>NC_064832.1:1185739-1502420 GCF_024166365.1 Elephas maximus indicus | reverse complement strand
CAGTATAACAACAGGGAACTGCAAGAAATTCAAGCCAGATTCAGAAGAGGGAGTGGAACCAGGGATATCATTGCTGATGTCAGATGGATCCTGGCTGAAAGCAGAGAATACCAGAAGGATGTTTACTTGTGTTTTACTGGCTACGCAAAGGCATTTGACTGTGTGGATCATAACAAACTATGGATAACATTGTGAAGAATGGGAATTCCAGAACACATAATTGTGTTATCAGGAACCCGTACATGGATCAAGAGGCAATTGTTCAGACAGAACATGGGGAGACTGAGTGGTTTACAGTCAAGAAAGGTGAGTGTCAGGGTTGTGTCCTTTCACCATACCTATTCAATCTCTATGCTGAGCAAATAATCTGAGGAACTGGACTATATGAAGAAGAATGAGGTATCAGAATTGGAGGAAGACTCATTACAGCCTGCATTATGCAGATGACACAACTTTGCTTGCTGAAAGTGAAGAGGATTTGAAGCATTTACTGAGGAAAATCAAAGACTACAGCCTTCATTATAGATTACACTTCAACATAAAAAACCAAAAATCCTCACTACTGGACCAATAAGCCAAACCATGATAAACAGAAAAAAGATTGAAGTTGTCAAGGATTTCATTTTACTTGGATCCACAATCAATACCATAGCAGCAGCAATCAAGAAATCAAAAGATGTTATTTCCAGAGGCAGAGCCAAGATGGCAGAATAGACAGGTGCTTCCAGTGAGCCCTCTTTACAACAAACACCCGAAAAAAACAAGTGAAACAAGTATATTTTTGACAAGCTAGGAGCCCTGAGTATCAAGGGCAAGCTTAGAAAAAGAACTGAGGGGCAGGGGGAGGAAGAAATGGTTCAGAAGTGGAGAGGAGTTACCAGACCTGAATCATGGGGAGCCCTCAGGCACCATTCCCAGGAGCCACAGTGGCGGGTTGGTACTAGTGTTCAGCCACAGTTTCCTCAGGGAGAAGCAGCCAGCCATACAGCCTACTCAGACCTCCGGAACCAGAGAAGAATGGCGCTCTCAGCAAAAGCTAATCACCTGCATATATTTCACCACACCCCCCACTCTGCCCCCCCACCCCCCTACTCCCAAGATGGCTTCAGTGGCTGACTTCCCTGGGCCTGAGATAGGTCCTGTTGAGAGCCTAGACCCATCCTCATGGGCTTTGAGAAGGAATAAATTTGCAATTGGGGAAAAACATAATTTACCAGCTCCATTAACTGGGGAAGCTCAGGACAGAAGCAGCTCCTGATCAGACATAAACGGTCCATGGACTTTGACAACCTTCCCCCTCTGCAGGGACCTGTCTGGGCCTATTTCAGGAGAAGAGGCCCCTGTTGGCAAACACCAACTATTTCAGCTGTGCGGTGGAGAGGTGGGTGTTTGACGCTTGATATTGCTTTGCCTATTAAACAGGGTCCTCACCTACCCATATCAGGGGCCTAAGGACAGGTGGCTTCACTCAGGTCACCCAGCCACCCGCAAAAGGGGTCTGAGGATAACTGGTACTTCTCAGTCCTTACAACCAAAAATATTGGGTGCCCATGGTCCGTCTGAAGAACCCACCCACCTGTACACTCTAGGGAATAGGGGCACACTTTCCTCAGAGACACGTGGGGGATGATTCTCAGCCCCCTGCCTTGTTCAGAGTATGACCACCTGCTACAACCAGATACAGGTGCCTGCACCAATCACCCCTGCCCCTCTAAGGGTGTAGGACACAGCCTGCACCACACACTTGATGATCAGCTACCTAGGCACCTGAGCTGAATTCATACAAGAAAACTGAATGTACTCCTAGACTGATCTACCTCATAACAGCTCTAACCATCTGGTGAGAGGACATCTGAGCTCCAAAAGTGAAAATAATCAAGTTAGCTCACTCAAGCAACCCATCTGGGCATATCAAAACAAAACAAAGCAAGAAGCTATGACACAGTAAGCAAACATAAAATAAACTAATACAATCACTTATAGATGGCTCAGAGAAAACAGTCAATTTCAAGTCACATAAAGAAACAGACCATAATCACCTCAACAAACTCTCAAAACAAAGAATCAAGGGATCTTCTAGATGAAAGTGCATTCCTGGAATTACCAGAGGCAGAAAACGAAACATTAATATGCAGAACCTTTCAAGACATCAAGAAGGAAATAAGGCAATGCACAGAACAAGCCAAGGAACATACAGATAAAGCAATTAAAGAAATTAAAAAGATTATTCAGGAACATAATGAAAAATTTAATAAGCTGGAAAAATCCATAGACAGACAGCAATCAGAAATTCAGAAAATTAACAATAAAAATAAAGAAATAGACAACTCAATAGAAAGCCAGAGAAGCAGATTTGAGCAAATGGAAGGCAGAATTTCTGAACTTGAAGATAAAGCACTTGGCAGTCATATGTTTGAAGAAAAATCAGATAAAAGAATTTTTAAAAAATGAAGAAAGCTTAAGAATCATGGCAGACTGTATCAAGGGAAATAACCTACGAATGATTGGAGTATCAGAACAGGGAGGGATAACACAAAATACAGAGAAAATTGTTGAAGATTTTTTAGCAGAAAACTTCCCTGATATCATGAAAGAGGAGAAGATATCTATCCAAGATACTCGTCTAACTGAACTTGAGGCAGATGTCAAAAGAAAGTCTCCAAGACAGATTATACTTGAACTTGCCAAAACCAAAGATAAAGAAAGAATTTTAAGAGCAGGGATAAAGGAAAAGTCACCTAGAAAGGAGAGCCAATAAGAATAAGCTTGGACTACTAGGCAGAACCCACACAGGCAAGAAGGCAATGGGATGACATATAAAAAGTTGAAGGAAAAAATTGCCAGCCAAGAATCATATATCCAGCAAAAATGTCTCTCAAATATAAAGGTGAAATTAAGACATTTCCAGGTAAACAGAAGTTTAGAGAATTCATAAAAACCAACGCAAAACTACAAGAAACACTAAAGGGAGTTCTTTGGCTAGAAAATTGATAATATCAGGTATCAACCCAAGACTAGAACACTGGGCAGAGCAACCAGAAGTCAACCCAGATAGGGAAATCCAAAAAAACAAAGCAAGATTATTAAAAAAAAAAAAAAAAACCCTCAAAACAGGGTAACAGCAATGTTATCATAGAAAAGAAGACAACATTAGAATAATAAAGAGGGAGTAAGAAATGTTATCATACACCTTCCATATGGAGTGGAAAATACGGCAATACAAAGAAATAAAAGTTACATTTAAATTTAGAAAAATAGGGGTAAGTAATAAGGTAACCACAAAGGAGACAAGCTACCCTACTCATTAAAAAAAAAAAATAGAGACTCAGCAGAAACAAAATCAACAACAACAGATATGAGGAAAGGACAATATATAAAGAAAATCTACTCAGCACATAAAATCAAGTGGGAAAAAGAAACTGTCAACACACAAAAAAAGACATAAAAATGATAGCACTAAATTCACACCTATCCATAATTACTCTGAATGTAAATGGACTAAATGTACCAATAAAGAGTCAGAGAGTCTCAGACTGGATAAAGAAACACGATCTGTCTATATGCTGCCTACAAGAGACACACCTTAGACTTAGAGACACAAACTGAAACTCAAAGGATGGAAAAAAATATATCAAGCAAACAATAAGCAAAAAAGAGCAGGAGTAGCAATATTAATTTCTGACAAAATAGGCTTTAAAGTTAAATCCATCAGAAAAGATAAGGAAGGACACTATATAATGATTAAAGGGACAATACACCAAGAAGCTATAACCATATTAAATATTTACACACCCAATGACAGGGCTGCAAGATACATAAAACAAACTCTATCAGCATTGAATAGTGAGATAGATAGCTCCACAATAATACTGGGATACTTCAACACACCACTTTCGCTGAAGAACAGGATATCCAGAAAGAAGCTCAGTAAAGACACGGAAGATCTAAATGCCACAATCAACTAACATGACCTCATAGACATATACAGAACACTCCACCCAACAGCAACCAACTAAACTTTCTTTTCTAGTGCACATGGAACATTCTATAGAATAGACCACATATTAGGTCATAAAGCAAGCCTTAGCAGAATCCAAAACACTGAAATATTACAAAGCATTTTCTCTGACCAGAAGGCCATAAAAGTGGAAATCGATAACAGGAAAAGCAGGAAAAAGAAATCAAACACTAACTGAACAATACCCTGCTCAAAAAAGATTGGATTATAGAAGACATTAAAAAAAAAAAAAAAATAAGGATGGAATAAAGAAATTCATAGAATCCAATAAGATGAAAACACTTCCTAACAGAACCTTTGGGACACAGCAAAAGCGGTGCTCAGAGGCCAATTTTTATCAATAAATGCACACATACAAAAAGAAAAAATGGCCAAAATGAAAGAATTATCTCTACAACTTGAAGAAATAGAAACAGAGCAACAAAAAAAAACTCACAGACACTAGAAGAAAACAAATAATAAAAATTAGAGCAGAACTAAATGAAATAGAAAACAGAAAAACAATTGAAAGAATTATTAAGACCAAAAGCTAGTTTTTTTGAAAAAAATCAACAAAATTGATAAACTACTGGCCAAACTGACAAAAGAAAAACAGGAGAGGAACCAAATAACCCGAATAAGAAATGAGATGGGTGATATTACAACACACCCAACTGAAATTAAAAGAATCATATCAGATTACTCTGAAAAATTGTACTCTAACAATTTGAAAACCTAGAAGAAATGGATGAATTCCTAGAAACACATTACCTACTTAAACTAACACAAACAGAGGTAGTACAACTAAATAGACCCATAACAAAAGACGAAGCGAAAAGGGTAATCAAAAAACTCCCCCCCCCCAAAAGCTCTGGCCCGGACAGTTTCACTGAAGAGTTCTACCAAACTTTCAGAGAAGGGATAACACCACTACTACTACAGGTATTTCAGAGAACAGAAAAGGACAGAATACTCCCAAACTCATTCTATGAAGCCACCATATCCCTGATACCAAAACCACGTAAAGACATCACACACACAAAAAAAATTACAGACCTATATCCCTCATGAACTTAGATGCCAAAATCCTCAACAAAACTCTAGCCAATAGAGTTCAACAACATATCAAAAAAAAAAATAATTCACCATGACCAAGTGGGATTCATACCACGTATACAGGAATGTTTCAACATTAGAAAAACCATTAATGTAATCCATCATATAAATAAAACAAAAGACAAGAATCACATGATTTCATCAATTGATGCAGAAAAGGCATTTGACAAAGTTCAACACCATTCATGACAAAAACTCTCAGCAAAATAGGAATACAAGGAAAATTCCTCAACATAATAAAGGACATTGATACAAAACCGATAGCCAACATCATCCTAAATGGAGAGAGCCTGAAAGTATTCCCCTTGAGATAGGGAACCAGACAAGGATGCCCTTTATCACCACTCTTATTGAACACTGTGCTGGAGGTCCTACCCATAGCAATTAGGCTAGATAAAGACATAAAGGGCATCCAGATTGGCAAGGAAAAAGTAAAAGTATCTCTATTTGCAGATGACATGATCTTATACACAGAAAACCCTAAGGAATCCTCCAGAAAACTCCTGAAACTAATAGAAGAGTTCAGCAGAGTATCAGGATACAAGACAAACATACAAAAATCAGTTGGATTCCTCTACACCAACAAAAAGAACATCAAAGAGGAAATCACCAAATCAATACCATTTACAATAGCCCCGAAGAAGATAAAATACTTAGGAATACATCTTACCAGAGATGTAAAATACCTAAACATAGAAAACTAGAAGACACTACTGCAAGAAACCAAAAGAGACCTACCTATGTGGAAAAACATACGTTGCTCATGGATAGGAAGACTTAACATTATAAAAATGTCTATTCTACCAAAGGCAATCTATAGATTTAATGCAATTCCAAGCCAAATTCCAACTTTTTAAAAATAATTTGTATTGTGCTTTAAGTGAAAGTTTACAAATCAAGTCAGTCTCTCACATATAAACTTATAATATACGCCTTACTACACAATGAGACAGCCCGCTCCCTCCTTCCAGTCTCTTTTTTGGTGACCATTTTGTAAGCTTCTAACCGTCCCATCTTCCCTCCAAACAGGAGATGCCAACATAGTCTCAGGTGTCCACCTGATACAAGTAGCTCACTCCTCATCATCTCTCTCTTCAATCCATTGTCCAGTCCAATCCATGTCTAATGAGTCCAATGACATTTTTTAATGATAAGTAAAGCATTACTGGAAAAGAAGAATAAAGTGGGAGGCCTCACTCTACCTGATTTTAGAACATATTATACTGCCACAGTAGTCAAAACAGCCTGGTACTCCTACAACAACAGATTCATAGACCAATGGAACAGATTTGAGAATCCAGACATAAATCCATCCACATATGAGCAGTTGATATTTGACTAAGGCACCAAAACAGTTAAAAAGGGAAAAGACAGTTTTTTTAACAAATGATGCTGGCATAACTGGATATCCATCCGCAAAAAAATCAAACAAGACCCATACATCACCCCATGCACAAAAACAAACTCAAAATGGATCAAAGACCTAAATGTAAAATCTAAAATGATAAAGATCATGGAAGAAAAAATAGGGACACTGTTCGGAGCCCTAATACATGGCCTAAAGAGTATACGAAACATTATTAATAATGCAGAAGAAAAACCAGATAACTGGGAGCTCCTAAAAATCAAACACCTATGCTCATCCAAAGACTTCACCAAAAGAGTTAAAAGATTACCTAGACTGAGGAAAAGTTTTTAGGTATGACATTTCCAATCAGTGCCTGATCCCTAGAATCTACATGATACAGCAAAAATTCAACTACAAAAAGACAAATAACACAATTAAAAAATTGTCAAAAGATATGAACAGACACCTCACTAAAGAAGACATTCAGGTAGCTAACAGATACATGAGGAAATATTCATGGTCGTTAGCCATTAGAGAAATGCAGATCAAAACTACAATGACATTTCATCTCACTCCAACAAGGCTGGCATTAATCCAAAAAACACAAAACAAGAAATGTTGGGGAAGTTGTGGAGAGATTGGAACACTTACACACGGTTGGTGGGAATGTAAAATGGTACAACCACTTTTGAAATCAATTTGGCGCTTCCTTAAAAAGCTACAAATAGAACTACCATAAGATCCAGCAATCCCACTCCTTGGAATACATCCTAGAGAAATAAGAACTTTTACAGGAACAGATATATGCACCCTTATGTTCATTGCAGCACTGTTTAGAATAGCAAAAAGATGGAAGCAACCAAGGTGCCCATCAATGGATGAATGAATAAATAAACTATGGTATATTCACATGACAGAATACCACGCATTGATAAAGAACAGTGATGAATCTGTGAAACATTTCATAACATGGAGGAACCTGGAAGGCATTATGTTGAGTGAAATTAGTTACAACAGAATAAGTATTGTATAAGCCACTACTATAAGAACTGAGAAATAGTTTAAACAGAGAAGAAAATATTCTTTGATGGTTAAGAGAGATGGGAGGGAGGGAAGGAGGGAGGGAGGGAAGGAGAGGGATATTCACTAATTAGGTAGTAGATAAGAACTACTTTAGGTAGTAGATAAGAACTACTTTAGGTGATGGGAAAGACAACACACAATACAGGGGAGGTCAGCACAACTGGACTAAACCAAAAGCAAAGAAGTTTCCTGAATAAACTGAACGCTTCGAAAGCCAGAGTAGCCGGGGCAGGGGTTTGGGGACCATGGTTTCAAGGGACATCTAAGTCAATTGGCATAATAAAATCTATTAAGAAAACCTTCTGCATCCCACTTTGGAGATTGGCATCTGGAGTCTTCGGCCCTAGCAAGCGGCCATCTAAGATGCATCAATTGGTCTCAGTCCACCTGGATCAAAGGAGAATGTAGAACACCAAGGACACAAGGTCATTAAGAGCCCAAGAGACAGAAAGGGCCACATAAACCAGAGACTACAACAGCCTGAGACCAGAAGAACTAGATGGTGCCCAGCTACAACTGATGACTGCCCTGACAGGGAACACAGAGAACCCCTGAGGGAGCAGGAGAGCAGTGGGATGCAGACTCCAAATTCTCGTAAAAAGACCAGACTTAATGGTCTGACTGAGACTAGAAGGACCCTGGTGGTCATGGCCCCCAGACCTTCTGTTGGCCCAGGACAGGAACCAACTCTTCAGACAGGGATTGGACTGGACAATAGGTTGGAGAGGGATGCTGGTGAGGAGTGAGCTTCTTGGATCGGGTGGACACTTGAGACTGTGTTGGCATCTCCTGTCTGGAGGGAAGAGGAGAGGGTAGAGAGGGTTAGAAGCTGGAGGAATGGACATGAAAAGAGAGAGTGGAGGGAGGGAGTAGGCTGTCTCATTAGGGGAAGAGCAATTGGGAGTATGTAACAAGGTGTATATAAGTTTTTGTGTGAGAGACTGACTTGATTTGTAAACTTTCGCTTAAAGCACAACAAAAATTAAAAAAAAAAAAAGAAAGAAATCAAAAGACGCATTGCATTGGGCAAATCTGCTGCAAAGGACTTCTTTAAAGTGTTGAAAAGCAAATATGTCACCTTGAAGACTAAGGTGTGCCTGACCCAAGGCATTGTGTTTTCAATCGCCCAATATGCATGTGAAAACTGGACAATGAATAAGGAAGACCAAACAAGAATTGACGCCTTTGAATTGTGGCGTTGGCAAAGAATATTGAATGCACTGCCAAGAGAAGGAACAAATCTGTCTTGGAAGAAGTACAACCAGAATGCTCCTTAGAAGCAAGGATGGCGAGACTGTGTCTTACATACTTTGGACATGTTGTCAGGAAAGATCAGCTCCTGGAGAAGCACATCATGCTTGGTACAGTACAGGATCAGCAGAAAAAAAGGAAGACCCTCAAAGAGAGAGATTGACACAGTGGGTGCTACAATGGGCTCCAGGATAGTAACGATTTTAAGAATGGTACAGGACCAGGCAGTGTTTTGTTCTGTGATACATAGGTTGGCTATGAGTCAGAACAGACTTGATGGCACCTAACAACAACAATCAATTTGAAAATGATACCTTCAGTTCTTTTTTACTCCAATTTACTGAACGCTCTGTAATTCTGGTTGACTCATAGTGCCACAGTATTTCAAATTTATTTTCCTAACTTTTTTCAGATTCTTCAAAATCATCCTACTGAGTGATTTGGATAACTTTTATATACAACTTCCATCAACCTAGTTGCATGGTACATTCAAATATTAACAAAAAAAAAATTAGTCAACCCATTTATTTAAGTCTGATTAGAGCCACTTCATTTCTCACAAAAAGATTTAATAAATATCGAATTATTTTACAAATAGTTGTGTTGACATTTGTAAACATATTCCATTTTCTCATGCTTTACTTGAGTCATATTAAGCCCTGATATCCTCCTTCCTTTTGGGAATGTGAGAGTGGAGAGGCAATTAAGAATAATCCACAGCTGGCTCCAGTCAGGCATCTCCTTTCCATGAACCCTTCCTTTATGATAAAAAACTCACATGAGATGATTCTAGATGATGTAATTATCAAGGAAGAGTAAAATTCCCATGTTTCCATATGAGGTTTCATTTCACTGAGAATTAAGTTACCTTGATTAGTGTTTATTTTCCTCGTGCCACACACAAGCAGTTGCACCTAGAAGATATTGCTTGTTTAAGATATTTCTGTTCATTTGTTTAACTTTAAGAGTCTTCTTTGGGACCCAGTCAAGACAGCCAAATTGCATTTGGTTCTTTTTCTGGTCTTTAGGAGCCAATGATGTAACCACCAGGAAGGTAAGTAGCTATAAAAATGAATGTTTCTGCACAAATGAGTTCAAATGCATGACTGCAGGACATCAGGAATGTTCTGGATGAAATATGATGAATATGTTGTTGCTTCTAAGATTTTGTGGAAACTCTGGTGACATAGTGGTTAAGTGCTATGGCTGCTAACCAAAGGGTCAGCAGTTTGAATCTGCCAGGCGCTCCTTGGAAACTCTATGGGGCAGTTCTACTCTGTCCTATAGGGTCGCCATGAGTAGGAATCACCTCAACGGCACTGGGTTTGGTTTGGTTTTTTGGTTCTAAGATTTTGCAGGTAAGGATAAATTTTCTTAATCTTTTTATTCCCATAAATGATTGTCTAATCAAATATACATTATTCTATTTTAAACACCATTGTAGAAGCAACCTTCTGTATGTTCCTGCTATGAACATATTTTATATTTTGTTTGATTATTACTGTTCTAGTCCTACCCTTCTGAGAACCAATCCTTTTGAAATCCTCACCTGCTCTTCATATTAGGTTTCTAACTTACTCTTCTTACATTAATAACAAAATATTGATATCTATATTTATAAATTTATCACTTCAACATGACAGTTAAATTATCTAGCCTGATGTATGGATTCAGTAGATAATAAGTAACATATTTATATTTTCTTACTATTTTAAATAACTTTCGCATGCCATGTGAGGCAGGCAGTGCAGGAATTATCTATATTTTAATTTCAGGAAGGTAAATTGCTTACTTAGATGCATACCCCCAATAGCATATAAACACTGAAATTCAACCTAGTGTTTGTGAATTCACAATGAAACTGAAAGGGAAACAAAAAGAGGTAGCATAGAAAGAAAGAAGACGGGAAGGAAGGAAACGTATCTGAGCAAACTGTCTAGAAGCTTGGAGTGAGTAAAGAAGGCAGGTAGAAGAAATAGCAATATTTGTTAGTATTGGCTTTGTTTCATCCATTGTCAGAAGTAAGTTTCATACGTAAGTATGTGTATATATATATATATATGTATATTCTTTCCAGATGAGGGTCATCATCCCATTTTGTGGGTGAGTAAATCAAGGCTACGAAAGTAAAGAAGCATACTTAAAGTCATCAGCCAATTAAGGGCAGAGTGGGATTACAAATACAAATCTGCGTAATTAAAAAGCCAATATTGTATCAATGATATTTCCCTTAACGTTATAATGGCTCCCACTTTATACTTACAATGTAAGCATTGCTGGACAGTATAAAATACCTATTTGATTCCTGAGTTTCCTATACAAAAAAGTAATGATGAAAGTGGTGAGAAATTTAAAGTACTGAACACTACAAACACTCTGGGCTGTACCATACATAATACGACATGAACAATTGACTTCGTTCTCCAAAAGTAAAAGATAAGAAATATTAGACAGTAAAGATAATTTAAATCTATTAGCCAGCAAAACATGTGAAAATAGTAGCCCAACCACTCCTGACTGTCTACTGTGTTAGTATCATAATCACTATTCAGAGACTGATGCTGAGTTTGTGCCATTGAGAATGGGTGAAAACAGGAGCACCAACTGGTCTCAAAGGCTTTTAAACCCCTACTGAGAACTGGAGCTAATCACTTTATCTTACTTATTTGGAATTTATTATAATTTTTGATCAATTTACATTTAAAATTTTAAACATTACGTAATTCTCTTTGACATATTTCATGCACTAAATACATAGCTGGAATATAAGCTTATCAATTTATCTGACTTATTACAAGAAAGGAATCCTGGTGATGTAGCGGATTCCAACCTGGCTGCTAACCAAAAGGCCTACAGTTCAAATCCACCAGCCACTCCTTGGAAGCCCTTATGGGGCAGCTCTCCTCTGTCCTACAGTGTCGGTATGAGTTGGAATCAACTTGATGACAACAGGTTTGGTTTGGGTTTTTTTAACACAAGAAAAATCTAAATGTTAACATCATTTTTGGTGAATTTATATTTTGAAATTAAAAAAAAAATGTATATATCTAAAAAAAGCATAGATAGATTGTAACCTGTTTTACAAATGTTGAAATTAAGTTTTATAGTCAGTAAGTATTGCCGATATACAGCTAGTCAATGAAGGAAGTAAAACCCAGGTAATTGAAACTCGATTCTAAATCCCATTCTGTCTCCACAAAAATGTAATTACTTTTTAATCATGCCTGAACTCTGAGTGGACAAGAATATAATAAAAGAAAACAACAACAGCAAATAAAATGAAACACTGTTTTAAGTGTTAAGGTAGAGAAATAAGAAAGACATTTAAAAGTAAATAACAAGGCTTCAACAACAGGTAAAGAGCGCAATAAGGCAGTAAACATGTTGAGTCGACAATAGTGACCATAGTGCTATAAAAAAATATATATATATATAGGATGTTAAAAAAAAAAAAAGACTTCACAGGGACACACAGTGATCAGTATCACATAAAATGGTGGTGGGACTAGAACTTGGGTTTACAGCACTGTGAAGATTTTCAAAGCTATTTAGGAAGTGGTAAAGGGAAAAGTAATGCATTCAGAATGGGAAGAGTTGTGAGCAAAGCTATGTTTATGTAATGATTTAAGCATTTTTTCTACAGCATGGGACTTGTAAAATGATTTATTGCATTAAAATAATACTTGAATGACATGGACAACTAGTTTAATTCCAATAAATCAGAAATTGCAACACCTGCTAAAGGGAAAAGCTGCTGGATGCAGATTTTGAAGCATCTAGCTATTTTATTTCGGTGTCAAGATGCTCCTCTCTTTTACATAACGCTGGTAACCTCTGCTGCACTTATTTTTTATTCTTTGTTTTCTGTTTGTATCTGTCATGACAATAGATATCTATTGACTTATTCTGCTGTTTAATGTGTTTTTATTTGTTTTTGTCTTTTTTAACCATCCAAATTATTACATTAAACATTTACCTACAAGTACACCTATAGTTATGGAACATATTTGTTGTTGAAACTTTCAGGTCAAAATATTTTTTGATTCAGTATTCTCTAGCCACAATAGTCCCTCCAACTCTTTAAACCATTGGAACATCACTTTATAATTTGAAATGTAATGATATACACATTATTACACACCTGATTGTTGCCTTAAGCCACATAGTGGTGAAAAATTTATATAGAGACAATGATTTGACAAAATAGTGGTTTGCCTAATAATAAAATTTAACATTTTTCTAAGATTTTTCACTGTACTTTTCAAGGAGAGATTTGGAGCCAATTCTTGAACAATGCTCTTGGCAGGCTGAAGAATTTTTACCTTAATAGAAGGTGAAGAGCAGTGGCAAATATTGAGACAAAGCTGTCTTTCTTCCTGTGCTGAGATGAAGGTCCGTGTTGCTGTGTGGAACTGCATCAGGTAGAGAATTTCTAAAGTGAGCCAAGACCCACTATGCAATTTCTTCATCCTTAGAGTTAAATAACCATAAGAATATTTCCTATACTTCAATTTATTCTTGAACATTGAGTGAATGGTCAAAAAAATGAATGACATTGGGTAATATTTGTGAGAAAACTACGTGTAGAATGTTCATTATATGTACACAGAACTCTGGGTATATGGAGCAAGAAAAATATCTACAAAAAATATGAATTAATTAAGAGAATTAGATTCTGGCAACCAACACAGAACCAATATGCACTTATGTCTTTAGTGATGTTCAATATCCAATGCTTTTATTTTTAATTGACTTGCTTACAGAGCTGTGTTTTGTTCTAGAGATCAGTGTTATGAAGGCAAGTGGGACTTGCTGAGGCACCGCAAATGACGTCAGTGTGATTATGTATATTCAACTGGGGATCCATCATCAAAACTGTTGGTAAACTACTGGTAAGTAAGCACTTTTATTCAACCTATTTCTGACTAAAAGAGCCAGTCCCCAAAATATACTAAAAGGTGGATGTCATGGATTGTATTATGTCCCCCTCAAAATGTGTGTATCAAGTTGGTTAGGCCATGATTCCCAGTGTTCTGTAGTTGTCCTCCATTTTGTGATTGTAATTTTACGTTAAAGAGGATTAGGGTGGGATTGTAACAAAAAACATTACTAACAATGTACAAGTACCCAAAGAGAAATTAGGTAACTCCTAAAAATCAAACACTTGTGCTCATCCAAAGTCTTCACCAGAAGAGTAAACTGATTGCCTACAGACTGGGAAACAGTTTTGAGCTATAACATTTCCGATCAGCACCTGATCTCTAAAATCTACATGATATTGCAAAAACTCAATAACAAAAAGACAAATAATCCATTTTAAAAATGGGCAAAGGATAGGAATAGGCACTTCAACGAAGAAGACATTCAGGCAGGTAACAGATACATGAGGAAATGCTCATAATCATTAGCCGTTAGAGAAATGTAAATCAAAACTACAATGAGATACCATCTCACTCCAACAAGGCTGCCATTAATCCCAAATCACAAAATAATAAATGTTCGAGAGGTTGTAGAGAGACTGGAACACTTAATCACTGCTGGTGGGAATTTAAAATGGTGCAGCCACTTTGGAAATCAATCTGGCACTTCCTTAAAAAGGTAGAAATAGAACTACCATAGAATATGGCAAACCCACTCCTTGGAATATATCTTAGAGAAATAAGAGCCTTTATATGAACAGATATATGCACAACCATGTTCATTGCAGCACTGTTTACAATAGCAGAAAGATGGAAGTAACCAAGGTGCCCATCAACGGATGAATGGATAAATAAATTTTGGTACATTCACACGATGCAATACTTCACATAGATCAAGAACAATGATGAATCCGTGAAATATTTCATAGCTTGGAGGAATCTGGAGGGCATTATGCTGAGTGAAATTAGTCAGTTGCAAAAGGACGAATATTGTATGAGACCACTATTATAAGAACTCAAGAAATAGTTTAAACAGAGAAGAAAATATTCTTTGATGGTTATGAGGGTGGGGAGAAAGGGAGGGAGAAGGATATTTGCAAATTAGATAGTAGACAAGAACTATTTTAGGTGAAGCGAAAGACAACATACAATAAAGGAGAGGTCAGCATAACTGGACTAAACCAAAAGCAGTTTCCTGAATAAACCAAAAGCTCTAAAGGCCAGAGTAGCAGGGGCAGCAGCTGGGGGACCATGTTTTCAGGGGACATCTAGGTCAATTGGCATAATAAAATCTATTAAGAAAACATTCTGCATCCCACTTTGGTGAGTGGCATCTGCAGTCTTAAAAACACTATCAAGCAGCCATCTAAGATGCATCAATTGGTCTCAACCCACCTGGAGCAAAGGAGAATGAAGAACACCAAAGATACAAGGTAATTATGAGTCCAAAAGACAGAAATGGCCACGTAAATCCAAGACTACATCAGCCTGAGACCGGAAGAACTAGATGGTGTCCGTCTACAACTGAAGACTGCCCCGACAGGGAACGAAACAGAGCATCCCTGACGGAGCACGAGAGCAGTGAGATGCAGACCTCAAAGTCCCATAAAAAAATCAGACTTAATGATCTGACTGAGACTAGAGGAACCCTGGAGGTCACGGTTCCCAGACCTTCTGTTGGCCCAAGACTGGAACCATTCCCAAAGCCAACTCTTCAGACAGGGATTGGACTGGATTATAGGATAGAATATGATAGTGGTGAGGAGTGACCTTCTGGTCTCAAGTGGACACATGAGACTATGTGGGCAGCTCCCATTTGGAGGGGAGATGAGAAGGCAGAGGGGGACAGAAAGTGGCTGAATGGACACGGGGAATTCAGGGCTGAGAGAAGGAGTGTGCTGTCTCATTAGTGGGAGAGGAACTAGGAGTACATAGCAAGCTGTATACAAATTTTTGTATGAGAGACTGACTTGATTTGTGAAGTTTCACTTAAAGCACACACACACAAAAGATGGAAAGAATACACAGAGTCACAGTACCAAAAGAAATGGTCAACTTTCAGTCATTTCATGAGGTGGCATATGATGAAGAACCGGTAGTAGTGAAGCAAGAAGTCCAAGCTACACTGAAGGCACTGGTGAAAAACAAGGCTCCAGGAACTGACAGAATACCCACTGAGTTGTTTCAACAAACAGATGCATCCCTGTACATGCCCACTCCACTATGCAAAGAAATTTGGAAGCTAGCTACCTGGCCAACAGGCTGCAAGAGATGCACGTTTGTGTCCATTCCAAGGAAAAGCGATCCAACAGACTGTGGAAGTTATCAAATGTAAGTGATAGTATTAGTAAATATGGTAAACAAAAAAACTATCTACTCTACAGTGAATGTGACATTCTATCCCCAGGAGATCTAGTGAGTTTATGATGTTGTTGTTAGGTGCTGTTGGGTCAGTTCCAACTCATAGCGACCCTGTGTACAACAGAACGGAACAGTGCCCAGCCCTGGGCCTTTCTCATTGCTATGTCTGAGCCCACTGTTGCGGCCACCGTCTCAATCTGTCTCATTGAGCATCTTTGTCTTTTTCACTGACCCTCTACTTTACCAAGCACGATGTCTTTTTCCAGGGACTGATTCCTCCTGATAATATGTCCAGAGTACGTGAGACCAAGTCTTGCCACCCACCTTTCTAAGGAGCATTCTGGCTGTACTTCTTCCAAGACAGGTGTGTTCATTCTTCTAGCAGTCCATGGTATATTCATTATTCTTCACCAACAACATAATTCAAGTTTCAGTTGTTTTGTCTCCCTTATTCATTGTCCAGCTTTAGCTGCACATGAGGCGACTGAAAATATCATGGCTTGGTTCAGGCACACCTTAGTCCTCAAAGTGACATCTTCGATTTTTAACACTTTAAAGAGGTCTTTTGTAGCAGATTTGCCCAATAAAATATGTCATTTGATTTCTCGAAGTCTGCTTCCATGGGTGTTGATTGTGGATCCAAGTAAAATGAAATCCTTGGCGACTTCAGTATTTTCTCTCTTTATTGTGATTTTTTTATTGTTCCAGTTGTGAGGATTTTTGTTTTCTTTATGTTGAAGTGTAATCCATACTGAAGGCTGAAGTCTTTGATCCTCATCAGTAAGTGCTTCAAGTCCTCTTCACTTTCAGTAAGCAAGGTTGTGTCATCTGCATTTCTAGGCTGTTAATGAGTCTTCCTCCAATCCTCGTGCCCCTTCTTCTTCATATGATCCAGCTTCTTGGACTGTATGGATTATATGTTTTTTTAAAGACACTGAGTTTTTGGTAATTTACTATGGCAGCCCTAGAAAATGAATACAGAGCCCTTCACCAAGGACAAGTCAAGTTAGCACCAAAAATGCTCCTGTAAGGGTAGCCACGTAACATGAGACATGGCAGTTTTTAAAAAGTATGAAGTAAAACTTTCAGCTTTGACAAAGAAAGGGCTCCTCTAAGTCCAAGTTCTAAGTCCATTGCTGTTGGGTCAATTCTATCTCATAGCGACCCTAAACGACAGAGTAGAATTGACCCATAGGGTTTCCAAGGAGTGGCCAGTAGATTCGAACTGCCTGAATAAGTATTGTGAAAAAATACAACCCTGACACACAACTTTTCTGAGCTTAGTATTAAAACAAAACAAAAAAAAAGTCGCTATTGAGTAGATTCTCACTCATAGGGACCCTATAGGACAGAGTAGAGCTTCCCCACAGGGTTCCCAAGGAGCGACTGGTAGATTCAAACTGCAGACCTTTTGGTAGCACCCAAATGCATACTCATTGCACCACCAGTGGCTTTCAAATCAGCTATAGGCTGATGATCTCCAAATTCTTAGAACCCAGAAAACTACTCTACCTCTGAGTGGTATCCACAGCTGGGAACTGTTCTCCACACTTGGACGAACTCAGACATCCAAATCTAACATGTACAGAAAAAATTCTTTTGGTCATTTTCTCAAGCTTGTTCCTCCATGGTTTTCCACATGGTAGAGAATGGCTCTGGTGACCATGCGCTCATGGTAGCCTGAATTCTAGAAGTCACCTTTGATTCTCCGTTCCCCTCATCCCATACGTCTGATTGACCAGCAATTCTTGGCAGCTCAAGCTCCAAAGTACACCTCTAGCCTTCCCACTGTTCCCACCTGCACTTCCACCATCACTCCTCACCCTGACCACTGCAGAAGCATCCTGACCGGTCCTCTGTATTTGCTGTCTTCAAGTTATCCTGGGCTACAGTTAATTCCTGGGACACATTCTTTCCCAAGACCATTGAACAATAGAAGGAGAAGGGCATTTACTTGTATGCTACCTCCTCTGCTTGAGCTGCATGCCCCTCAGAAATCACTTTTCAGTGTGCAGTCTATAATGTCTCTATCCCAATTTCCTGTCTTTGGCCGCACTGCTTTGATAGCATGCATGCATATGTGCTTCAGGGGTCATGTAGGCAGATGCTTGGAGGAATTTTTCTTAGTACAATCATGGTTGTGTGCCATCAAGAGATTCTGACTCATATCAACCCTGTATGACAACTTAGAACTGCCTCACAAGGTTTCCTAGGTTGCAGTCTTTATGGCGCAGCCCTGGTGGCACCGTGGTTAAGAGCTCGGCTGCTAACCAAAGGGTGGACAGTTCGAATCCGCCAGTTGGTTATTTGCAGAAAGACATGGCAGTCTGCTTCTGTAAAGACTTAAAGTGTTAGAAACCCTATGGGGCAGTTCTGCTCTGCCCTATAGGGTCACTATGAGTCGGAATTGATTCAACAGCAACTGGTTTGGATTTTGTTTGGTTAGAATCTTTATGGGAGCCCATCTTCAGATCTTTTCAACCCCTGAGCTGGTGGGTTCCAACGGCCCACCTTTCAGTTAGCCAAGCACTTAACCGTTGCACCTCCAATACTTAACTCTGCACGCGAGAGGGCCCTCTCCTGACGTCTCCCGTCTCCTCACCCCGCACACCTTGGAGTTGTTCTTGCTTCTAGACCCCACCCTCCCCTCTGGAGGCCCAACCCCCCCACGCCCGCCCCACACCTGGGCCGCTGGGCGGGGCCGGCAGCCATGTTCCTCGCCGTCCAGCCAGTTACTCCCGGAAGCGCTGGGACGGGTGGTGAGGGGCCCGGGCCGGATGGCGCACCTTAGAGCAGACGGTGTTGTGCTGCTTTTCGTGCTGTGGTTTCTGAAAGGTAGGAAACTCCGGCAGCTGGGTGGAGGGACCTGCTCCCAGACTGAACAAGCCCGGCCCCTCGAAGGTGTGGAGGGAAGGCACCAGGAGGGCGGTTCCCAGTCCCAGCATCCCGTGGGCTCCAGAGGTTGGGGAGTCCGGACGTTGGGTTAGCAGCTGGCATCGCCCCCTCCAGCGTACCGCGTCCCGAGTGATCCCCAGGGGCGGACGTGGCACGGGGGCGGGCGGACGCAGCCACTCTAAGGGCTGCGAGAGGGAGCCTCTGGCCCGGGAGACGCAGCTGGTCCGCGAAATTTCATCCCCATGAATTTGCGGGGGGGGGGGTCCAGCCGCGGGATCCAGCTGCGGAGTGCCCTCGGGCCTGGGGGCTTGAAGGGCTTGGGGAGAAAGGCCGTGTCCAGGACTGCGCCCAGGTCCCTCCTCTGCCCGGGGCGGGTTTGCGGGCCAAGCTGGGGGATGGGCTCCTGCCCCCCCCCGCCCCCCACCTGCTCCCTGTGCCAGAGGGGAAACCAAGGCCCAGAGTTCGCCCGGGGGGGTGAGACTCCAGACTGAGGACGGGGCACTCACCCCCGTTCGTCGTCCCACCCCCACCAGACTCCGTAGGGTGCCAGGGATGGGGAGAGAGCGATCCCCCGCCCAAGGCCCCGCTGCCCCTTACTGTTTTGGGCGCTGTGCCTGGGAGGCTGAGGCACCCCGCGCCCGCGCCCGCGCCCGGCTGGTCTATTCTCGGGGCTGGGGCGTCGGCGCGGCCCCGGCCCCACCTGGAAAGGAAGGGGTCCTGGGAATCTGTGGAGCAGTGCGGGGATCCTACTCCTTGTGGAAGCAGCAGTGATTCAGTGTGTGTTAACAGTGTGGATGCCGGGTCCTGCTCCCCCTCTGGGTGGCGGGGGTGGGGGTAGCAGGAAGGGGTCCTGAGCGCCCATGTTGTTTGTTAACTTAAACGTTTGTGCGGCGCTGTGTAGCGGTCGCTGTGGACGCGGTCTCTGGTGCTGAGGGGATTTGAGGGTTCCTCACACTGGTGGGATTTGGAGCCTCTACCCTGGTGGCAGTGGGTTCAGTGGGTTAGCCTGGTGGCGTAGTGGTTAAGTGCTAAGGCTGCTAGCCAAACGGCTGGCAGTTTGAATCCACCAGGCGCTCCTTGGAAACTCTGTGGGGCAGTTCTACTCCGTCCTATAGGGTCGCTATGAGTCAGAATTGACTCGATGGCAACGGGTGTGGTTTTTTTTTTTAGGTTGGAGATTAGGTGTCTCTCGGGCTGACATTTGAAGGTCTGGAGCTGACGGTTTATGAGGGCTTGTAAGGGTTTTAAGCGCTCCGGCCATGGGCACCAACCCGATCTTCCAGCCCCTGCGGACGGACGCCCCCCCACCCCGGGGGGGATTGGCTGCTCTGGGACCCTGAGCCCAGAGGGCGGTGAGAAGCTGACAAACGTGAGTGATGCCCTGCAGGCTCCAGTCGCGGGGCAGCCCTGCTCACATGGTCTGAATCCGGGCAGTCGGCTTCGTGCCGGGGGGTGGTTTCCGAATGTTTCCTCGTGCCCCCCCCCTCCGTGCGGGGCGACAACTCTCCCCTGGGCGGGGACCTAGTAGAGGCCTGCAGGGCATCAGGGTGTGGAGGGGCAGAGCTTGGGCGGGGAGGGTGCGGCCCTGCAGGTTCCTGTACATGACCACGGCAGGGGGGTGCGGGTCGTGAAGGCTGGGCCTGGTCGAGGACCCACTAGGTCTCGCAGAAGGAGTGGGTTAGGATAATCTTAGCATTAATGGGAGTATTGAGAGAGCGCCCTGGGGCGTTGGGTCCCTCGGGAAGAAAAGCTTCTGCTGTCACCACTGGAGTGGTACCCAGGTTGGTCCCGGCTTAGGTCCAGGAGGTTCCCGTGCTCGGAGGGCCTGGTGGGCAGAACAGAACCGGGGGTGCGCACGCCCTCTCGCGGCCTTGCACCGAATCGCTGAGGTTCAGTGTCAGGTGATTCTAAGCCATGGTTTTGGAACTCAATAGTGAAGCAGAGCAAATAAATGATGCAGTGCCTTGATGGGACCGGTGGAGACAACAAGAAGCAAAGCACAGCTCAAACTTCAAAATTCCACTGAGTGTTAGTAGGATTTGGAGGGAGAAAATAGACAGAGAGTCGAGAGGCCCAGAGATGCAGAAGGGTTAGAGGATTAGGGTTAGGGGTTAGGGTTTGGTGTTAGGGGTTCAGGTTTGGGGGTTAGAGGTTTGGGAGTTAGGTTTAGGGGTATAGGTTTTAGGTGGCTGGGGGTTGGGGTTAGGGCTGGGGTTACTAGGCTAGGGCACAAGTGGTTTAGGGTTAGGGTTAGGGTTAGAGTGAGGCTGAGGTTGATTCCCAGTCTTGTGTACCGTCTCTTCCTTCACCAGAGTTACCACATATCTGTCGTTTGGTTGGAAACCCTGATGGCATAGTGGTTAAGACCCACCAGTGCTAACCAAAGGTCTGCAGTTCGAATCCACCAGGCACTCCTTGGAAACTCTGTGGGGCAGTTCTAACCTGTCCTATAGGGTCTCTATGAGCTGGAATCGACTCGACGGCGGTGGGTTTGTTTTTTTTGGTTATTGTTTAGTTAGCTTTTCTCTACCCACTCTCCGTCTGCCTGGTGAACATCAAGGATTGTTTCTGTGTGTAAATGTTTTCATGAGTTTTTATGATAGTGGTCTCTTAGTGTATATGTCGTTTTGTGATTGACTTAGTCAGCATGATGCGCTCCAGATTCATCCATGGTGTGAGATGTTTCGGAGATTCATCATTGGTCTTTATTGTCGTGTAGTGTTCCACTGTGTGTATGTACCGCATTTTGTTTATCCATTCCTCTGTGGACGAGCACTTAGGTTGTTTCCATCTTTTTGCTACTGTGAATAATGTCGCAATGAACACGGGTGTGCATATGTCTATTCCTGTGACTGCTCATGGAAACCCTGGTGGCTAGTGGTTAAGTGCTACGGCTGCTAACAAAAAGGGTTAGGGTTTGAGGTTCGGGATGTTAGGGTTAGGGTTGTTAGAGTTCTGGTTGTTAGGGTTTGGGGTTAGGGGTTGAGGTTAGGGTTTTGGGGTTAGGGATGTTAGGGTTAGGGTTGTTAGGGTTTGGGTTAGGGTTTTTCGGTTGGGTTTAGGTGTTAGGTTTAGGGTTTGAGGTTAGAGTTTGGATTTACAGGTTAGGTGTTAGGGGTTGCAGTTTGGGGTTTACAGTTTTGGGGGTTTAGGGTTTTGGGGTTTAGTCGGTAGGGTTTGGGTTAGGTTTTAGGGGTCAGGATTTAGGTTTAGGGTTGGGGTTGGTGTTGGGTTTGTTTGGGATATGTGGTTTGGGGTAAGAGGGTGGGTGTTAGAGGTTTGGGGGTTAGAGATTGAGGGAGTTAGAGGGTGAGGGGTTAGAGGGTGAGGGGGTTAGAGGTTGAGAAGATTATAGAGTGAGGGAGTGAGAAGGTGAGGGTGTGAGGGGGTGAAGGTTAGGGTTTAGGGTTAGAGGGTTTAGGCTTAGGGTTCAGAGGTTTAGGGTTGGGGGTTAGGGTTTCAGGGTTCAGAGGTTGGGGTTGGTGTTGTGGTTAGGGTTAGAGAGTTAGGGTTAGAGGGTTAGGGTTGGAGGTTTAGGGTTAGAAGATTAGGGGTATGGTTTAGAGGTTTAGGGTTAGGGGTTAGGGCTAGGGTTTAGGGGTTCAGGTTTAGGGGTGTGGGATGGGTCTGGGGTAAGATTTTAGGGTTTAGGGTTAGAGGGTTATGTTTAGGGCTTAAGGCTTAGAGTTTAGGGTTTTAGGACTTAGGGTTTAGGGCTTAGGTCTTAGAGCCTAGGGTTTAGGACTTAAGGTTTAGGGTTTAAGGCTTAGAGTGAGGGTTAGGGCTGGGGGCATGGGTTAGGGTTTAGGGTTTAGTGTTAGGGTATTAGGGTTAGAGGGTTAGATGGTTTAGCGTTTAAGTTTAGGGTTTAGGGGTTGGGGTTAAGGGTGTTAGTGTTTAGAGTTTTGGCATTTAGGGTGTTAGGGTTGAATGTGTTAGGGCTAAGGGTGTTAGGGTTTTGTGTGTTAGGGTTTTAAGTGTTAGGGTTTAGGGTTTAGGGTTAAGTGATAGGGTTAGGCTTAGACTCATTCTTAGGTTTAGGGCTAGGGATTTGAGGTTTAGGGTTTGGCGTTGGGTTTGGGGGTTGGGGTTAGGTTTAGGGCTAGGATTAGAGGGCTAGGGTTAAAGGGTTAGAGTTAGAGGGTTAGGGTTTCAGGTTAGCGTTAGAGGGTTAGGGTTCGAGTGTTAGGGTTAGGGTTAGGGTCGTTAAGGTTAGGGTGGTTAGGGGTTAGGTGTTAGGGTTTAGGGTATAGGGGTTAGAGTTTGGGTTAGGGTTAGAGTTTAGGGCCTTGGGGGTTAGGACCTAAGGGCTTAGGGTCTTAGGGGCTTTGGGACTTAGGGCTTAGGGGCTAGAGTTAGAGGGCTAAGGCCAGAGGGCCAGGGTTATGGTTTGATTCCTGGTTGGCAATTTTTTTCCTTCAATATTTTGTATAAGTCATCCCATTGCCTTCTTGCCTCCATGATTTCTGCTGAGTAGTCCAAGTTTATTATTGTTTACTCTCCTTTTTTGGTGACTTCCTTTATCCCTAGCCTCTCTTAAAATTCTCTTTATGTTTGATTTTGGCAAGTTTGATTATTATATGTCTCGGTCACTTTCTTTTGAGATCACCTTATGTGGAATTTGATGAGCATCTTTCATGATATCAGGGAAGTTTTCTGCCAACAAATCTTCAACAGTTCCCTGTGTATTTTCTGTTAGCCCTCCCTGTTCTGGTACTGCAATCACTCATAGTTATTTCTCTTGATAAAGTCCCACATGATTCTTTGGATTTCTTCATTTAAAATTCTTTTATCTGGTTTCTTTTCAAATATATTGGTCCCAAGAGTTTTATCTTCTATCTCAGTAATTCTGCCTTCCAGTTCTTCAGTTGTGCTCTTCTTACTTTCTATCGAGTTTTCTAACTCTGTAATTTTATTGTTAATCTTCTGAATTTCTGATTGCAGTCTCTCTGTGGTTTCTTGCAGCTTATTAAATTTTTATTATGTGCTTGAGTAACCTTTTTAATTTCTTCAGCTGCTTTATCTTTGTGTTCCTTGGCTTGTTCTGTATTTTGCCTCATTTCCTTCCTGATATCTTTGAGAGTTCTGTATATTAATCTTTTGTATTCTGTATCCGGTAATTCCAGGATTGCACCTTCATCGAGAAGATTCCTTGAGTCTTAGTTCTGAGAGCTTGTTGAAGCAATCATGGGTCAGCTTCTTTTTTTTTTTTATTTTAATAATTTTTATTGTGTTTTAAGTGAAAGTTTACAAATCAAGCCAGTCTCTCACATAAAAACTTATACACAACTTGTTACATATTCCCAATTACTTCCCCCCAATGGGACAGCCCACTCCCTCCTTCCACTCTTTCTTTCCGTGACCATTTTGCCAGTTTCTAAGCCCCTCTACCCACCCATCTCCCTTCCAGGCAGGAGATGCCAACATAGTCTCAAGTGTCCACCCAAACCAAGTAGCTCACGCCTCACCAGCATCCCTCTCCAACCCATTGTCTAGTCCAACCCATGTCTGATGAACTGGCTTTGGGGATGGTTCCCGTAGTGGGTAAACGGAAGGTGTGGGGGCCATGATCACTGGGGTCCTTCCAGTCTCAGTCAGACCATTAAGTCTGGTCTTTTTATGAGAATTTTGGGTCTGCATCCCACTGTTCTCCTGCTTCCTCAAGGGATCTCTGTTATGTTCCCCGTCAGGGCAGTCATTTGTTGTGGCCCGGCACTGTCTAGTTCTTCTGATCTCAGGATGATGTAGTCTCTAGTTCATGTAGTCCTTTCTGTCTCTTGGGCTCGTTATTATCTTATGTTCTTGGTGTTCTCCATTCTCCCTTGATCCAGGTGGGTTGAGAATCATTGATGCATCTGAGATGGCTGCTTGCTAGCATTTAAGATCCCAGATGCCACTCTTCAAAGTGGGATGCAGAATGTTTTCTTAATAGATTTTATTATGCCAGTTGACTTAGATGTCCCCTAAAACCATGGTCCCCAAACCCCTGCCCCTGCTTCGCTGACCTTCGAAGCATTCAGTTTATTCAGGAAACTTCTTTGCTTTGGTTTAGTCCAGTTGTGCTGACCTCCACTGTGTTGAGTGTTGTTCTTCCATTTACCGAAAGTAGTTCTTGTCTATCTCTTTAGTAAATACCCCTCTCCTACCCTCCCTCCCTCCCCCCTCATAACAACAAAGGAATATGTTCTTCTTAGTTTAAACTATTTCTCAAGATCTTATAATAGTGGTCTTATACAATATTTGACCTTTTGCTACTAATTTCACTCAGCATAATGCCTTCCAGGTTTCTCCATGTTATGAAGTGTTTCACAGATTCGTCACTGTTCTTTGTTGATGTGCAGTATTCCATTGTGTGAATATACCATAATTTATTTATCCATTCATCCATTGATGGGCACCTTGGTTGGTTCCATCTTTTTGCTATTGTAAACAGTGCTGCAGTAAACGTGGAAGTGCATATATCTATTTGTGTAAAGGCTCTTATTTCTCTAGGATATATTCCGAGGAGTGGGATTGCTGGGTTGTATGGTAGTTCTATTTCTAGCTTTTTAAGGAAGCACCGAATTGATTTCCAACGTGGTTGTATACCATTTTACATTCCCACCAGCAGAGTATAAGTGTTCCAGTCTCTCCACAGCCTCTCCAACATTTATTTTTTTGTGTGTTTTGGATTAATGCCAGCCTTGTTGGAGTGAGATGGAATCTCATTGTAGTTTTGATTTGCATTTCTCTAATGGCTAATGATCGAGAGCATTTCCTTATGTATCTGTTAGCTGCCTGAATGTCTTCTTTAGTGAAGTGTCTGTTCATATCCTTTGCCCATTTTTTAATTGGGGTGTTTGTCTTTTTGTGGTTGAGTTTTAGCAGAGTCATGTAGGTTTTAGAGATCAGGCACCGGGTGGAGATGTCTCAGCTGAAAACTTTTTCCCAGTCTGTAGGTGGTCTTTTTACTCTTTTGGTGAAGTCTTTAGATTAGCATAGGTGTTTGATTTTTAGGAGCTCCCAGTTACCTGGTTTCTCTTCGTCATTTTTAGTAATGTTTTGTATTCTGTTTATGCCATGTATTAGGTCTCCTAATGTTGTCCCTATTTTTCTTCCATGATCTTTATCGTTTTAGATATTATGTTTAGGTCTTTGATCCATTTGGAGTTAGTTTTTGTGCATGGTGTGTGGTAGGGGTCCTGTTTCATTTTTTGGAGGTGGCTATACAGTTACGCCAGCACCTTTTGTTAAAAAGACTATCTTCTCCCCAATTAACTTGACACTGGGCCTTTGGCAAATATCAGCTGCTCATATGTGGATGGATTTATATCTGGATTCTCAATTCTGTTCCATTGGTCTATGTGTCTGTTGCTGTACCAGTACCAGGCTGTTTTGACTACTGTGACAGTATAATTTGTTCTAATATCAGGCAGAGTGAGTCCTCCCACTTTGTTCTTTTTTAGTAATGCTTTACTTATCCGCGACTTCTTTCCCTTCCATATGAAGTTGGTGATTTGTTTCTCCATCTGTTTAAAAAATGTCACTGGAATTTGGATCGGAAGTGCATTGTATCTATAGATGGCTTTTGATAGAATGGACAATTTTACAATGTTGTCTTCCTATCCACGAGCAAGATATATATGTTTTTCCAATTACGTAGGCCCCTTTTGTTTTTTTTGCAGTAGTACCTTGTAGTTTTCTTGGTATAGCACTTTTACATTTTTGGTAAGGTTTATTCCTAAGTATTTTATCTTCTTGGGGGCTGCTGTGAACGGTATTCATTTGATGATTTCCTCTTCAATGTTCTTTTTGTTGATATAGAGGAATCCAACTGATTTTGTGTGTTTGTATTGTAATCTGAAACTTTGCTGAACCCTTCTATTAGTTTTCTTGAGGATTCCTCAGGGTTTTCTGTGTATAAGATAATGTCTTTGGAAATAGAGATAATTTTATTTCTTCCTTACCAATCTGGATGCCCTTTATTTCTTTGTCTAGCCCAGTTGCTCTGGCTAGGACCTCTAGCACAATGCTGAATAAGAGCAGTGATAAAGGGGATCCTTGTCTGTTTCCCGTTCTCAAGGGAAATGCTTTCAGGCTCTCTCCATTTAGGATGATGCTGGGTATTGGATTTGTATCAATACCCTTTATTATGTTGAGGAATTTTCCTTCTATTCCTATTTTGCTGAGAGTTTTTATCATGAGTGGGTGTTGGACTTTGTCAAATGCCTTTTCTGTATCAATTGATAAAATTATGTGGTTCTTGTCCTTTTTTTATGTGGTGGATTACATTAATTGTTTTTCTAATATTGAACCAACCTTGCATACCTGGTATAAATCCTACTTGGTTATGGTGGATTATTTTTTTGATATGTTGTTGAATTCTACTGGCTCGAATTTTGTTGAGGATTTTTGCATATATGTTCATGAGGGATATAGGTCTGTAATTTTCTTTTTTTGTGTTGTCTTTAGCTGGTTTTGGTATCAGGGTTATGCTGGCTTCATAGAAGGAGTTAGGTAGTATTCCGTCCTTTTCTATGCTTTGAAATACCTTCAGTAGTAGTGGTAAGTCTTCCCTGAAAGTTTGGTAGAACTTTGCAGTGAAGCCGTCAGGGCCAGGGCTTTTTTTTGTTGGGAGTGTTTTGATTACCTTTTCAATCTCTTTTTTTGTTATGGGTCTGTTTAGTTGTTCTACTTCAGTTTGTGTTAGTTTAGGTAGGTAGTGTGTTTCTAGGAATTCATCCATTTTTTCTAGGTTTCCAAATTTGTTAGAATACAATTTTTTGTAGTAATCTGATATGATTGTTTTAATTTCAGTTGGATCTGTTGTGATATGGCCCATCCCATTTCTTATTCGGATTATTGGTTTCTTTTCCTGTATTTCTTTAGTCAGTCTGGCCAATGGTTTATCAATTTTGTTAATTTTTTCAAAGAAGCAGTTTTTGGCCTTGTTAACTCTTTCAATTGTTTTTCTATTCTCTAATTCATTTAATTTTGCTGTAGTTTTTATTTTTTGCTTTCTTCTGGTGCCTGACAGTTCCTTTTGTTGCTCTCTTTCTGTTTGTTCAAGTTGTAAGGACAGTTCTTTCATTTTGGCTCTTCTTTAATATGTGTGCCTTTATTGATATAAATTGACCTCTGAGCACTGCTTTCACCATGTCCCAAAGGTTTTCATAGGAAGTGTTTTCAGTCTTGTTGAATTTCTTTATTCCCTCCTTAAGGTCTTCCATAACCCAGTCTTTTTTGAGCAGGGTATTGTGCAGTTTCCAAGCATTTGATTTCTTTTCCCTGGTTTTTCTGTTATTGATTTTTACTTTTATGGTCTTTTGTTCAGAGAAGATGTTTTGTAATATTTCAATGTTTTGGGTTCTGCAAAGGCTTGTTTTATGACCTAATATGTGATCTATTCTAGAGAATGTTTCATGTGCACTAGAAAAGAAATTATAGTTTGCAGCTGTTGGGTGGAGTGTTCTGTATAAGTCTATGAAGTGAAGTTGTTTAATTGTAGCACTTAGATCTTCCGTGTCTCTATTGAGCTTCTTACTGCATTTCCTATCCTTCACCGAGAGTGTTGTGTTGAAGTCTCCTGCTATAATTGTGGAGGTGTCTATCTCACTTTTTAATTCTGTTAACATTTGTTTTATGAATGTTGCGGCCCTATCATTGGGTGCATAAATATTTAATACGGTTATATGTACCTGGTAAATTGTCCCTTTAATCTTTATGTAGTGTCCTTCTTTATCCTTTGTGGTGGATTTAATTTTAAAGTCTATTTTGTTAGAAATTAATATTGCCTCTCCTGGTCTTTTTTGATTGTTGTTTGCTTGATATATTTTTATCCATCCTTTCAGTTTTGGTTTATTTGTGTCTCTTAACTCTAAAGCGTGTCTCTTTTAGGAAGCATACGGACTGATCGTGTTTTTTTATCCAGTCTGCAACTTTCTGTCTCTTTATTGGTGAATTTAGTCCATTTACATTAAGTGTAATTATAGATAAGTATGAGTTTAGTGCTGTCATTTTGATGCCTGTTTTTGACAATTTCATTTTCCATTTACTTTTTTGTGCTGAGTTTTTCTTTGTAGAATGTGTGTTCCTCCTTTTTATAGTAGTTGAATTTATTTTGCTGAGTCGTTATGTTTATCTTGGTTTTTATTTTGAAGTATGGAATTGTTAGACCTTGTTGTGGTTACCTTAATATTTACCCTGGTTTGAGTAAGTAAAAACCTAAGTTGTTTCGCCCTGTATCGCCTTGGTTTCCTCTCCATATGTAATTTCTAAGCCTCCTGTATTTAGTCCCTCTTTTTTCACTATCGTAATCTTTTACATAATCACATCAATGATTCCCTGTTTTGAGCAATTTTTTTAATTAATCTTATTTTGTTTTTGTGATTTCCCTATCTGGGTTGATATCAGGGTGTTTTGTTCTGTGACCTTGTGTTGTGTTGGTATCTGATATTATTGATTTTCTGACCAAAGAATTTCCTTCAGTAATTCTTGCAGTTTTGGTTTGGTTTTTGCAAATTCTCTAAGCTTGTGTTTATCTGTAAATATCTTAATTTCACCTTCATGTTTTAGAATTTTGCTGGATATATGATTGTTCGCTGACAGTTTTTCCTCTTTCAGTGCTCTATATATGTTATCCCATTGTCTTCTTGCCTGCATGGTTTCTGCCGAGTAGTGCAAACTTATTGATTCTCCTTTGTAGGTAACTTTTCGTTTATCCTTGGGTGCTTTTGAAATTTCTTTTTATCTTTGGTTTTGGCAGGTTTGATGATATGTCTTGGTGATTTTCTTTTGGGATCTATTTTGTATGAGGTTCGATGAGCATCTTGGGTAGATATCTTTTCATCTTTCACAATGCCAGGGAATTTTTCTGCCATCAGATCTTCCACTGTTCTCTCTGTATTTTCTGTTATCCCTCCCTGTTCTGGAACTCGAAACACACGCAAATTATTCTTGATAGAGTCCCCCATGATTCTTAGGGTTTCTTCATAGTTTTAAATTCTATTTGATTTTTCTTCAACTATATTTGTGTCAATTGCCTTATCCTCCAGCTCCCCCACTCTGCATTCCAGTTCCTCGATTCTGCTCCTCTGACTTCCTATTGAGGTGTCTGATTCTGTGACTTTATTGTTAATCTTTTGGATTTCTGAATGCTGTCTCTCTATGGATTCTTACAGCTTATTAATTTTTTCACTATGTTGTTGAATAATCTTTTGGATATCTTCAACTGCTTTATCCGCGTATTCCTTGGTGTTTTCTGTAGATTGCCTTATTTCATTTGTGAGGTCATTCCTGATGTCTTGAAGCATTCTGTATACAATTTTTTTATATTCTACATTTGGCAATTCTAGGAATGTATCTACATCTGGGAATGATTTTGATTCTTTGATTTGGGGGTTTGTAGAAGCAATAATGGTCTGCTTCTTCATGTGATTTGATGTCGACTGCTGTCTCTGAGCCATCTATAAGATATTGTAATATTTTCTTTTATATTTGCTCACTGAGTCTTATCTTCTTATTTTGTTTTGTTACAATACACCCAGGTGGGCTACTAGATTGTAGTATCGTGATTGATGTAGCTTTTGAATCACTTACGTCCTGTTACCAGCTTGCCTGAGCTGTTACCAGGTATATAAGTGTATGAGTCCATTCACTATTCTTGAATAGAATCAGCTCAGGTGTCCTGATAGCTGGTCACCTAGTGTGTGGTGTAGGCTCTCACCTATTATCTTAGAGGAGTAGTGGTGATGGTTGTATGCACCAGTTTCTATTAGTGGCATGGGGTCACATTTCGAGGAGGGCAGGGTGCTGACAGCCTTCCTTCAAGTGTCAGTGAGGTAGGTGTGGCTCTATTCTCTAGAGCACTCTGGTGGGTGGGCTTTGCAGCTGTATCTTAGGCACCCAATGCTTGGGTAGGCGTCACTATTCTCAGACCCCTCTAGCAGGTGGCTAGGTGATGTGGGTGGAGTCTCAGCCCTCAGTTCGCTGGTGCGGATCAGCGAGGGCTCTGTTTAATAGGTAGAGAGGTATCTGACCTCCAAAACTTGCCTTTCCACTGCCGAGCTAAAACAATTATGGTCAGATCTCTATCAGAATTGCCTTTGCATTATAATAGCCACCTAGTTACCTGTAGGGTGAAAGCCAAAGACTATGGGTCTGTTAATGCCTGGATGGAGCTGATTCTGTACTGTTATTTCAGTTTAGGGAAGTCAGGGAAGGATTTTTTCTTTGATTGTTAAATGCTGCTTTTCTCAGGCCAGGAGAATGGGTTAGAAAAGAAAGAAGAAAAAAAATCCAGCAGTGCACTTCACTCTCTGGCACAGAGAATTCCAATGTTAATGAAGCTGGCTGGGGCAATGAGGGGTGGAATCAGATATATAGAAGAGAGTAGCCTGGCAAAATATAGAAAGTTACTTATGTTGTTTGGTGAGGACTGTTTTTTCTGAGATTCCAGAGCATTGTGTCGCTCGTGTGTGCTGGCTGGATCCCTGCTGAGACTGTCCCAGAGGGTTAGGGCTGCATGCATGCTCACACCGTCTCAGGAAGCCACAATCGGCTCCTCCACACTTAGTCCAAAGCCCAGCACCAGGGTTTCCTTTCTGGGACGCTGCACTCCAGGCTCCAAAACCAGTCGCTGCTTCCCTATAGTTTTTCGTTTCCCTGTCAGCCACGTCTGTGTGGAGCCTGTGTGTGCTGCCTGGGTCCCCTCTGAGGTTGGTCCTGAGGGTTAGGCCTATATCTGTTCTTCCCTGTCTCAGTAAGCCACAATCAGCCCCACCACTCTGACACCAGGAAACCGCGAGGGCTCAAGGCTGCGGCGTGGGACACTGGCTCTGGAAGCGGTCCCTGCTGCAGCGTGGCTTTTTGCTCCCCCGTCACTCAGGTCAACTCCTTAGTTCTGTGTTTGATGGTCAGGGTTTGTAGATTGTCCTTTATGTAATCAGTTCACTTGTTTTTTCGAGTCTTTGTTTCAAGAGGGATAAGCGGAATCTTCTACCTAGTGAGCCATCTTGGTCCTGCCCCCGTGTCTGCCTCTTTATGTGATTTGATATTGACTGTTGTCTCTGAGCAATCTATAAGTTATCGTATTAGTTTATTTTATGCTTGCTTTTTGTATCCTACCTTCTTGCTTTGTTTAGTTTTGGTATACCCAGATAAGCTGCTTGAGTGCACTAGGTTGATTATTTTCACCTTCGAAGCTCTAATGTACTATCACCAGATGGCTAGCACTGTTACCAGGTATATGAGCCTAGGAGTTCATTTACTTTTCTTGTATGGATTCAACTCAGGTGCCCAGGTAGTTGATCATAAAGTGTAAGGTACAGGCTCTGTCCTACAGTCTTAGAGGGGCAGGGGTCATTGGTGTAGGCAGAAGTATCTGGCTGCAGTAGGGGGTCAGGCTCTGATCAAGGCAGGGGTCTGACAGCTGTGCTCTGAGTGTCTGTGAGGAAAGTGCATCCCTGTTCTGTAGAGCACACGGGTGGGTTCTGCAGAAGGGCGATGGGCACCCAATGCTTTTGGTTGTAAGTTCTGGGCGGTACTACTTACCCTTGGAGCCCTGTCACAGATGGCTAGGTATTGTGGGTGGAGCCACCAGTCCTTAGGCCCCTGATGTGGGTAGGTGAAGACCCTGTTTAATAGGCAAAGCAGTGTCAAACATCAAACACCCATCTTTCCAGCGTCCAGCTGAAACAGTTGCAGTCTGGCAACAAGGGCCTATTCTCCTGAAATGGGCCCACACAGGTCCATGCTGGGGTGAAAGGTATTCAAAGCCCGTGGACTGTCTGTGCCTGAACGAGAGCTGCTTCTGTCCTGAGCTCCCCAGCTTAATTGAGCTGGCAGATTATCTTTCCCTCAGTTGTGAACTTGTACCTTCTTCAAGGATGGAAAAATGGCTCAGAGTGGTACCAGGGCCTATCTCAGGCCCAGGGAAGTTGACAGCCACTGAAGCCGGCTTGGGGGCTGGGGGCGTGGTAAAATAAGCACGAGTAATTAGCTTTTGCTGAGAGTGCCATTCTTCTCTTGTTCTGGAGGTGTGAGTAATCTGTGCAACTTGCTGTCTTTCCCTGAGCGAAGCGTCTCTGGAACGCTACTGCCAGCCCCACTGCAGTCGCTCCAGGGAATGGTGCCTGAGGGTTCCTGGCTATTCAGGTCCAGTAACTCCTCTCCAGTTCTGAATAGTCTCTCCCTCCCCCTGCCGCTGAGTCCGTTTTCTAACTTTGCCTTTGATGTTCAGGGCTCCTAGCTTGTCATAAATATAATCGCTTCACTTGTTTTTTCGGGTCTTTTTTGTAAGAGGTATCACTGGCAGCGTCTCACTACTCTGCTGTCTTGGCTTCGCCTCTCTAATATAATCAACAATTTTTTTAAAAGAGAAAGAAAAGAGTGAAACCTGTAGAAACAACAAATAACAGAATGAGATCCACAGAAAAACTAGATATTGGAGCTATCAGACAAAGACACTGAAATAACTCTATTATATTCAAAGAAATAAAGGGAAAACTTGGAAATTTTTTCAAAAAACTAGAAACTAAGAAAAAGATCAACTTACAAAGTCAACTGAAAACTATAGCTGAAGTTAAAATCTTAATGTATGTATATAACAGCAGATTAAAAATGCTGAAGAGAGATTTAGTGAACTGGAAGATATGTTGGAAGAAAATAGAGGCATAGAGAAAAGAAAAAATATATATAATATAAAAAGGAATAAGATACAGAGAATACAATGAGAATATTTAGCATAAGATACTTTAAGAAGGAAGAAAAAGAATGAGGCAGAAAAACTGAGATTATGGCTGAGAATTTTCTTCAAATGATTAAAGATATCAAGTCACAGATCCTAGAAGACTAACAAAACCCAAACCAAAAAAAAAAAAAAAAACAAAAAACAAAGCCACTGCCGTCGAGTCGATTCTGACTCAAAGCGACCTTATAGGACAGAGTAGAACTGCTTCGTAGAGTTTCCAAGGAGCGCCTGGTGGATTCGAACTGCTGACCTTTTGCTTAGCAGCCATAACACTTAACCGCTACGCCACCAGGATTTCCTTATAAGACCCATGTAGGGTAAATAGAAAGAAATTCATATCTACATACATCATAGTAGGACTGCTGAAGCTAAAGACAAAAAAAACCCACAAGAACAAATTTAACACTACTTAAAGAATTGAAGAGATTATCTTTAAAGGACAAAAAAAAAAAAAAACTGACTGATGACTTCTCTACAGAAATAGTGAAAACCCTAAGACAATAAGATGACATATTTAAATTATAGAGAGAAAATACATGGCAACCCAGAACTCTATGCTGAGGAAAAACATCATGAATGAGCAAAGACCTTTTGTTTTCAGACAAACAAAACCTTGATAAGTTAACATCAGCATGCCCACATTAAAGAAAATTCCAAAGGTATTCTTCAAGCAGAAAGAAAATAAGGTGAAAGGCTTAAGATGCAAGAAGGAATGAAAGTTAATGAAACGGGTAAAAATAGATGATTACTGACTGCATGACATAATAAGAATAGACTTTATTGGGTTTAAAATATGTAAGAAGTTAAAATGTAAGATAACTACAGCCTTTTGACTTTTATGGCTTTATGATCAGGAAACATGCTGTGTAATATTTTGATGTTTTGGATTCTGTTAATGCTTGCTTTGTGGCCTAATACGTGGTGTATTCTCAAGAATGCTCCATGAGCGTTAGAAAAGAAAGTTTACTTGACTACCGTTGGGTGAAGTGTTGTATTTAAGTCTATGAGATCAAGTTGACTGATTGTGGTATTTAGATCTTCCGTGTCTTTATTGAGCTTCTTTGTGGCTATCCTGTCTGTCATCAGAAGTGGTATGTTGAAGTCTCCTACTATTATTGTGGAGCTATTTCTCTTTTCAATGCTGTTTGAGTTTGTTTTATGTATTTTGGAGCCCCGTCATTGGGTGTATAAGTATTTATTATGATTTTGTCCTGGTATATTGACCCTTTAATCATTATATAGTGTATTTCCTTTTCCTTTGTGGCGGATTTTACTTTAAAGCCTGTTTTATCAGAGATTAATATTGCCACTCTTATTTTTTATTGTTGTCTGCTTGATTTATATATATATATATATATATATATATATATATATATATATATTTCCATTCTTTGAGATTTAGTTTATGTCTTTCAGTCTATGGTGTGTCTCTTGCAGTCTGCATACAGGTGGATCATGTTTTTTCATCCATTCTGCTACTCTCTGTCTCCTTATTGGTGCAATTAAACCCTTTACATTTATCGTAATTATTCATAGTTATGAGTTTAATGCTGGCATTTTCATCTTTTTCGTGTATGTCTTGTTGACATTTTCCTTATTCCACTTAATTTTCTCTGTTGAGTCATTGTTCTTTGTGCATTTTCTTTCCATCCTCTTCATTTTTGTTGCGTTTGTATTTACTGCTAATTCATTTTTTTCTGTGCTGAATCGTTTTTCTTTTTAGTCTTTCATCTTTTTCCTTGTTGCTTTTGTATTTGCCGAAAATTTATGTTTTACTTGTTTTTTTTTTTTTATTTTAATGTGTAGGATTGTTCGTTTCCTTTGGGTTACCTTAACATTTACCTCTGTTTTTCTAAATTTAATCCAATCTTTTATTTCTTTATATCGTCTTGACTTCCTCTCCATATGAAAGATCTATGACTACATTATTTAGTCTCTCTTTTTTGTCTTAATATTGTCATCTTTTACAGATCGATGTCTCTGTTTCTATATTTTCAGTGTTTTAGCTTTGATTTATTTGTGAAGTCCCTATGTGGGTTGATATCTGGTAGTTCTGTCCCGTGTTCTAGTCTTGGTTTGTTAGCTGATGTTATTGATTTTCTACCTGGAGAACTCCCTTTATTATTTCTTGTCATATCGGTTAGGTTTTTAAAAATTCCCTAAACTTCTGCTTACCTGGAAAGGTCCTTATTTCACCGTCATATTTGAGAGACAGTTTTGCTGGATATATAATTCTTGGCAGGCAATTTTTTTTTTCCTTCAGGGCTTTGTATATGTCCTTCTTGCCTGCATGGTTTCTGCTGAGTAGTCCGAGCTTAGTCTTACTGACCCTTTTTTTTAGGTGACTTTCTGTTTTTTTTTTTTTTTTTTCTGTTTATCCCTAGCTACTCTTAAAATTCTCTCTTTATATTTGGTTTTGGCAAGCAAGATTATAATATGTCCTGGTGACTTTATCTTGGCATCTACCTTGTGTGGGGTTCAGTAAGCATCTTGGGTAGATATCTTCTTATCTTTCACAAGATCAGCGAAGTTTTTAGCCAAGAAGTCTTCAACAATTCTCACTGTGTTTTCTGTTATCCTCCACCCCCCGCCCCGATTGTGGTGTTCCAATCACTCTTGATAGAATCCCGCATAATTCTTAGAGTTTCTTCAATTAAAAAAAATTACTTTATCAGATTTTTCCTCAAATAAGTTGGTATCAAGTGCTTTATCTTCAGTCTCACTAATTCTGACTTCCAGTGCCTCAATTCTGCTCCTCTCATTTTCTATTGGGTTGTCTAATTCTGAAATTTTATTGTTACTCTTTTGGATTTGCTTGCTGTCTTTCTATGGATTCTTGCAGCCTGTTACATTTGTCATTATACTCTTGTATAACCTTCTTAAGTTCCTCTATTGTTTTATCTGTGTATTCCTTGGCTTGTTCTTCGTTTTGCCTCATCTCCCCCTGGATCTCTTGAAGAGCTCGTTCTCTTAATCTTTTAAATTCTTCCTCCAGTGCCGGGGGCCAGCCTCAGCAATGAACAGGGTTACCAGAGGAGGGGTAGAGTTCGGCGAAAAAGAATGAGCGGTAGAGTGTCTTATATTTTCATTCTGCAGAAAAAGAAGCCTCTGCTCTTTATTTTTTACATGGTCTTTTATATCATAAGCTTACAAAAGCATAACATCGCATGATCAACAAAGGGGCAGTATAACATCATTTCCCAGAGACATAATTTTCCAAGTGACACATAGTACAGTTCCGCATGCGCACACAAATACAATGAGTTTTTGTTTAGTTGATTTAAAGTAACAATTGACTTCATACTGCTTTACACTTATGCTTAATCTTGCAATACCTTCCACAGTTTTTATAACAATTAATCTTTTTGCAAAACCATTGCCACATAGGCTTTGTCCATCTTGTCCAGGGTGGCCAAGTTCTTGAAGTCCAGCCACTTTGGGTTACATTATATTGTCCACGATTATGCCAAGGACAATTAGCCCAATCTCTATACCCAAAGACCAGTCAAGCGCAGCAGTGAGCGGGGTAGACGAGAAGGTTGACCTGTAATTGGCTGAGAAATTGGCTGAGAGAACTCACTGCCTTTTGTTTTTCCACTTTTATGGGATCATGTGTGGGTGGTGGTTTAATCACAAAAGGGCCTCGGTAAATACCAGGATTCCACCATCCTGTTTTTGTTTTCCATAGTTGAGCTATTCGTTTTCCCCCTAAGACAACTTCATGTTGATCCCCAGGTAACACACGGGCTGTCCCTACCCAGGATTTTACCAGGGGATTATGAGTAGGACGCCCCCCTCCAAAGGTCCCTAAATTTATAATGGAATTTTATGCTTATACATTCTGCTATACACAGGCTGAAAATGAAACAGAAACATAACACAGATGACAGAGATATTCCTGACTTTTCAGGAATTCTTCGATGTTTATGCTGGGGGCAGTGGGTGCAGAGGGGCCGCCCTTGCAGCCTGGCTCCTCCTGACTTTTCAGGAATGCTTCGATATTTATGCTGGGGGCAGTGGGTGCAGAGGGGCCGCCCTTACAGCCTGGCTCCCAGCACTCCAGTAATTCCTGGAATTTCTCTTCATTTGGAAGATTTCTTGATTTGTTGTTTTGGAAGCTTCCTGAATCCATCATGGTCTGCCTCTTTATGTTATTTGATATTTACACTTGTCTCTGAGCCATCAATAAGTTATTATATTCATTTATTTTATGTTTGCTTACTGAGTCGGAACCTACTTGATGGCACTGGGTTTGGTTTGTTGTTGTTGTTGTTGTTGTTGTATTGTGTCCTAGCTTCTTGTTTTATTTTAATATGCCCAAATAGGCTGCTTGGTTGAGCTATTTTGATTATTGGCACCTTTGAAGCTCTTACATCCTGTCACCAGGTGATCAGAGCTGTTACTTGGTATGTGAGCCTAGGAGCCCTTTTATTTTCTTGTATGGATTCAGCTCAGTTGTCCACATAGTCGGTCACCAAGTGTGTGGTGTAGGCTCTCACCTATAGTCCTGCATAGACAGGGTTGATTGGTGTAGGTACAGGTGTCTGGCTACTGTGGGGGAAATGACTGCCCCTGAGTGTCTGGGAGGAAAGCATGTCCCTGTTCCCTAGAGCACATAGGTGTGTGGGTTTTGCAGCCAGACCATGGGCACCCAATGCTGTTGGTTGTAAGGACTGTGATTCACCACTTATTCTTGGACTCCTGAATTGGGTGGCTAGGTGGCATGGGTGGAGCCACCAACTCTCAGGTCACTGATGTGGGTAGGTGAGGACCCTGCTTAATTGGCAGAACATTGTCAAATATCACAAATCTGCCACTCCACTTTATAGCTGATACAGTTGAAAATAGGCTTCAGGTATATACCCTGTTGTAGTGTGCTAATGAGGGCCTACGCTGTTGACATGGGCCCACACAGGTCTATGCAAGGGTGAAAGGCATTCAGAGTCCTTGGACCCCTTATGTCTGTGCCTTCCCTGAGTTCCTGGCTTAGGGAAGCTGGCAGATTATTTTTTGTTGTTTGTTCCTGCTCCAGGGCATGTGATAGTTCCTACTTCTGGCCCAGGGGACCCAGAAATAGCCGAAGCTGGTCCAAGACTAAAAACAGAGAGGGAGGAAGCAGGTAAATGGGAGAGATGTTCTTCCCAAAGGGGATGATTTTTGATTTGTGTGGCATTTTAAATGCATGTACTTATCTTTTGCCAACTTAGCACTGCTTTTCACTGGTTCTGGAGGCTTGTGTAGACTTTCTACCACTCGGTCTCTTCTGATGTGAAAAACATGTCCCGAGCGTCACTGCTTGCCTCACCGCACATGTCATCCGATCCAGCCTGCAGGGTGCTGGTTTCTGCCGGGTCAGGTCTGTCAACGTCTCCCTGCTTCTGAACCATATCCCCCTCCCCCTGCTACTAAGTCCAATTCCGTAACTTCACCTTTAATGTTCAGGGCTCCTAGATTGTCATATATAATCGATTTACTTCTCTGGGTCTTTGTTATAAGAGGAGCTACACAAAGCATCTGACTACTCTGCCCTCTTGGCCCGACCCCCTACAAGAGACATTTTTCATCACATTCCTGAATCTGACACTATCAGAGAAACTTATCTCTGAGAAAATGAAATAGGGATGAGGCAGTAGGCAGAAAAAATCCGTTGGGTTGGAGTCGATTCTGATGCATAATGACCCTATAGGTCAGAGTACAACTGCCTCATAGGGTTTTCAAGGAGCGGCTGTTGCATTTGAACTACTGGGCCAGAGTATATTTGGAGCACTTGTGGTGCAGTGGTTAAGAACTCAGCTGCTAACCAAAAGCTTGGCAGTTCGAATACATTAGCTGCTCCATGGAAACCCTATGGGGGCAATTCTACTCTGTCCTATAGCATTGCTATGTGTTGAAATCAATTCACCAGCAATGGGTTTGGTTTTTTGGTTTACACACCTACATGAGTAAAATTTGTCTTGAATCTCTAAACTTAATTCTAATGTAAGAATGCAATTGTAGTACTTCTCCATAAAGGTTTGTCTTAAGTCATCAGGATGAAAACCAAACCCTCTGCCCTCAAGTCGATTCTGACTCATCCCAACCCTGTAGTTTCCAAGGAGCGCCTGGTGGATTTGAACTGCCGTCCTCTTGGTTAGCAGTCATAGCACTTACCCACTATGCCACCAGGGTTTCCTGATCAGGATATCCTGTGCTAATTTATTGGATACCTTCAGGAATTCTTCATCAGTTATAGTCACGTTAAGAAGGAAAAAAATATCAGAAGGAACTTCATACATCTTCACCCTTCATTTCAGGCAAGATTCAAGTGTGTCAGTGATGGTGGTGGTGTGAAATTGATCTCTGGCACTGAATACTTGTGGAGCATTTCTGTCATTTACCTGTTTCTTTTAATGCTTCTGCAACAATAAACTGGTTGATAATCAGTATTTGGCAGTATTTGTTTTATTGTGTTTTCAAAATATTCTCTTATGTAAAGATCTTGTTAATAGCTGGTAGAGATCTATGCATGTCTATAAATTTACTTCTGAATCTTGGAGAATTGCCTCGTCAAATGGAAATGATGCAATATATTATTATACATAACAAACGTAAATATATGGTCTGTGTTTCCATTTTGTTGGCGACGTTTTAAGCTTCTGTTCTGGTATCTCCTTTTTGTGACTGGTCTTCAGCAATATTCTCTATGGCACCTAGAATCTGAGTGTGTGATTCCAGGATTGCACTCATTGCTATAGCATGTGCTTCCCAGTGGGTATTAGAAAGACATTTTAATGCTGATCATTGCCTAAATATGTTTTAAGAACAGCTCATCGATGAATAGAGACGCTAAAAAATTTGTAAAATATCTGAATAGAAGAAAAAAATCATTTTTCTTGACAAAAATCCACTGTGATACATCCTACAAAATTAAGTGAATATGCAGCACCTTGGTATGAAAATGGCATATTCATTACATTCCAGAATTTTCTGTTGCATGCCTTTATAATGCAGTGACATTTCACAGCATTGTCATAGGATTGGTCTCTGCACTTAGAAAAACCAATTTTGCAAACTTCACCTAATTAGTGAAACACTTGGTTTGCAATGTCTTTGAGGGCTAACGCGACGTGTTCTCCTGACTCGCTTGGTGCATGTTATGCCTTCTTTCCCTCAAGTTTCTTCAGTTTGTAATGGAAATGTCTAGCTTGTGTCTTTTATGCCATTGTACCTTTGGAAGCAGTTAACTTGTGTCCTAGATTTCACAGATGAAGAGGGATTTTTGAATTTTGGACTTGGACTTGATTTAAGACTTTTTCTATGCTATGACGGGATGAGGAAACCCTGGTGGCGTAGTGGTTAAGTGCTACGGCTGCTAACCGAGAGGTCGGCAGTTCGAATCTGCCAGGCGCTCCTTGGAAACTCTGTGGGGCAGTTCTACTCTGTCCTGTAGGGTCGCTATGAGTCAGAATCGACTGGACGGCAGTGGGTTTGGTTTTGATTTGTGATGGGATGAATATGTTTTCCATTTGCAAGAATGTGATTTTGGGCGGGCCAAAGGGTAGAATGTCATGGATTGAATTATGTCCCCCCAAAATGTGTGTATCAACTTGGATAGGCCATGTGAGGTTGTCCTCCATTTTGTGATGGTAATTTTATGTTGAGAGGATTAGGGTGGGATTTTAACACCTCCCTGATCCGAGATACAGGGAGTTTCCCTAGGGTGTGGCCTGCACCACCTTTTACCTCTCAGGAGATGAAAGGATAGAGAGTTGGGGACCTCATACTACCAAGAGCAGAGCATGTCCTTTGGACCCAGGGTCCCTGTGCCTGAGAAGCTCCTTGACCATGGGAAGATGGAGGACAAGGACCTTCTTCCAGAATCAACAGAGAGAGAAAGCCTTCCCCTGGAGCTGACGTCCTGAATTTGGACTTGTAACCTACTAGACTGTGAGAAAATAAATTTCTCTTTGTTAAAGCCATCCACTTATGGTATCTGTTGTGGCAGCACTAGATGACTAAGGCAGCGATGATTTTAGCTTCTGTTTTGGTGTTTCCTTTTTGTATCTGGTCTTCAGCAATATTCTGTGTGGCACCTAGAATTGTACTTGTTGCTATAGCATGTGCTTCCCAATGTGTATTAGACATTTTAATGCTCAATCATTGCTTGAATGTGTTTTAAGAACAGCTCATCAGTGAGTAGAGGTGGCAAAAAATTTGTAAAGTAACTGAATATTAGAAAAAACATCAATTGCTTTTGGACAAAAAAAATCTGTTGTGATACATCCTACAAAATTAAGTGAATGTGCAGCACCTTGGTATGAAAATGGCAGATTAATTTCATTCCAGAATTTTCTGTTGTATGCCTTTATAATGCAATGACGTAAAGGCAGCATTGTCATAGGATTGGTCTCTGCACTTAGAAAAATCAATTTTGCAAACTTCACATAATTAATGAAACACTTGCTTTGCAATGTCTTTACCAGTATGATTTTTTAAGCTAGTAAATGTGATAAATCACCACACAGGTTTTCTACCTGTTGGAGATACGGATCTTTAAACAATACTTGGCTGGCCTGTATGAGAAGGCTCAGAAGTGGAATCCACAGACAAAATAAAATATCGAGCTATACTTATTTCACTGACAGTAGTTGATTGAACTTCATCACTTAACAAGATTATAATTTTTTTACACATTATTTTAGAATTATAGGATGGATTGTCCTTTCCTGTGTTACCGTATTTTGAGATGTGACTTGCTAAAAATAGATCAAATGAGCAACAAGTTGAAGCCAACTTTAAAATTTTCCATTTCGTGGGGACCCAAAGACTTCATTTCTTTTTCACGAAGATAGTCCACATTCAGTGATTGTTAGGACAACAACGACACATTACAAAATGGCTTTTCAATACTGATGTTCATTAATTTGTGATTCCAGTTCATAAATTAAGCCAGAACAATGTGTTTGGTTTAAATATGATAACATAATCTCTGTGAATTGAACTATTTTCATGTTTACCGATCCTATTCAATTTGCACCAATTGCTAAATTCATCTGTAACAATTCGAGAATTAAATGAGAATGACAGGTTTGTTTGTTTGGTTAGTAGGTTTGCAAACAAAACAATACACAGAGCTGACTGATGGAGATTGCAGTAGCCACTCCCTCTTATAATTTTCATCATTAACTTTGCACTCTAGAAAAAATTCTGGCTATAGAACTTTGTTTACCGTCCAGGAATTTTCAACACAAATTTACAAGTGGACAACTGTGATGTTGACAATCACTTGGGCCTCTTTTGATCCAGTAATTTACTTCGTTGGAAGAAAATTATTCCACAAGGCAGGATCTGCATTTCTGTTATTTATGGAGTCTGCAGATGTGACAATTTAATATTCTTAGTTTCACTTTCTAGATCATTACTAATTTTTTTTTTTTACTACAGCAAGAAATAGTTGCAGAATTTAGAACAAATTCTCTTATATTTGTATTGCCATCGTTAATTTCAGCACTAGTGGTACTAGTAGGATGATTCCCACCCATTAAGCACGTACCTTTAATGCAAGAAGTCTCTTCTGATTTATTACATTCTAAAAACGAATTTTGGAATAGTCTTTAGGGATTCACAAATCATTTTCTTTTTATCTTCTGCAGGCTTCCATTTTTGCACTGCACTTAGTTATTGCCGTTTCATTTTGCCTGGATTGAAAATTATGTCACTTTTTAAATTTGATTCTGCCATAACAATAAATTTGAATAATAGAAAATAAATTTATAAAACAGGAAGTTTATAAAAGAAAATTTACTTTAGAATTTAGACATTAACACAAAAAAATTTATATTTGAAAATTAAATAACTCATTGCTGTGGATTAAATTTTAACTAACAGTGACCCTGTTGGACAGAATAGAACTGCACAGTAGGGCTTCTAAGGAGAGGCTGGTTGAGACCTTTTAGTTTCAGCCAGGCTCTTAACCACTGTTCCACCAGGGCTACATTTGAAAATTAGTAAGTAAAAACATTAATTTGGACCATGAGATTTTGTTCTTGACATCTTAGATAGTCCAAAGAAATAGTACATGATATCCTTCTCCATGGACTAATTCCTCCTGAAAACAGGCCCAAAGTATTGTAGGATGTAGTCTAGCCATCTTTGCTTCTAGGCTAGGGTACATTCTGGTTATACTTCTCTCAGGATAGATTTTTTCGTTCTTTTGGCAGTTCATGGTATATTCAGAATTCTTCACCAACACAATTAAAAGGCATCAATTCTTCTTCGGTCTTCCTTATTCATCAGCCAGCTTTCCCACACATACGAGGCCACTGAAAACACTGTGGCTTGGATCAGTTGCATCTTAGTTTTCAAGGTGATGTCTTTGCTTTTCAACACTCTGGAGGTCTTTTGCGCCGATTTGCCTGATGTCAGTGCATCTTTTGATTTCTTAACTGCTGTTTCCATGGGTGTTGATTGTGGATCCAAATAAAATGAAATCCTTGACAACTTCAATCTTTTCTTCATTGATCATGATGTTGCTCATTGGTCCAGTTGTGAGGATTTTTGTTTTCTTTATGTTGAGGTGCAATCTATACTGAAGGCAGCGGTCTTTGATCTTCATCAGTAAGTGCTTCAAGTCCTCTTATCTTTTAGCAAGGAGGGTTGTGTCATCTGCAAAATGGAGGTTGTTAATGAGTCTTCCTCCAATCCTGATGTCGTGTTCTTTGTATAGTCCAGCTTCTCAGATTATTTGCAGATTAAATAAGTATTGTAAAAGGATACAACCCTGAAACACACCTTTCCTGACTTTAAACCACGCAGTATCACCTTTTTCTGTTTGAACGTCTACCTCTTGATCAGGTTCCTCATCAGCACAATTAAGTGTTCTGGAATTCCCACTCTTCGCAATGTTATCCATAATTTGTTATGATCCAAGCAGTCAAATGCCTTTGCATAGTCAATAAAACACAGGTTGAAACATCTTTCTGGTATTCTCTGCTTTTGGCCAGAATCGATATGACATCAGCTGTGATATCCCTCCTTCCATGTCCTCTTCTGAATCCTGCTTGAATTTCTGGCAGTTCCCTGTCAATGTACTGCTGCAGCTGCTTTTGCATGATTTTTAGCAGAATATTACTTGCATGTGATATTAATGATATTGTTTGATAATTTCCACGTTTGGTTGGATCACCTTTCTTAGGAATCGGCGTAAATATGGATCCTTTCCAGTTCATAGGCCAGGTAGCTGTATTCCAAATTTCTTGGGATTAGACAAGTGAGCGATTCCAGTGCTGCATCCATTTGGTGAAACATCTCAGTTGGTATTCCATCAATTCTTGGAGGCTTTTTTTTCTAACCAATTCCTTCAGTGCAGCATGGACTTCTTCCTTCAGTACCATTGGTTTCTGATCATATGCTACTTCCTGAAATGGTTGAAGGTCGACAAATTTTTTTTGGCTTAGTGATTGTGGGTATTACTTTCATCTTCTTTTGATGCTTCCTGAGTCATTTAATATTAATGGCAACTCAAGGGTTGAATTTTTTCTTCAGTTCTTTCAGCTTGAGAAATGCTGAGTGTGTTCTTCCCTTTTGGTTATCCATCTCCAGATCTTCACACGTCATTATAATACTTTTTCTTCTCAAGCCACCCTTTGAAATCTTCTGTTCAGTTCTATTACTTCATCATTTCTTCCTTTCACTTTAGCTACCCGACATTCAAGAGCAAGGTTCAGAGTCTCTTCCGACATCCATTATGGTCTTTTCTTTCTTTCCTGTCTTTTAAAGGACCTCTTGCTTTCTTCATGTGTGATGTCCTTGATGTCATTCCACAACTCACCTGGTCTTCAGTCATTAGTGTTTAACACATAAAATATATTCTTGAGGTGGTCTCTAAATACAGGTGAGATATACGCAAGGTCATACTTTGGCCCTTTTTGACTTACTCTACTTTTCTTCTGTTTCAACTTGAACTCCCATATGAGCAATTGACAGTCTGTTTCACAATCGATCCCTGGCCTTGTTCTGACTGATGATATGAGTTTTCCCATCTTCTCTTTCCACAGATGTAGTCAGTTTGATTCCTGTATATTCCATCTGGTAAAGTCCACGTGTATAGCTGCCGTTTATGTTGGTGAAAAAAAATATTTGCAGTGGATGAGTCACTGGTCTTGCAAAATTCCTTCATGAGATTTCTGGCATCATTTCTATCAGCAATGCTGTATTTTCCAACTACTTTTCCTTCTTTGTTTCCAACTTTAACATTCTAATGACCAGTAAATATCAATGCATCTTGATTGCATGTTTGATCAATTTCAGGCTGCAGAAGTTGTTTAAAATCTTCAATTTCTTTGTCTTTGGCATTGGTGGTTGGTGAATAAATTTGAAGAGTCATATAAACTGGTCTTCCTTGTAAGTGTATGGATATTAGCCTATCAGTGACAACATTGTACTTCAGGCTAGATTTTGAAATATTCTCTTTGATGATTAATGTAACGTCATTCTTTTGACTCTGGTGGAATATCAATGTTTGTAAGACTGCTCACAGACTGTTTCACCAGAGAGTTTTCTGGTACTGCAATATCTACCACTAATCTCTGTGATCCCTGTGAATTGGCAAAATAAGAATAGTGGTATAGATTTCTTCCAAATACAGAAAACATAATTATGAAAATGTTCTTGCTATTGATTATGTTCTTTACCAATCTGTTCGTATGGGATTTTTGATACTTCACTTGAAAAATGAGTCCAAGGTACTGTGATGTGATTGTTTACTTTGTGTGGCCTTTCTAGCCATGGTCTTATAACATCTACCCTGGTACTTGGGCAGGACTGTGTGATAGGGTAATTGTGGCTCACCAAGGGGATTGTTTAGTTTTCCCTTCAAAGAGAACCAGTTCCAGAGCAAAGAGGAGGATTCAACTCCCATCAAGGAAGAACAGCCAGGAGCTGAGCATATATTATGGACCTGAGATCCCTGCACTGAGAAGCTCCTAGAAGCAGGAGACTGAGATAGAGAGAGGAAGCTGTAACCCTGAAGACGGTAAGATGCCATGGCAGGAGAGACCAAGCAACAGGGACCCGGCTATAGGAGATGATGGCCCATGGAGAAGGAAAGCTCAGTGCCTTTGGAGAGAGGCCCAAGGCCAGGCAGAGGCACACCTACGAGCACAGGAGGGAAGAGGTTGTCCTGATAGAAGAACTGTATTCTGAGTGTCTTTGAGCCTGAGTTATAACTGTTACTTCCCTAATAAACCCCATAATCATGAATATGGACTGTGAGCTCTGTGTGGCCATTGCAATGAAGTATTGAACCCAGCAGAGAAGTAGGGAGTGCTGTGTGAGGGACAGTTGGTGTCAGAGTTAGTGAAGATGGTGGAGAGAGGATAGTTTTTTCACCAATGCCTTCAATGCAGCTTCGATTTCTTCCTTTTATACCATCAGTTCTTGATCTTATGCTACCTCTTGAAATGGTTGAAAATTATCCAGTTCTACTGCAGTACTATATTAATATCAGACAAATTATACTTCAGAAAAAGGAGTATTATTGGGAATAGGTAGGGACATAGCGTAATAAAGGTTTACTTCTCCAAAAAGATACAACAATCCTAAATGTGTACATATTTAACAACAGGGCTCCAAAATACAAAAACTAATAAATCTGAAAGGGGAAATGGACAAATACGCATTTGTAATTGGTATCATTACTTTTCTATGAATAATTACTAGAGCCCTGCTAGTTGAAGTCCAAAGCGTCTGTATGAACCACTCATGGATGTCTATGTGTCTGTGTATGTATGTGTGTGTATGTGTGTATGTATGTATATAGTATAAAGACAAGTAATACAGAAATAAACATAGACCCCTTGGGAGGTACAAACGGTTAATGCATTCAGCTGCTAACCAAAATGTTGGAGGTTTGAGTCCACCCAGAGGCACTTTGGAAGAAAGGCTTGGTGATCTACTTTTGAAAAATTAGCCATTGAACTGACACACTTATGTGTCACTACTACTATGACACACATGAGGGGAGGGGTCACCATGAGTCAGATCAGCTTGATAGCAATTGAATGATTTTTTTATTCATTCTGCCAATGTTTGTCTTTTAATTGGTATCTTAGGCTGGGTTCTTTAGAGAAGCAAAACCAGTGAGATACATATATATATGTATTTTTATATAAATAGATTTATATCAAGGAAATGGCTCACGAGGCTGTAGACGCTGGTACGTCTCAAGTCCATGGGTCAGGCTGGTGGCTTCTCCTGACTCATAGATGCAGGGACTGCAGAACTCAAGATCTGCAGGTCATACAACAGGTCTGTGGCTCACAGGCTGCAAAGGCTGACAAATCTCAAGATCGGCAGGTAAGCTGGCAGGTCGTGGCTCACAGACTGCGGAGGCTGATGAATCCCAAAATTGGAAGGTAAGCTGAGAGTTCAAGTCCCAAAAACTTGAGATCAGATGAAGAGGAGCCAGCTGCAGGATTCAGAGTGAGCAAAAGCTCAAGAGCCTTGCCAGAAAGTCCACCTATATTAGATGCAGTCCACATCCCTGAGGAAACTCCCTTACATCTGATTGGCTACTCACAGCAGATCCCATCATGGAGGTAATCGCATTATATCACATCTCATCATGGAAGTGATTGCATCGTTATACGACTGCTAAACTGCATCATAACTGCCAAAGCACTGAGAATCATGGTCCAACAAAGTTCCCAATTGTGAATTTAATGATCCCAATTGTGAATTTAATCTATTTATATTTAAAGCGATTAATGATAAGTAAGGACTTATATATTCTACTTTGTAGTAGGTCATATATGTATTTTGTTTCTCATTTTCTTCACTACTGTCCACTTTTGTGTTTGACTGATTTTTTTCACGTGTACAATTTTGATCCTCTCCTTATTTCCTTTCCTTATATTTTTTAACTTCTTAGTGGTGACCATGAGGATTACAATTAATATCTTATATTTATAACAATCTTCTTTTAATTAATACAAATTTAGCTTCAACAGTATAGAAAATTCTGCTTTTATTCAGCTCAGTTACCTCCCCTACTTACGTTGCTGGTACAAAAATTGCATCTTTATACATTGTGTGTCCATTAAGAGAGACGTGTAAGTATTTTTATGCATTCATGCTTTAAATCATATATGAATAAAAGAGAGGTGTGATATAAAAATATTACTGACTTTGTTTTATCTAAGTAGTTACCTTTACGGAGTCTTTGTTTCTTTTTATGGCTTCCAGTTACTGTCTAGTGTCCTTCCATGCCAGCCAGAATGATTTCCTGTAGCATTTCTCATAAGGCAGTTCTGCTGCTAACACACTCCCTCAGGTTTTGTGTATCTGGGCATGTCTTAATTTCGCCTTCATTTTTGAAAGATAGTTTTGCTAGATATTGCCATCTTGGTTCATAGTTTTGTTTCTGTATTTTTTTTTCCAGTATCTTAAATACATCATCCCGCTATTTTCTTGTCTCAATGGTTTCTGATGAAAAATCAACAGTTAAACTTGTTGAGACTCTCTTGTACATTAGGAGTCGCTTATCTCTTGCTGCTTTCAAGTTTCTGTCTTCGTCTTTTGACATTTTGATTATGTCTCTCTGTGGATATCTATGTATTTATTGTCCTTTGAGTTCATTGAGCTTCTTGGATATCTAGATGACATTTGGGAACCTTCCAGTCATTACGTTTTCAAATATTCTTCCTGTCCTTTCATCTTTCTTTCCTTTCTGGGACTACCTTAATGAGTATATTGGTATGCTTGATGTTCTCCCACAGGTCCCTTAGGCTCTGTTCATTTTCTTCATTCTTTTTCCTTTATGCTCCTCAGTTAGAACAATTTCAGTTGTGCTTTTTCAAGTTTACATTTTCCTGCTTTCTTGCTCAAATCTGCTGTTGAGCTCCTCTAATGAAAATTTTATTTCAGCTATTCTACTTTTCAGCTCTATAATTTCTATTTGGTTCTTTTGTATAATATTTCTTTATTAATATTTTCTACTTGTTCATACATTCTTCTCTTGGTTTCCTTTTTTTTTGTCTATGGTTTCTTTAGGTCTTTGAGGAAATTTAAGACAATTGGATTAAAATCTTTGTCTAGTAATTCCAATATCTGTGTTTCCTTAGGGATGCTTTCTGTTCATTTCTCTTCTTTCTTCTTAACAAATGAACCATCCTTTTCTTTTTCTTTTTATGACTTAAAATAGTGTGTTGCAAACTGGATATCTTAAATATTATAATGTAACTCTGGAAATCAGATTCCCTCCAGTCATTAGGGTTTGCTTTTTTTTTTTTTTAATTGTTGAGGGCCAGTCATCCATTTGCTTAGTGATGTTTCCAAACTATTTCTGCAAAGATTGTATGTCTTCTCATGTGTGGACACTGAGGTTCTGTTCTGTTATCTCAGCAGTCAGTTCATGACTTGACAGTGCTTTCTTTAAGTGCTTGTAGCCAAAAAGAAAAAGTAACATTATCCCAGTCTTTGCAGATTGGCTCTGAACGGGCGTGTTCTTTCAATGCTAAGCAAGAGGGCCTAAAACTCTGCCTTAGCCTTCACTTCCTGCCCCCATGGAGCCCAAAGATCAGCCAGAGGTGCAAGCCTAAAGCTTTGTCAGGATCTTTATGAGCATGTCTTCATCCTTAGGCAAGAACATTGCACTCCAGATTCCTCAGTATATGTGGTAGCCCTTCAAAGTCCTTAAACCACTAACCATCGTCCTCTCAGCCTCCTTTTTTCCAAGCTTTTGGATGTCTCTGCTGTTTTCTCTGTCCTTCATCCTTTGACCCTGGAGGTAGGACCAATTCTTTGAGCTTTGTACTCCTCAGTTTCCATCACATCGTACATTTTTTCTTGTGTGCTGTTGAGTCAATTCTGACTCATAGTGACTATAGGATGGAGTAGAACTTCTCCAAAGGGTTTCTAAGGCTGTAATCTTTATGGAAGGAAACTGTCATATCTTTCTCCTGTGGAGTAGTTGGTGGATCAAATCAAAAGGTTTAACAGCTGAGTGCTTAACCACTGCACTACTGGGGCTCCTTTTGACATCATGCATCATAATAGATTTTTAACACACCCCTCAGAAACATAGAAGTCCATAAATTATCAAGGATACAGAAGATTTAACATCTATAAAAATACCAAATTTATATGTGTATGTGTGTGCATTATCTAACCACTAAAGAATATACATTCATCTCATGCACATACATAGTGTTTATAAAAATTGACTATATACTGTGTTATAAAGCAAGTCTCAACAAATTTCAAGAGTCTGCAATAATATAGAGGATACTATGTAAGTACACCATAATTTTAAAAAAAACCATCTTAGAAAAAGAAAATACAAAATCTCCATGTGCTTGGATATTTTAAAATACTATGCGTTAAAAAAGACATCATAATGAAAATTAGAATATGTTTTGAAGTGAACAATTATGAACATAGTGCATATAAAAATTGGTGCAGTACAGACAATATAATATAGGAAACTTATAGCCTTAAAAATATAATTGGAAAGAACAAATCTTGAAAAATAAGTGAGTTAAACATCCATTCAAAATGTTGGGAAAAAACCAGAAACAAACATTCATAGGAATTTTTGTTTCTATTAATGATTGAATACATGCAACAGACGATCAACGAAGACTTAAAGTTGATTCTTAGAAAATGCTGGTAAAATTGACAAACTTTAGGCAAGATTGATCAAGTGAAAAAGAATGAAGGTATAAATACCGAATATCAGGAATTAGAAAGAAAATGACTACAGATCTTGCAGAACTTAAAGATAATGTGAGAATGTTATGAACCATATTAGCCAATAAATTTGGAAATTTAGGTAAAGTAGGCAAACGTATCATACCATGTAAGTTAATAACAACGATTCAAGAAGAAACAGTAAGAAAAAGTAATTCCACAACTGTTCATAGAATTGAATTAGAGCTCAAACTATTCTCAAAAAGAAAACGTCATGTCAGATTGCTTTTCCTGCAAATTCTGCCAAATATTCAAGAAATACTTCACAAATTCTTCAATATAAAATGAAATATATACCCAAACTCATTTTATAAAGCTTGTAGAATGAATATTGATACCAAAACCTGACAAGAGCAGCAGAAGATGGGAAAATTGCAGGGCAATGTCACTGATGAACATAGATGCAAAATATAAAAATAAATAGGCAAAACAAATCCAGCAATACTCTAAAGAAGAATATATTATGACCAAGTTGGGTCTATCCCAAGAATTCAAGGTTAATTTAATATTCAAAAATAAATCAGTATAATTTGCCATATGTACAGGAAACATAAATGTGGTTATATTAATAGGTGTAATAAAATAAGTATTTGATAACCTCCAGCGTCCACTCATGTTTTTTAAAAGAACATCTAGCATGCCATGAGACCAGAAGAACCAGAAGGTTCCCGGCTACTGTCGCTGAACATTTTGATCAAAGAGTCCATAGAAAAGCCCTGATTACAAGGGGGAAAATGCAGAACAGAATTTCAAATTCTCATGAACCCTAGACTTTTTGGAGCCATTGAGGGTGAATGAACTCCTGAAACTATTGCCGTGAGATAATCTTTAAACATTACACCAAAAGCATTCCCTTGAATCATCTTAAAACTGAAGTATAAAAAAGGAAACACCATACTGTTGCTGTTCAGTTGATTCCGACTCAGAGACCCTGTAGGACAGAATAGCACTGCCCCATAGGGTTTCCAAGGTGCAGGTGGTGGGTTCAAACTGCTCTTCTTTTGCTTGGCTACCGTATCACTTAACCACTGTGCCACGAGGGCTCCAGAACATTAGCTACTTAACTAATAAAAATGGTCTACCTTGAGCATATGCTCTTTTAAGGACTGTCTATATGGCATCAGATTGACAACATTTACTGAAAAGATTAGATAGGAACCTTAAGGAGCAGTGGGTTTATGCTAATGACAGAGGAACTACTCAGAAAAGGAGGGTAAGAATGGTTGCACAACTTGAATGTAACCGATGTCATTAAATTGTACAGGTAGAAACTGTTGAGTTGGTGTACGTTTTGCTGAATATTTTCTCAACCACAAAAAAATACATTTACAGGTAATAATTAACAAAAAACGTCAAGGAGAGCTAAATATTTTGAAAATAAGACAGAGTTGCATGTGAGGGAATGAGTGGGGTGAGCTGTTTTAGATTAATAGTTAGTAAAGGCTTATGGGAGCAGGATATTTGAGGAGATAACTGACCTATATCAAATGAGAGAATAGCTGTATGAAGTTCTGGAGGGAGGATATTGCCGATAAAGGAAAGAGTTCTTTCTGAGGCCCTTAAATAACCAAGTGTTTTGGCATGTTTGAGGAAGCTCAGGAAATAAGTCATGGCTAGTGTGGAGTGAACCGAGGGAAGACTGTAAGGAAATGAGGTTTGTGTGGTGGGCAAGCCCCGCATCATGAAGGACCATGGGAAGAGTTTGGGAATTTTTCCTAATCGCCATGAGAAGCCACTGAGATGATGCTGTTATGTAGACTGTAAGAGGGAAGATTGGTGGCACGGAGTCCAGTTTTAACCAAGAGATGATGGTGGCTGTAAGGTGGAGGTAGTGAGAAGTGGATAGAGTCAGGATTTATGTTAAGGTAGAGCCAAGAGTCCAGAATATGTGTCAATGGACTGGATGCAAGATTTGAGTAAAGGAGAGAAATCAAGGATGATTTCTAGGTTTTTGTCCTGAACAACCAGAGGATAGTGAGAACATTTGCTGAGATAAGGAAGACTGGGAGGTAGATAAGACACTTGGAGCAAGAATTTTATTTGAACCACATTAAGTTTGAGATGCCTAGTAGACATTCAAGGGGAGATGCGAAGTCAGCCATTGGTGAAGGAACAACAGGGCAGAGTATGTAAATGAGGGTATCCTAGGGCTCAGGTGGAATTGACTGCCATGAATTGGCTCAGATAACCTAGACAGTGAGAAGTGATGAATGATGTTACTTAAACAGGGCATGGAAATCAATGAAAAAGGTGTGGGAGTGGCAGGGAGTCTAAGGTAGAGAAGTTTCTCTGTTCCTAAACCTGATTGGCTGGATTTGAAGACATCATAAGTTCGTGTATGAGAAATATCCAGCAAATTACCAGTTGATTTAATAAATTGATAACAAAGTCCACCTTTCAGCCAAAGATTGAAAAACGAACAAACCAATTGCCATCCAGTGAATTCTGACTCTTAGCAACCCTATAGGACTGAGTAGAACTACCCCATACGGTTTCTAAGGAGCGGCTGGTGGATTCAAACAGCAGACCTTTTGGTTAGCAGCTGAGCTCTTAACCACTGCACCACCAAGCTCAAACCAAGAATAACACACGTGAGGAACTTACTCCTTAGTTCAATCAAGTATGTAGACATTCAAATTCGTAATTTTGGAGATTCCCCCTCTTTTTTTTCAAAATGGGGGGCATTGAGATGGAGGATTTTCCTATGCCCACCATCCTAAGGGATTTAATTAACCCATAGTTGAGACATTGTAAACATCTCAAGAAATTATTACCTTTGAGAAACTTGAGGGTGAGTAGGCATATCACCTGGCACCTCTTAAACTCCTTTTAAAAACCTGACTTGAAGACTCACCTGCCTTTTTGAATAAGTGCCAGCTTGAATAGGCAGGGTTCAGGGAATTGCCAACCAAAGGTATGGTTTGTCCAGAGGCCTCCAAGGGGTGTAAAAGAAGAGCGGAGCCAGACCCCGTGCTTGGGACACACCCTTGGTATGAAATATTTGAGTGTGTGTGTGGTGAGGGGAACACTGGGTGTGGGAGAGTGGGGTGGGTGGGTAATAGGGAAATGCCTGGTTTTTTTTTTTTGGTTTTAAGAAACAGTTTTTTACTTTTTTTTTTTTAAATTACAATGAACAGTTCAGTGGAGACATGTTCCTTATCTGCAGGGGCTAGTGGAAGTGCTGATAGCTGAGAATGTAGCCTGCTCCCCAAGTGCCAGTTGGCATTTTGGAGAGAAAACTTGATGTTTGGAGCACTGACTGGCCCTGCCTTTTCTAAATAATTAAGGGTGGTGGGGTGGTGGTAAGAGAAAGAGGATGGTCTATGAACACTGACCCTGGAAAATTAACTCCCGAGTGTGTGGATTGTGGATAGCAGGAAAAGAACATCGCCCGCAAATGACAGCAGTGCCTTTATTTATTTATTTATTTATGCTTCTTTTTAGTTCTGAGTTGTTTTTAAGCCACAAATTAATGGGGCCACCATGAGTTTTCAGAGAATGAGTTTTACAAAAATCTAAGTGTTTTAAATATTGCAAGGATTTACTTATATATGCTGTATATGAGAAAAGTCCTTCCAGTTAAAGGGAGGAGAAAGAAAGTATATTCAGGAATTAAATTTTCACAGTTCTCTGAATTCTTATATTTCTCTTGTCCATTTTTGTTTTTTTGTTCTTCATCCACCCCTTCCACCTTGACCCACTGTCTTCATCATCTAGTGCTGCCATAACAGAAATACCATGAGTGGATGGCTTTAACCAAGAGAAATTTAATACCTCACATTAAAGTAGGCTAATAGTCCACATTCAAGGCATCAGCTCTAGGGGAAAGCTTTCTCTCTCTTTCGGCTCTGGAAGAAGGTCCTTGTCCTTAGCCTTCCCATGGTCAAGGAGCTTCTCAGGTGCAGGGACCCTGGGTCCAGAGGACGTGCTCTGCTCCTGGTGCTGCTTTCTTGATAGTCTGAGGCCCCCAACTCTCCGCTTGCTTCCCTTTTGTTTTATCTCTGGAGAGATAAAAGGTGGTGCAGGCCACACCCCAGGGAAAGGTGACCTGAGTGAGGGTGGTGTTACAATCCCACCCTAATCCTCTTAAAGTAAAATTACAATCACAAAATGAAGGACAGCTACACAATAGTGGGAATCATGGCCTAACCAAGTTGAAACACACGTTTTTTAGGGTCATAATTCAATCCAAACCAAACCAAACTTGTCACCATCAAGTTGATTCCAAGTCATAGAGACCCTAGTTGATTTGAACTCATAGAGACCCTATAGCATAGAGTAGAACTACCCCATAGAGTTTTCAAGAACTAGTTGGTGGATTCGAACTGCTGACCTTTTGGTTAGCAGCTGAGCTCTTAACCACTATGCCACCAGGCCTCCTCTTGATACACAGTCCACCCTAATTCACCACTGTGTTAGAAAAAGGCTTTGCTATTCTGAAATAAGAACGTTTTACTATACTTTTGTGTTCGTGGTTGCTTTTGGTATGTCTTTAAGCACTGAAGAGTTGACTCATACCCATTAAAAACCCATTGCCACTGAGTCTGTTCCAACTCATAGCGGCCCAATAGGGCAGAGCAGAACTGTGCCATAGACTTTCCAAGGGCACCTGGTGGATTTGAACTGATGACCTTTTGGTTAGCAGCCATAGCTCTTAAACAGTACACCACCAGTGTGGGAGGGGTTTAATTGATAACATGATGTCTGGGCTCCAAGGGAGATGGAATGGATGTGCAGGAGAAGGGCATGCAGAGTCAGCCTGTATAGTCCCCAGAACTCTGTTCAAGATCATAACATACCTCAGTAATCACTTGAATCTAAACATACAACTTTAACAGTTGATGTAAATGACTTTACACATGAATTTTGGAACGCAACTATTTCTCAATGGAAGTTTCTTCAACTAAGCTGTTTGTATTCCCTTAATAATTATGAAAGCTAACATTCATTGTGTTCATTCTGTGTGTAAGGCCTTTTTGTAAGTGCCTTGTGTGTTTTATTTAACCTGCGTGACAACCTTTTGAATAAGACCCGTTTTAGAAATGGGAAACTGAGGCAGTGAGAGGTAAAGTAACGTGCCCAGATCACCCAGCTGATAAATTGAGTTAGGATTTAAACCCAGGCAGTTTGTTTCAGAATTTGCTTATGTAATCACTGTACATGACAGCAGTGAGCCCTAGTGGCTCTGTGGTTAAAGAACTTGGCTGCTAACTGAAAGGTCAGTGGTTCGAACCCACCAGCCTCTCTGCAGGAGACAGATGTGGCAGTCTGCTTCAGTGAAGACTTACAGCCTTGGAAACCCTATGGGGCAGTTTTACTCTGTCCTTTGGGGTCACTATGAGTTAGAATCGACTTGATGACAGTGGGTTTTGGCACATAATACTAATGTGCAGTGTATTCTGTATGCCGTGTAAATGTTCAGAAACTAATTTTCCCAACATTTATGCCATATATAGATTACCAATCCAGTTGCCCTTGAGTAGATTTTCACTCATGACGACCCCGTGAGTTTTCAGAGTAGGACTGCCCTCCATGCGGTTTTCAATAGCTGTGACCATTTGGAGGTAGATTGCCAGGCCTTTCTTCCAAGGCAACTGAGTGGATTTAAACTGCCAACCTTTCAGTTAGTAGCTGAGCACTTAACTCTTTGTGCCACCTAATACATATATATACTAGGAAGTTTTCCTCCTTATTTGTACTTTAATGTTTTGTAGACTCTTATGAATACTTGTTCCTGGCAGTGAACTAGATGCTAAAGAACAGAATAGGCACATGTAACCCTCTCTCACCTTCTCCCTCCCCTTTCACAGAGATGAAATGAAAAGGAATTACTGAGGACAGATTATTGGATTAGGGCCCATACTCAGGGCTCTAACAGCATGGGGAGTTTCTCCTGTCACTTCGGTTCTTGTTCAGGAATTGGCACCTGCTTTTTGTGAATCACAAAGACCAGTGCTTTATATCAAGCCATTTAGATTTGGGGTATGGAGCAGTGACTTAAAAAAATCATATTTTCAGAGATTTTTTCTATTAATTGTTTACATTTATTTTAATTGTATATTCTAAAACCGCTACAAAAAGGCATGAAATAATTGTTTAAATTTTAATTCATATGGGTCAAAATGTACGTTAAACTACCTATTGTCGCCTTCACAGTCGTCGTTATGTTTGAGCTGATTGTTGTGGCCACTTGTTACCAAGTATGACCTGCTTCTCCAGGGACTGATCTCTCCTGACAACATGTCCAAAATATGTGAGATGAAGCCTCGCCATTCTTGCTTCTAAGGAATATTCTGGCTGTACTTCTTTCAAGACAGATTTGTTCATTCTTTTGGCAGTCCGTGGTATATTCAATATTCTTTGCAAACACCGTAATCCAGTGCCTTCAATTTTTCTTTGGTCTTCCTTATTCATTGCCCACCTTTCGTGTGCGTATGAGGCGACTGAAAACACCATGGCTTGAGTCAGGCGCACATTAGTTTTCAAGGTGACACCTGTGCATTTGAACACTTTAAAGAGGTCTCTGGCAGCAGATTTGTCCAATGCAATGTGTCGTTTGATTTCTTGACTGCTGCTTCCGTGGGTGTTTATTGTGGATCCAAGTAAAATGAAGCCCTTAATGATGTCAACATTTTCTCCGTTATCATGATGTTGCTTATTGGTCCAGTTGTTAGGCTGTTAGTCTGTAGTTTTTGATCTTCAGCAGTAAATGCTTTAAGGCCTCTTCACTTTCAGCAAGCAAGATTGTATCATCTGCATATCTCAGGTTATTAATGAGTCTTCCTCCAATCCTGACGCCTTATTCTTCTTCAGACAGTCCAGCTTCTCGGATTATTTGCTCAGCATACAGGTTGAATAGGTATGGTGAAAGGATACAACAGTGATGCACACCTTTCTTGACTTTAAACCATGCTGTATTCCTTGTTCTGTTTAGATGACTGCCTCTTTTTCTATGTACAGGTTTCTCATGAGAACAATTAAGTGTCCTGGAAATCTCATTCTTCCCCATGTTATCCATAATTTCTTATGAGCTGGAGTAGGTCTCAGAAATAATGTGCCATTTCTTCCAGTTGGTTGTGCACGGCTGCCTACTTCCCTAGGTGGTAGCAGCTAAGGCCTGTCTCAGAAACACTCTCCTCCCCACATAGCATGATTCTTCACACTGCTCCATCTTCTTTCCCTTGTGTGTCTCCTGCCCTCCTCAGTAGCTGGGGAAAATGATAGTAGTCCACTGATGAGATTTATTCTTTTATTATACTTTATTGTATCATTTGTTTTTATAACATAGTTCCGTTAAAATCAAAGGTAATAAAAATGTTTGTATGATGGAAGTGGATAATCCCACCCATTGTGTCCATCTAAAGTTTCATGAGAAAACTGTGCCCACAACAGAGGGCTCCCACTCCTCTGGCTCACTGTATTTTCTCCTTGTTTATTTGCTCTTCCCTCTTTCCTGATGGATGCATGGGACCACTGAGCTTCAGGACTCCACAATTCTGCTTTTCATACCAGTGTTACTGTAATCTTGGGTTCCTGGGCTGCCTTGCCACAGATTTACTCATTCTGTTTCTGTTGATTATTTCATTACTTAAAAATCTCTCATGAATTTTTCCAGAAGTACGTTCTATTCCTCAAAAACTTGGAAGCAATGGGAAAGTATGCAATAAATAACAAGAAAACATACGTAATGCATAGAATAAATTATTAACGTTCCGATATGTCTATTATCTTACTTACCTTGGCATGTTTGTGTATTAGAGTCTCTGGTTGATGCAAATGGTTAATATCTTGAGCTGCTGACAGAAAGTTGGAGTTCAGGTCCACCCAGAATTGCTATGAAAGAGAGGTCTGGCAGCCTACTTCCGAAAACTCAGCCACTGAAACCCCTATGGAGTACAGTTCTACTCTGGCACACTGGTGTCATCATGAATCAGAATTGACTCAATGACAACTGGTTTTATTTGTGTATTAGCACACACAGTTATGTGTATTAACACAGATATTATATCCTGATATTCTCATTCTTCATTAGTCTTTTCTCTTGATAAGTTTTTTTTGTTTTTTTTTAATGAGGGCATTAAATTACTTTATCATATTCTGTGTGGATGTAGTATATGTTTTTTAACGATTTAACTATAGTTGCAATAATAAATGTGCATGTTTCTAGTAATCTTCAACCTATACTTACATCTTTTTAACATACATCTCTGCCATTAAATCTCTTTGTTTAAGTGTTGTTTAACACTCATTATGCCTAAGGGATGGTCTCAGAAGCAGCCCTGATCAATTTTTCTCCCTCTTACTCATGAAGCCCCTTAATGTATTTCAAGGTATCAACTACGAAGGATTTTACGTACTTATCGTTTGTTTATTTTTCATTCAGTCAGTATATTCCATGGGCCAGAAGTAGTCTATGTTATGCAGATACAGTGGTGAAAGGTACACACTGTCCCTGTCGTCATGAAGGGGACAACCCAGTGCAGGTGGGAGGAGCACTGGGGAAATGCAGCTGAGAGCAAGGACAGACAACCCTCCAGGAACCACACTGGACTTCAGAGAGGCTTGTTGGCTGCTGTTCACCTGGCAGGCTTCTAGATACCCGAGTACCCTTGGGCTTGGTGCGTACTCCTCTCTCTATTGACACCCTCCCTCTAGGATGCCTCAGTGAGTTTACTGCTGTCTATTTATAGCTAAGGACCTGAGGTTTATACCTCCATCCATTCAAACTCCTCCTGGGTCCAGACTCATATATTGAAATGTCAGCCTAACTCTCTGTATTGACCTCTTTATGCATTATAATGATACATTCCTCATATGGCCATCATGAAAAGCAAACATGAAAGAAAAAGCACAGGAGTGCCTGGCACCAGTGTAGGTACTCAACGAACATTAGCTGTTGGTATTATTCTTGACATCCCCATGTGGGGTGAAGTTTTATTACCGGACATCTCCATGTGAATATCTAACACCCACACCATGTTATCTAGGCTATGAAACAATTCTTGGTTCCAACCACCATTCCATTCTTATCGATGAATTTCTCAAGGCTTCAGTGATGGGAGTGTGTGTTTTTCCACACAATGGACGTGATTAGGAATGGTTGGCTAGGTCCTACACAATAAATTGCTCCAGCATTCCTATGGATGACCGTTGAGACAAGTTTCAGCCAACGAATGTAGCAAAGAATTGGAACCACTCTCAGCTGTTCATGCGAGTACTCTCAATCCAGAATATCTGGTAAGTCGACTGTTAGGGATTGAATTGTGTCCCTCCAAAATGTATGTGGAAATCCTAACCCCTGTACCTGTAAATCTGACCTTGTTAGGAAAGAGGGGGCCTGCTTTTATTATGTGAATGAGGTCATACCAATGTAGGGTGGGTCCTAAGCGTAAGTCTTCTTAGTTATAAAAGGAGCAGAACACACCCAGGCACAAACAGGTGAAAAGGAAGACAGACAAAGAAGACAGATGCTTCTAGAAGGCCAGGAACACAAATGATTGCTGGCATCTACTAGAAGCTGAGGTAGACAAGGAAGGACCTCCCACTACAGCCATGCCCTGAATTCGAACGACTACCTGCTAAACTGTGAGAAAATAAATTTCTGTTCTTTAAAGCCATCTAGTTGTGATATTTTTTGTTATGGAGGGACTAGGTAACTAACACACATAACTGTGCTTATAAGTTCAGCCCAGTGCAGAATAATTTTCTTCCCTCCTTGGTCTAGCCCACCTGAACCTGCTCTTTTCCTATCAGTGTCCTTTGCTTTCACCTAAGAGTTATGACAAAGTCAGCTCGATGGTGATGCATTGAAATTTCAATTTATTTTATATTTATGATTATTATTAATTCCAGTATTTTCTACAGTTTTCAATGGAGACAGTCTTATAATCTATGAATAGCATTTATACTTTTTCTCTTTTTGTACTAGCTTACACTTCCAGTGTTAAATGTTTAATAAAAGTAATGATAGAAGCACCCTTATTTTATTGTTTATTAATTTTAAAGAGAATGTCCCACACGTCACCATGAACTATCATGCTAGTTGTAGTTTTCCACGTTCGGGAACTCCTTTTCTGTTTCATGTTTGCTCCTAGTCCTTATCTCTCCGTGTGATTGCATTTTATCAACCTGCTTTGCCCCCATCTCTTGAGGTGAGCATATGTCTTCTCTTCTTTCACCTATGCATGTGGTGAATGAAATTACTAAATCTTTAATGTTCACTCAAATTTGTATGCCTACAATAAACCGCCTTGATCATGGCATGTTACGTGGTTTATACTTTGCTGGATTTCCTTTGCTGGCATCTTACGTAGGGTTTTGCATCTCAGTTACTGAGTGTGCTTGTCCTCTAACTCTTCTTCTACCATCCTTCTCTAATTTGTTATCAATTTTAAACTAGCCTTAAGGATCAAGTTAGGGGAGTATCTCATGGTTTTCTAATCTCTGTTGACTATGTACAAGATTAAAATGACTGTTTCTTGCATGTTTGCTGGAACCTGACTGGAAACGATCTAGGTCTGCTGTTTTCTTTGTAGGGAGATCTTGAACTACTGACCCACTTTATTTAGTGGTTAAAGGCATCTTCTGGTGCTAATTTACTTAGAAAAAATTCTGATGCATGTTCTAGATTGCTCGAATCTCATCTTTAAATATTGATTATCAGGGCTTGTAGCCTCATGCAAGCCAATTCATCAATCCCAGATTTCCCCAAAGTCAGGCTCTGCAACTCTTCCCGGTACCAAATTCCCTCATTTAAGACTTATTTGCAAAGAAAGAGACAACAGTATGCTATCTACGCAGTTGTGTATCCGCAGCCTTCTTGAGTCCATAATGTGAGGATACAGTCTTCTAATACTTTTTTTGTAATTGTTCTTTTTCTTATTTTTTTTTTCCTTTTTTCACTGCCAATACACCCCCTCCCCCAATCTAGTAGGTTTAAAGTTGTGCGTTTCAGGTTCAAGTCTGTAATCCAGCTGGGCTTCTGTTTGTGCTGCATGTGTGCATCAAAAGAACGTGCTTCTAGAAGCAGAAAGCAGGCAGTGCGACTGTTGGGTGGTTGGCGGGGTAGGGGGAGGGGAGCTGCTGCTGAGAGAGGGCGCCCGAGGGAGGCAGGAGATGCCGGGCTGCCCACCGCAAGCCCGCAGACTCCAAGGAGGCGGAACCCGTGTGCGCCATGAGCCTTTGGAGACAGGCCCAAGCCCGCCCAGCCGGGTGCTTGCAGGTTCCACCAGGACTAGGGGAAGCCTAAGGCCAAGGAGGGCAAGGTCTAGGGTCTGGACCTGGGAACTGGTTCTGCCACTTGTGATCGCAGCGCTTATGCTGGAAAGGAGGGCAGGAAGCATATCGCAACGTGTGTCCGGACGATGACCCAGAAGGGCGGGAGTTGTGGTCACCCAGGGACTCTGGGTCTGCATATGGAGGCCCCCAGGGTGCAATTCCAGGAGCAGAAGGCAAAGCCACAGAGGCCAAAGTGCACCTCGCCGATGCTTCCCAGGGGCATTGCCCCAAATATGGGGAGCAGTCCCTCCTCTGGGCTAGGGACTTTGTTTCCTCCATTGTCATCACTGACTGTGAGCAGAGTCTAGTCTATGCAGACTAATGAGGAGTTATCAAAATGAGCTCCAAACTCCGGATTTGAGTTAAGGATCATAAATTAACACAGAGAAATACGACTTTAGCAATAAGTGACTGTTTGAAGCCCAAGTTGCCTTAAAACACGGAATTTCAGTCTTTCAGCTCCTCTGCTAATGTAGTAACTAAGAACAGGATCTCACTGGAACTCAAAGATGTGGGGCACTGGGAATACTCCTGGGTCTGTCTGCTCACGGCTGATTGCCTGATTCCCAGTTTTATTATACAGCTTAAATACAGACCAGAAGAGGAGTTTGGGGCTTGACACCTGACATCTTAACACCAGTTCCTGTTTCTTGAGGAAGGAAGAGGTAAAATAAATCAGCGTTTACTGTGTCCTTCTCCATCCCCGGAAGTCCTCATGAAGACCCTCTCAGGTAAGGACTGACAGGGAGTGGCTTGGTTTACTATTCGACTTTGTCCTTCAGTCACTTTGTTTATGTCCTGCATGTAAACTATTATGCATTGACAGAAGCATTCTAATTCTTATGCAGAATGACTAGACCTCCTGCAGAATGACTATATTGTGCCTCCCTTGGGCATTCCTGTCTGCGCAGCACCCTCCACCCCCAACTGCCCAACAGCCTCTCTCCTGGCATTCTGCTTCTAGAAGTATGTTCTTTTGATGCAGAGATGCAGCACACACAGAATCCCAGCTGGATTACAGACTTGAACCTGAAGACCTTATGCAGAATGACTATTTATGAACCACTAAGCTTTTTTTTAAGCTTAGTACTAAAGCAGGTACTTACCCCTCAGAGAAGGCCCTGGGGGAGGTTGATACATGCATACCCTAGTGCTCCTGCTGTTCTAGAAGTGCCTGAAATGCCTCTCTGGGAAAGGCCTTCAGATTAGGCTCATGGCCCAGGTGGGAATTCAGGCCTATTTTTCTGTTAGAACATCTCATTTCGCTCTGAAAATGTTATTATCCAGTTTATTCACCAGACATGAGTACAGACATCTCATATTTTCAAAATTAATCCCATTCTCTAATACTAATTTGCCACCAAGAGTATATTCCAAAGTGTTTCCAATAGGCTAGAAAGTCTATCCAAAGAGGGGAGTCCTGCGCCATGTTGTGCAGTGACAGCAGGGTTGGCATAATATGTTTACCCAGATACCTACCACTTTTTAAAAATTTTTTATTGTGTTTTATTTGAAACTTTACAGAGCAAATTACTTTCGTGTTCAGCCATTTATACACAATTGTTTTGTGACATTGGTGGCAATATTCATGATGTGTCAGTATTCTCTTCTATGCTCTAGTTCCCCGTTTCCATCCGCCATGATTCCTGTTCCATCCTGCCCTCTTTTCTGTGCTTTCGGGCAGGTTTTGCACTTTTGGTCTCATACACACAAGTGAACTAAGAAACACTTTCTTCACGTGTGTTATTGTTTGTTTTATACACCTGTCTAATCTTTGGCTGAAGGGCGAACTTCAGAAGGTACTTTCGACTTTGTTGCTTTCCATAATTCCTGAAATTCCAAGTCTACCACCTGAAGAACTTCCTTTAGTGTTTCATTTAGAACAAGTCTGGTGGCGATGAATTCTCTTAAGCGTCCTTCACCTGAGAATGTCAATATTTTTCCTTTACTCATGAAGGAAATAACAGCCTATAGAACACTGGGTTAATGTTTCTTTTCTTTTAGTGTTGAAAAAATGTTGTTTTCACAGCCTTTTGGCCTCCATGGCTTCTGATGATGAATACGGAGTCATTCCAATTGTTTTTCCTGTGTGAAATGAGTTGTTTTCTCTCTAGCTTCTTTGAAGATACTTTCTTGGTCCTTGTTATTCTACAATTGACCGTGAGGCATTTGGGCATAAAATTATGTGAGTTTAACTTGTTGGAGTTTGCATAGCTTCTTGAATCTGTAAGTTTATGTCTTTCAACAAATTGGGAAAGTGTTGAGCCAGTATTTCTTCAGATACTTTTTTCTACACCACATATTTTCTGTACACCTTATGGAATTCCAATAAATAAATGTTAGATATTTTTGGATTTTTTTGACGCTCTGTTCATTTTTTTTTTCAGATTGGATATTTTCAGTTGAACTGTTTTCATCTCATTGATCCTTTTGTCAACAGCATTCCGCTGTAGAGCTGATCAAGTGAATTATTTATCTCTATTTTTCTATTTTTCCTGTCTAAAATTTTCATTTGTGAATGGTTTCTATGTATTTTTCTATTTTTCTAAGGTGTGCCTGTTACTTCTTTGAGCATGGTTAAAGTAGCTTTTTAAAGTTTTTGTCTATGATTCCAAGACTTACAGAAAATGTTGATGTTGTTTGTTTTAGGAATCACTTGACCCAGTTATGTTCAGGTTGCAGGTTCTTTCCCACCTTCTGTATGCTGTGGCTCAGATGTCAGTTCAGATTTTGAAGACTTTGTGGTGATATTTGGATGTAATCTATGGGAGTGTCACCCAGTCTCGGACCTTGTTGGTGTTCTAACCCATAATGCAGTTCTCAAAGGATTGATCTACTTCTTAGGGTCAGAGCAAAGCATATGCAACTATGGGAGGTGGGGGGGGTATGAAAAACAACTTTATGGTATCCCTCTCTTGAGCCGCCTGTTCTCTGTCTCTCTGAGGCTCTCTGATGTCTGAGCACCTACCTTCCTGGTCCACTGGCAAGAATGTAGGGGCTTTAATCTCTTCATTCTGCTGTGCAATTAAGTGACTGGGTCTGCCTATGAGGCCAAATAACGGTAAGATGGAGAAAATGTAACAGAGATTCCTCTATATTATTTGGTCCTTATATACTTAGGTCAGAGAGAAGGCACACTGTTTCTGGTGATACTTCGAAACAGGTATGGAGAAAAAGGCATTAACAGGTCGATAGCTGCATACTAGGTGTTACGGATTAAATTCTGTCTTCCCAAAATGTATATATCAGCTTGACTAGGCTATGCTTCCCAGTATTGTGCGATTATCCACCATTTTGTCAGCTGGTGTGATTTTCCAATGTATTGTAAATCCTACCTCTATGATGTTAATGAGCGAGGATTTGAAGCAGTTATGTTAAGGAGGCAGGGCTCAATCTACAAGATTAAGTTGTGTTTTAAGTCAATCTCTTTTGAGATATAAAAGAGAAAAGAGCAGAGAGACAGGGGGACCTCAGTACCACCAAGAAAGAAGTGTCAGGAGCAGTGCATCCTTTGGACCTAGGATCCCTGTGCTGAGAACCTTCTTGTCCAGGGGAAGATTGGTGACAAAGACCTTCCCCTAGGAGTGACGGAGAAAAAAAGCCTTCCCCTGGAATTGGCACCCTGAATTTGGACTTACAGAGCCTCCTGGACTGTGAGGGAACAATTTTCTTTGTTAAAGTCATCCGTTTGTGGTATTTCTGTTACAGGAGCACTAGATGTCTAAGACACTAGGTACCAGGAGATGTACATTTCCCAGTTCTTTCACTCCCAGGGACACTATGACTAAGTAACCAATGCCATAAATCCATGCGAGCAGACTATTCTGATTACTGCTTTGACTCTACTGTCTGTTATGGTAACCACACCCACCTTGTCTTTGTTGATTGAGTGCCACCACTTGGCTGCTACCACCATGGGCTCCAGTCAACTGCATTGTAGTTAGGTGTCTTAATTCAGTTAGGGCAGTTCTCACTGTGGACTCTTACTTACATAAAATAGCAACCACAGAAGTCTTCAGTAATGCTGGGGCTTGCTTCCCAAATTTGTACCTCACCGCTATGGTAAAAAGAGAACCCCCTGGGCACTCCGTGTGTGGGTCTGTGGGTCCAGCCTAATAAATCCATTCTAACATTCCAATTTCCCTCAGCCTTTGGTTACCTTCTCCTACATTATACAATGGCAGATCTGCCATTTCCACTTGATTTATTGTAGGCCACCACTTAATCCATGCTTCAGTAAACCAACCAAATAAACTATGAGATCCTTTTCTAACCTCTCAAGCTGAAACACTGAATGAAGAATCTGTGCTTCCTGGGCCTATATCAATAAACTCAGACTAATCCACCTTTATGTTGCTTGCACCATTATCCCACACCCGGAATAGCCATTCCCACACATATTCACCAGGTTTCTGTATGTATATATTAGAAAAATCAAGCAGTTCTTTAGGAGTTTAGCATACCTTCTCCTGGGTCACACTTTATAGTTCACCTTTTGGGGCTTGTTGGGACTGAAGCCTAGGTATAGGTCTAGAAGCAAAAATGGGTGGTGGCAGTGGTATGTTCAGCCGTGTCTTATAAGGCATCTGCCTAAGGTGATGCCCCAGGCAATGCCCCAGACACCACCCCAGGAGACAACTCAAACAAGACACTTCAGGCACAGCTGGGGTAATCTCATCAGATGGAGGTGGAAGGGATAATTGTTTTACTGGGAAGGGTGCCTTAGCAGGCAAAGTTAGAGAATCTCTTCAGATGGTAGTAAAAGATCTGGTTCTGTTAGGAAGAGCGATTCAACGGAAATTGGAGGTTCATTGTCCCCCGCTTTCTGACTGTCTGCCCATATGTCCTCATCCCAAGTTTCAGGATCCCATTTCTTCCCAATCAATGCCCTCACTTTAACTTCAGACACCATTTGAGGTTGGATATTCAACCGGCGCTTTAATTCAGTCACTCTTATGATAAGAATCTGAGTTTATTTTTGGCAGCATTAGCCTTGTTACTATAAGAAATATGGTTTTCTTTCTGGGCACAGGTGGCAGCTTTCAGATCTTGTATGTGGTGCTTGAGCTTTGAGTCCATTTCTTTCATTCACCAGTGTGGCTAGCAAAAGCAGGACCAACCAAGCAGCTTCCTTATTATTCTTATGCTGACAAAATTATAGAAAAGTATCAAATATATAATCAGGCAGAGCCTTGTCTCTCACAAATATTTGATCCAGTTGTAGTAGTATTTTGCGTATTTCTATTGTCACCTCCACCATGGATTAGCAATAGCCTGTTTACTCCTGGAGACAGTCATCAGTGCCTTTAAGACTAGCCAGACCTGAGAATCAATTCAGAAAACTCATCCTTAAGATTTGGTTCCTCTAGAACCAGTGTAGGTACCAAATGTCTTAGCCTGGGATCTCTAGAGGTGCAAAACTAGTGAAGAGAACATATATATATACACACACACACACACATATATATGAGTGTGTGTGTATATATATGTGTGTGTGTGTGTATGGAAACCCTAGTCGCATAATGGTTAATAGCTATAGCTGCTAACCAAAAGGTTAGCAGTTCGAATCCACCAGGTGCTCCTTGGGAACTCTGTGGGGCAGTTCTACCCTGTCCTGTAGGGTCACTATGAGTTGGAACCGACTCGACGGCAATGGGTATATATATATATATACATACACACACACACACACACACGCACACATACATATATATACGCATATATATGTTAGTTGTGGCTGTTAGATGCCATCGATCCTGTGTAAAACAGAATGAAACACCGCCTGATCCTGAACCATCCTCACAATCATTGCTATGTTTGAGCCCATTCTTGCAGCCATTGTGTCAGTTCATGTTGTTGAGCACCTTCCTCTTTTTTTCTGACCCTCAGCTTCTCCAAGCATGATGAGCCTCTCCTGGGACAGGTCCCTCCTGAAAATATGTCCAAGGCACGTGAGACGAAGTCTCGCCATCCTTGCTTCTAAGGTGCATTCTTGGTGTACTTCTTCCAAGATGGATTTGTTTATTCTTCTGGCAGTCCATGGTATATTCAGTATTCTTTGCCAACACCATATTTTAAATGAATCAGTTCTTTGGTTTTCCGTATTCATTGTCTAACTTTCTCAAGCATGTGAGGTGATAGAAAATATCATGGCTTTGCTCAGGCACACCTTAGTCCTGAAAGTGACATCTTTCTTTCTCAACACTTTAAGGAGGTCTTTTGCAATAGATTTGCCCAATGCAATACATTGTTTGAATTCTTGACTGCTGCTTCTGTGGGCATTGATTATGGATTCAAGTTAAATGAAATGCTTGATGACTTCAGTATTTTCTCTATTTATCATGGTGTTGCTTACTGGTCCAGTTGTGAGAATTTTTGTTTTCTTTATGTTGAGGTGTAATCCATACTGAAGGCTGTAGTGGTTGCTCTTCATCAGTAACTGCTTCAAGTCCTCTTTACTTTCAGCAAGCAAGGTCGTATCAGCTGCATCTCATAGGTTGTTAGTGAATCTTTCTCCAAAACTAATGCCATGTTCTTCTTACAGACCAGCTTCTCAGATTATTTGCTCAGCATACAGATTGAGTAAGTATGGTGAAAGAATACCACCATGACACATAACTTTCTGATTTTAAACCACACAGTATCCCCTTGCCCTACTCAAATGACTGCCTCTTGATATTCCGCATGAATACAGTTAAGTGTTCTGGAATTCCCATTCTTTGCTAAGCTATCCATAATTTGTCATGAGCCACACATTGAGTGTGCTTGTATAGTAAACAAAAATAGGTAAACATCTTACTGATATTCTCTACTTTCAGCCAAGATCCATCAGACATCAGAAATGATATCCCATGTTCCGTGTCTTCCTCTGAATCCAGATTGAATTTTTGGTAGTTCCCTGTCTGTGCACTGCTGCAACTGTTTTTAAATTATATTCAGCAAAATTTTTCTTGCGTCTGATGTTAATGACATTGCTTGATAATTTCCGCATTGTGTTGGACCACCTCTCTTTGAATGGGCACACATATAGATCTCTTTCAGTCATTTGGTCAGGTAGCTGTCTTCCAAATATATTGGAATAGACAAGTGAGCGCCTTCAGCGCTGCGTCCGTGTGTTGAAACATCTCATTTGGTACGCCATCAATTCCTGGAGCCGTGTTTTTTGCCAGTGCCTTTTTTCTTCAGTGCAGCTTGGAGTTCTTCCTTCAGTACCATCAGCTCTTGATCCTATGCTACCTTCTGATATGGTTGAACGTTGACCAATTCTTTTTGGTGTATTGAGTCTGTGTATTCCTTCCATCTTCTTTTGATGTTTCCTGTGTTGTTCGATATTTTGCCCATAGAATCCTTCAGTATTACACCTAGAGGCTTGAATATTTCCTTCAGTTCTTTCAGCTTGAGAAATGCCAGGTGTTTTCTTCCCTTTTGGTTTTCTAACTCCAGATCTGTTCACATTATATTATCATACTTTGTCTTCTCCAGCTTCCCTTTCAGGTATTCTATTGAGCTCTTTTACCTTATTTTTCCTTCCATTCTCTTTAGCTACTGTACATTCAAGAGCAAGATTCAGAGTCTCTTGTGACATCCTCTTTGGTGTTTGCTTTCTTTCCTGACTTTCTAATGACTTTTTGTTTTTTTCATATATGATGTCCTTCCTATCATCCCACAACTAATCTGGTCTTCGATCATTAGTGTGCAGTGCATCAAATCTATTCTTGAGATGCTCTCTAAATTCAGGTTTGATATACTCAAGGGCATACTTTGACTCATGGACTTGTTTTAATTTTCTTCAGCTTCAACTTGAACGTGAATATGAGCAACTGATCATCTGTTCTGCAGTCAGCCCCTGGCCTGATTCTGACTCATGATATTGACCTTCTCCATCATCACCTTCCACAAATTTGATTCCTGTCTATTCTGCCTGGAATGGTTCATGAGTATAGTCACCGTTTATATTCCTGATGAAAGGTATGTGCAATGAATAAGTCATTGGTCTTGCCAAATTCTATCATGTAAGCTTCATTGTCATTTCTATCATCAATACCTTATTTTCCAACTGCTGATTTGTCTGCTTTGTTTTCAACTTTGCATTCTAAATGATTGATCAATGCATCACGTTTGATCAGTTTCAAACTGCATAACTTGGTAAAAACCTTCAACTTGTTCATCTTTCACATTCATGATTTGTGTGTAAATTTGAATAATAGTCTTATTAACTGGTCTTCCTGGTAGGCCTGTGGATATTATCCTATTGCTCGTAGTGTTGTACTTCAGAAAAGATCTTGAAATGTTCTTTTTTTCGATGAATATGATGCCATTCTCTTCAGTATCTCAATCCTGGCATAGTAGAACATATCATTGTCTAGTTTAAAATGTCCAAAACCAAGCTATTTCAGCTCACTAATGCCTTGGATTACTGACCTTTATGCATTCCATTTCATTTTTGATGACTTCCAATTTCCCTAGATTCATACTTCCTTCATTCCACATTCTGATTATTAAAGGATATTTGCATCAGTTTCTTCTCATTATGAGTTATGCCCCATTAGGAAATGTCATTAAAGTGGGATCTACTTTGAGGAGGTAGCTCTTCCCCACTCGTATTTTGAGTGCCTTCCAACCTAAGGGGTTATCCTCTGTCATTCAATCAGACAGTGTTCCAGTACTATTTGTAAGATTTCACTGGCCAGTTTTTTTTAGAAATAGATCACTAGGTCCTTTTTCCTAGTCTGTCTAAATCCAGAGCTCCACTCAAAGCTGTCTACCATGGGTGAACCTGGTGGTATTTGAAATACCGGTGGCATAGCTTCTAACATCACAGCAACATGCAAGCCACCAAACTACAACAAACTGACAGAAGAGTGGTGGGAGTGAAAAATGAGAAGAACCAAAAAGAGTGCTTCTTCCATGTCTGCTGATTTAGAGGAACCATGAAAAATTGTCAAGTGAAGAGTGATTCAGAGAAAAACATGGGTAGAGTGTGACCTAATTTCCATAAAAACAAACAAATGAATGTACTTACGTGTGTCCCGGCAAAAAGAAGTGTGTAAAAGGGTACATATGTATCTTTGGACACTGGACACTTCAGGGGAGCAGGTACAATATACTTATGTGGGGATGGCTCTTATTATAACTTCTGTATACAAATCTCTATTGTTAAATATGTTATAAGAATGTAAAACCTTTTAAAGTTAATAACATCATACGTGTATGTGTGTGTATTTGAAACTTTTTTTCTGTTTTGACTATTTTATATATGTGTTTTTTAGTTATCTAGTGTGGCTATAGCAGAGATACCACAAGTGGATGGCTTTAACAAACAGAAGCTTATTCTCTCACAGTTTAAGAAGCAAGAAGTTTGAAGTCAGGGCACCAGCTCTAGGAGAAAGCTTTCTCTCTTTGTGGCTCTGGGGGAAAGTCCTTGTCATCTATCTTCCCCTGGCCTAGGAAATTCTCAGCCTGTGGACACTGGGTCAAAAAGACGTGCTCCACTCCAGGCACTTCTTCCTTGGTGGTATGAGGTCCCTCTCATTTCTGCTCACTTTTCTCTTTGTATGTCAAAAGAGACTGACTCAAGACTCACCCTAATCCTGTAGATTGTGTCCTCCCTCATTAACCTAACTGCCTCTAATCCTGCCTCATTAACATCACAGAGGTTAGAATTTACAACACATAAGTAATCACATCCGATCACAAAATGCAGGACAACCACACAATACTGGGAATCACGGTCTGGCCAGGTTGACACACATTTTGGGGGACACTATTCAATCCATAACAATAGAGAAAACACTGTCTTCAATGCCAGATTCAGAGACTTTTATCCATCTGTGAAGGGCAAACACAGAAACTGAACAAAATTCAGACCAGCGAATTATTGCTTGCTCTTGTAACTAATGACTTCTTCTGGTCTCTATGCCTGGAAATGGCCAAAAAGAATTCTGTGAGGATTAATTCAGTTATTGCTAAAACATCTACTGCATTTACATGTCTACAGGTAAGGAAGAATGCTGGACACCATGTGTGATTCATTAAGTAACACGGGGACCATTAGACTATTGTTCTCCTTCTCTGATATGCCACTATCACCTTCTCCCCTTGTTGCTCTCCTGAAAAACCCACACTTGTATATTCTAGGCTTTTTTTCAGGATTGAATTTGCAGGAAGTTAAAGATATATCTTTGAAAGATAAAGAAGACTTTGGCCACATTGTCTTTAGACAGTTGAACTTCCCAGCCAACCTCTGTGCAGGATGGGAATTCACAATCCCTCCTACTCAGTACCTCTGAGCAGGACGGGATTTCTGTTTCATTATCAGGAGACTGTGCAATTCACCCCTCTTCAGAAAACTTACTTTCCTTTGCCTCAAACTGTCCCTCTCAGGATCTGTCACGGTCACTCTGAGAAATTCACATGGGCAGCCTGTATGGAAGTGCCCATCCTAGAGGCCCTGCCCTCCCTTCCTTGCTCCGTAGGGCTTCCTCTGACACTTGGGGTCGCATCTCCCAGGGAGTACACACCTCTGGCACTTCCAGGGATTCCCAGGCCCTGGGATACTGTGGATGGGACTTGGAACTCAATCTGTTTGTTCCCATCCTCACCTTTGGTTATCTGTGTTCTGTCTTCACCAGATTTAGGAGGCCTTGTCTTCTCTTTGCTCGTTTCATCTCAGTCAGGCTTTTCTATTCCAACTCTCTGATCTCAGGACAGATCAGGTTAGACCACACAAAAGACAAAGACCAAGCAAACATCACTGATCTGTGCAGAAGCTGCTGGGAAGGGATTCGATTCTCATTGGTTTAGGGTTTTATGCCCACTGCTCACCGGCAGGCAGGTTCCCCCCAGAGTCTGGCTTCTGTCTGGTACCTTGTATTACAAAGAACTCAGTGACCAGCCCACCTTCACAATCACACCTCCCTTAGAGCTATCTGTCCAGAGGCTCTTTCTCAGACTTCCCTGTCCCACTGAAATCCCTTTTCTCTTTCCTTACCAACATTATCCTCATTCTCAGGGCCCTGAGACCTCATCTGCATATGAGTCTTGTCCTCTTCTCTCCTTGGCAGGGGGAGCTTTTGAGTGGACCTCATGTCTTCGGACAGCTATCCTGGGCCTTCTTCCACCCTGGTGCTCTAGGGCTGGATCTCTCCATGTAATAGAGGGGGCGTGGAAGGGGCACAAGGCTAAAAGGATGGATCTTCCAGGTGAAGTGGGTTTAAGAAGCCTGAATGAAGTTCTTCCCTGAAGGGTGCATATTTTCAGTCCAGACATCCTGCTTCTCTCAGTCTAAGAGGCCTAGCACGTCTTCAGATGCTTCTCCTTTGACCTTGAGGCCATGCCTGCACCCTCTGCAGCCAGGTCTCCCACAAGTGTAGCAGGACCAGTAGGTGTGGCAGTCTCTTCAGCCCTTGTCTCCTCCTCCAGAAGCTCCTGGAGATGCCTGGCTCTTCTTGCCAGGACACCAGGATGCTGACCAGGGACTCAGTGTTGGTTAAAGGATGTCGACCAGTGACCACGTGTCCTCATTTCCTTTGAAGGCTTAGGCTCCTTGCTGGGCAGAAGACAGCCAAGGTCAGCCTGAGCCTAGACACCTAGTGACCTGTGACACTGCAGCCAGTGATAGATGTTAATTTCCATGCTCAGGTATCCCAAGGTGGCGGATTGAGAGTGGTCGGAGGAGAAGTATAACTAGAGATCACACACTCACGAGGGCACGGGCCAAAGGTCAAGGAAAGTAGCTGACGTCGTGGAGCTCTAGCGGAGCCAGTCCAGGGCACAGGCCTCCCTCCTGTACGTGGCAAAGAGGTGCCACGATCCGCAGAGCATGCTGCCATCTGCAGACTGTGGACTGCTGGGGCCCTGGATGCCCGGATTTCGGCCTTGTCTTTGGAGAAGTGACGCGCATGCAGTGTGCCACTGGGGGCTGTGGCCCAGCAGAAGGAAAATCTTGAAAATGGGGGCTTCATTTGACTTTGCCTGTGCTCTCCTTTGGCTGAGTGCCATCCCGTGTTTCCTAGCAGGAGAAGGATTCCTGGAGAGAGGCGGATTCCATGTGTGCAGGCAAAGTGTGTGCTGAGATGATGAGTCACTGGAGACCAGGGTGGACTCTTCAGACTCAGGATAGGCCTCTGGCAGGTATGTGTCAATGTTTTCTGCCCATGACACTCACCCGATATGTGAATACAGTGTTATGAGTGGAATTAGTAGTCTCCGGAGACGCTGCCACTTCTCAACAAGCTTCATCCGGCCAGGGTCTGCCCGTGATGTAGGTCCCCAATCAATGACTACTCTCTAGTCCTTCCAGATAGACTACCAGATCTTCTGTGCCCATGGGCAACCAGTAGAGCCAGAGGCCTTCCCCCTTTGCTCTTTCGTCTCTAGGCACTCTGTCAGGCACTCCAAGCTGTGAAGTGACTGGGGGGGGGAGAAGGAAGAGATTTCAGAGAAGGAACACATACAGAGAGAGAGGCAAGAGATGCTGAGTGGGGATGTCTTGCGTACTGATATCCTGAGGAAAGTGGGAAAATTGGACCCTGGCCTGCTGTGCCAAGGCCTGAAGCAGTCCGCACCAGGGGCTCCCTTGTGCCTGCGTAGCCTTTCCCAGGGTGTGCTCAAATCCTGTGGCCACTAGGTGTCCTGGGTCACAATGGAGGGCCCTGTGTCATCTGCTTGGCGGGCTGGATCTCTGCCATTGGCTGAGTCTTGTCGCCAGGGCCATCATAAGCTGCGCCCACTCTGCTGGTGGGGAGACTGTCTCCATGGTGATGGCAAAGAAGCCTTAGTCCCGCCCACCTGGCCTTGACTTCACCTACCCGGCCTGCTGACCCTCACTCAGACCTCTGTGTTGATCAAAATGAATGTCCGCCAGTGCGCAGGTGTCAGCGTCTGGGATAAAGGATTTGGGACCTTTCCTGAGGCAGAAGGCCGCCTAGGTCTGCAGGTACCTGGAAGTCTAGTGAGTTGTGATGCTGCTGCCAGTGACAAACGGTGACTCCCACACTCACATATCCCCTGGTGGCAGAATGATAGTGATGGGTGGAGAAACATGGCTCCTGAGCACACGTTGAATGGGGCACCGGCCAAAGGCCAGGGCCAGGAGTGGACATCGTGGAGCTGAAGGGCGAGCCAGTGAAGGGCCCAAGGATTTCTCCTGTATGTGGCAAAGAGGTCATCCGTGTCCCCACGTCCATAAACCATTGGACTGCCGGGGCCCAGGCTGCCAGGATTTCGGCCTTGCCTTCGGAGCCCGGCCACATACGCAGCCTTGCACCGGCGGCGGGGACACGTAGACAGCAAAAATTTGGAAAATGGCAGTGTCTCCTCGATTTCCCCAGCATCGGCCTTTTTGAGCGGCATGCATTGTTTCCTAGTAGGATAAGGCACTGACGGAGAAAGGCAGGATTATGTGTGCAGGAAATGTGTGTGCTGAGAGGGTGATGACGTTGAGACCAGGTTGGGATCTTTAGTCCCAGGAAAGGCCCCTGGCAGGTGTGGGTCAATGTTCTCTGCCCATCCGAGTTGGCGGGGGGAGGTTTTCACCAAAAAAGCAGCAGCGGGATTATTCGTCGCTGGAGAGGTTGCATCTGCCCACAAGCTCCACCTGGCCAGGGTCCACCCCTACTGTATTGCCCATGTCAATCAACAGAAGCTAAGACCTTCCAGAGAGACTACCTGCTATTGTCTACCCACGGGGAAGCGGTCCTGCCAGAAGCCTCCCTCGTTTCATCTCCAGGCGCTCTGTCAGGCCCCTCGTACTTGTGATGTGTCTCAGGGGTAGAAGGAAGAGATTTCTCTGAACACATCCAGAGAGGGGCCATAGATGCTTGGGAAGGGCGCCTTGCCTACTGATTGGGGAAGAAGCCGTAGGCCCCGCACGCAGCCTTCACCTGGTCTACGTGGCCTCTTTATCCTCATCTAGAGCGCTGTGTGGATTAAAGAAAGGATGTCGGCCAGTGACCACGTGTCCTCATTTCCTTTGAAGGATTAAGCTCCTTGCCTGGACAGAAGACAACCAAGGTCAGCCTGAGCCTAGTCACCTAGTGACCTGTGACACTGTAGCCAGTGATCGATGTTGATTTCCACACTTACGTATCCACAGGTGGCTTTTTGAGAGTGGTTGGAGGAGAAGTGTAACTAGAGATCACACACTCACAAGGGCACGGGCCAAAGATCACGGAAAATAGCTGAGGTCGTGGAGCTCTAGCGGAGCCAATCCAGGGCCCAGGCCTCCCTCATGTAAGTTCAAAGAGGTGATCCCTATGCCCCCATGCGCAGACTCTGGACTGCTGGGGCTCTGGATGCCCTGATTTTGGCCTTGTCTTTGGAGAAGTGACGCACATGCAGTGTGCCCCTGGAGGTTGCCTATTATTGCCTGCAGAAATGTCTGTTCGGTCCTGTTCTTGCTTGCATGTCTCTCCATTCGCGCCTATTCTTGAATGCTGGACTCTCTGTTCGGGACTATTCTTACTGCCGAGCTCTCCGTTCGGACCTAATCTTGCCTGCGGGAGTCTCCTTTCGGGTGTCCTCTTCCATGCGGGGCTCCTCTCTTAGATCCTTTTGTGCTTACGGAGCTCCTTTATTTGGTTCTGTTCTAGCCTGTGAAGCTTTGCTATTCGGGCCTGTTCGTGCGTGCATGGCCTCGCTACTCGGGCCAGAGCATATGTGCAGGGCTGCGCTACACGGTGTGTTCGTGCGTGCCCGGCTCTGCTACTCGGGCCTGTTCCTTAGTGTGGGGCTTCTCTATTCGGGCCTGTTCTTGCTGCGGAACTCTGTTCAGGCCTATTCTTGCCTGTGGGGCTCCTGTATTCGGGCCTATTGTGGCCTACGGGATTCTCCGTTCTTTGCTGTTCTGGCCTGCAGGACTATCCGTTCGGGCCTATTCTCGCCTGCGAGAGTCTCCGTTCGGACTATTCTGAACTGCGGGACTCTCCGTTCGGTCCTATTCTTGATAGCGGGACTCTACTCGGGCCTATCCTTGCTTGCGGGACTCTGTTAGAGCCTATGCTTGCCAGCAGGAATCTCCGTTCGGGTCTTTCCTCGTCTGCGGGACTCTCTGTTCAGGCCTTTCTGGCCATCGGGACTGTCCGATCAGGTCTATTCTTGCCTGCAGGGCTCTCCGTTCAGGCCTATGCTGGCCTGCGGGATTCTCAGTTTGGGCCCATTCTCGCCTGCGGGATTCTCCGTTCGGGCCTATTCTGACCTGCAGGACTCTCCGTTCGGGCCTATTCTCACTTGCGGGACTCTCCGTTCGGGTCTTTCTGGACTGCGGGACTCTCTGGACGTTTTCTTGCCAGTGGGACTTTAAAAAAATTCTTGCCTACGGGGCTCATCTATTCGGGCCTATTCTTGCCTGAAGGAATCTCCATTCGGGCCTATTCTTGCCCGCGGTACTCTCTGTTCGATCCTATTCTTCCCTGCGTGACTCTCCCTTCAGGCCTATTCTTGCCTACGGGACTCTGTTTGAGCCTCTTCTTGCCTGCATGGCTCCTCTACTCGGGCCTATTCTTACCTGCTGGACTCTGCTCTTGCCTGTTCCTGCCTGCAGGACTGTCCGTACGGGCCTATTCTTGCCTGCGGGACTCTCCGTTCGAGCCTATTCTTGCCTGCGTTACTCTCCGTTCGGGTGTGTTCTTGCCTGCGGGACTCTGTTCGGGCCTCTTCTTTCCTGCGCGGCTCCTCTACTTGGGCCTATTCTTGCCTGCGGGACTCTCCCTTCGAGCCTATTCTTGCCTCCGGGAATCTCCGTTCGGGCGTCTTCTGGCCTGCAGGACTCTGTTCGGGCCTCTTCTTTCCTGCACGGCTCCTCTACTAGGGCCTATTCTCGCCTGTGGGACTTCCCTTCGGGCCTATTCTTGCCTGCGGTACTCTCCGTTTGGACCTAATCTTGCCTGCGGGAGTCTCCTTTCAGGTCTCCTCTTGCATGCGGGCCTGCTCTATCTGGGCCTCTCGAGCTTACGCAGCTCCTTTATTCGGTCCTGTTCTAGCCTGCGGAGCTCCGCTATTTGGGCCTGTTCATGCATGCGGGACTCCGCTACTCAAGCCTGATCGTGCTTGTGGGGCTCTGCTACTCAGGCGTGTTTGTGCGTGCGGGGCTTCGCTACTCGGGCCTATTCTTGCCTGCGGGACTCTGTTCGATCCTATCCTTGCCTGCGGTAATCTCTGTTCAGGCCTAGGCTGGCCCGCGGGATTTTCAGTTTGGGCGTATTTTTGCCTGCGAGACTTCCCTTCGGGCCTATTCGTGCCTGCGGGTCTCTCCGTTCGGGCCTATTCTGGCCTGCGGGACTCTGTTTGGGCCTATTCTTGCCTGCAGCAGTCTCTATTCAGGCCTATTTTTGCCTGCGGGACTCTCCGTTCGAGTCTATTCTTGCTTGCGGGACTCTGTTCGGGCCTATTGTTGCCTGTAGAAATTTCCGTTTGGGCCTGTTCTTGCCTGCGGGAATCTCCGTTCAAGCCTGTTCTTGCCTGTGAGACTTTCCGATCGAACCTATTCTTGCCTGCGGGACTCTCCATTCGGGCCTAATCTTGCCTGGGGACTCTGTTCGGGCCTCTTCTTGCCTACATGGCTTCTCTTCTCGGGCCTATTTTTTCCAGCGGGACTCTATTCGGGCCTATTCTTTCCTCCGGGGCTCCTCTATTCGGGCTTATTCTTGCCTGCGGGACTCTGTTTGGGCCTATTCTTGCCTTCAGGAATCTCCATTCGGGCCGATTCTGGCCTGCGGGACTCTGTTCGGGCCTATGCTTGTCCTGTGGGAATCTCCGTTCAGGCCTATGCTGGCCTGCGGGATTCTCAGTTTTGGCGTATTTTCACCTGTGGGACTTGCTTCGGGCCTATTTTCACCTGCAGGTGTCTCCGTTCGGGACTATTCTTACCTGCGGAACTCTCCATTCGGACCTAATCTTGCCTGCGAGAGTCTCCTTCGGGTCACCTCTTGCATGCAGGGCTCCTCTCTTTGGGCCTTTTGTGCTTACGGAGCTCCGTTATTCGGTCCTGTTCTAGCCTGCGGAGCTCCACTATTTGGGCCTGATGATGCATGTGGGGCTCCGCTATTCGGGCCTGATCGTGCATGCGGGGCTTCCCTACTTGGGTCTGTTCGTGCGTGCGGGACTCTGTTTGTGCCTATGCTTGCGTGGGGGAATCTCCATTCGGGCCTATTCTTGCCTGCAGGACTCTCCATTCAGGCCTATTCTGGCCTGCGGGACTCTCTGTTCGGGTCTTTCTGGCCTGCGGGACTCTCCGTTCAGGTCTATCCTTGCCTGCAGGACTCTCTGTTCGGGCGTATGCTGGCCTGTGGGATTCTCAGTTTGGGAGTATTCTCGCCAGCATCACTTCTTTTCGGGCCTATTCTTGCCTGCGGGACTCTGTACGTGCCTATTCTTGCCTGCAGGAATCTCCGTTCTGGCCTATTCTTGCCTAAGGGACACTCTGTTCGAGTCTATTCTTTCTGCGGGGCTCTCTGTTCGGGCCTATTCTCACCTGCGGGACTCTCCATTCGGGCCTATTCTTGCCTGTGGGACTCTTTTCGGGCCTCTTCTTGCTTGCATGGCTCCTCTACTTGGGCCTATTCTTCCTGCAGGACTCTGTTCGGACCTAATCTTGCCTCCGGGAATCTCCATTTGGGTCTGTTCTGGCCTGCTGGACTCTGTTCGGGCCTATGCTTGACTGAGGGAATTTTCGTTCGGGCCTATTCTTACGTGTGGGACTCTTCATTCGGGCCGTTCAGTCCTTCGGGACTATCCGTTCGAGCCTATTCTTGCCTGTGGGACTCTATTCAGGCCAATTCTTGCCTGCAGGACTCTCCGTTCGGGCCTATTCTTGCCTGCGGGACTCTGTTCGGGCCTCTTCTTGCCTGCACGGCTCTTCTACTCAGGCCTATTCTTGCCTGCGGGACTCTGTTCGGGCCTATTCTTGCTCCAGGAATCTCCTTTCGGGCCTATTCTCGCCTGCGGGACTCTGTTCTTGCCTATGATTTCCTGCGGGAATCTCCGTTCAGGCCTATGCCGGCCTGCGGGATTCTCAGTTTGCGTGTATTCTCGCCTGAGGGACTTCCCTTCGGGCCTGTTCTCACCTGCGGGACTCTCCGTTCGGGCCTATTCTTGCCAGCGGGACTCTCCGTTCGGGCCTATTCTTACCTGTGGAACTCTCCGTTCAGACCTAATCTTACCTGCGGGAGTCTCCTTTCAGGTGTCCTCTTGCATGCGGGGCTCCTCTCTTTGGGCCTTTTGTGCTTACGGAGCTCCGTTATTCGGTCCTGTTCTAGCCTGCGGAGCTCCGCTATTCGGGCCTGATCGTACATGCGGGGCGGTACTCAGGCCTGATCATGCATGCGAGGCTCCACTACTCAGGTCTGTTTGTGCGTGCGGGGCTCCGCTACTCGGGCCTATTCGTGCGTGTGGGGCTCCTCTATTCAGGCCTATTCTTGCCTGCGGGACTCTGTTCGGGCCTCTTCATGCTCCGGAATCTCTGTTGGGGCCTATTTTGGTCTTCGGGACTCTGTTCCGGTCGAGGTTTGCCTGCGGGAATCTCCGTTAGGGCCTATTTTGGCCTGCGGGACTCTGCGTTCGGGCCTATTCTCGTCTGCAGGAGTATCCGTTAGGATTTCCTTGCCTGCGGGACACTCCGTTCGGGCTTATTCTTGCCAGCGGGACTCTATTCAGGACTCTTCTTGCCTGCATGGCTCCTCTACTCGGGTCTATTTTTGCCCGTGGGACTCTGTTCGTGCCTATTCTTGCCTGCAGGAATCTCCGTTCGGGCCTATCCTTGCCTGCGGGACTCTGTTCGGGCCTATTCTTGCCTGTGGGACTCTGTTCGGGCCTATCCTTGCCTGCGGGACTCTGTTCGGGCCTATTCTTGCCTGTGGGACTCTGTTCGGGCCTATTCTTGCCTGCAGGAATCTATATTCCGGCCTATTTTTGCCTACGGGACTCTCCGTTCAAGTCTGTTCTTGCCTGCGGGAAGCTCTGTTCGGGCCTGTTCTGGCTTGTGGGACTCTGTACTTGCCTATTGTTGCCTGCAGGAATCTCCGTTCGGGCCTATTCTTGCCTGCGGGACTCTGTTCGGGTCTCTTCTTGCCTCCAGGAATCTCCGTTCCAGCGTATTCTGGCCTGCGGGACTCTGTTCCGGCCTGTGCTTGCCTGCGGGAATCTCCGTTCGGGCCTATTCTGGCTTGCGGGACTCTCCGGGCTTATTCTCGCCTGCGGGACTCTCCGTTTGAGCGTATTCTTGCCTGTGGGACTCTTTTTGGGCCTCTTCTGGCCTGCACGGCTCCTCTACTTGGGCCTATTCTTGTCTGCGGGACTCTGGGCGTATTCTTGCCTCCGGGAATCTCCGTTCGGGCCTATTCTGGCCTGCAGGACTCTGTTCAGGCCTATGCTTGCCTGCGGGACTCTTTGTTCGGGCCTTTCTGGCCTTCGGCACTCTCCGTTTGGACCTATTCTTGTCTGCGGGCCTCTCCGTTTGGGGCTATTCTGGCCTGTGGGACTCTGTTATGGCTTCTTTTTGCCTGCACGGCTCCTCTACTCGGGCCTATTCTTGCCTGCGGGACTCTATTCGTGTCTACGGAGTTCCTCTATTCTGGCCTATTCTAGCCTGCGGGACTCTATTCGGGTCTATTCTTGCCTGCAGGAATCTCCATTTGGGCCTATTTTTGCCTACGGGACTCTCCGTTCGAGTCAATTCTTGCCTGCGGGACTCTCTTCAGGTCTTTTCTTGCATGCATGTCTCCTCTACTCAGGCGTATTCTTGCCTAGGGGACTCCGTACGTGCCTATTCTTGCCTGCAGGAATCTCCGTTCGGGCCTATTCTTGCCTGCGGAACTCTCCATTTGGGCCTATTCTTGCCTGTGGACTCTGTTCGGTCCTCTTCTTGCTTGCACGGCTCCTCTACTCGGGCCTATTCTTGACTGCGGGACTCTGTTCAGGCCTATTCTTGCTCCGGGAATCTCCGTTTGGGCCTATTTGGGCCTGCGGGACTCTGTTCGGACCTATGCTTGCCTGCAGGAGTCTCCATTTGGGCCTGTTCTGGCCTGCGGGTCTCTCCATTCGGGACTTTTCTGGCCTGCGGGATTCTCAGTTTGGGAGTATTCTTACCTGCGTGACTTCTCTTCGGCCCTATTCTGGCTTGCGGGACTCTCCGTTCGGGCGTATTCTGACCTGCGTGACTCTCCATTCGGGTCTTTCTAGCCTGCAGGACTCTCTGTTGAGGTCTATTCTTGCCTGCAGGACTCTCTGTTCGGTCCTATGCTGGCCTGTGGGATTCTCAGTTTGGGAGTATTCTCGCCTACGTGACTTCTCTTCGGCCCTATTCTGGCCTGCGGGACTCTCCGTTCGGGCCTATTCTCGCCTACCGGACTCTGTTCGGGCCTCTTCTTGCCTGCACGGCTCCTCTACTCGTGCCTATTCTTGCCTTCAGGACTCTGTTTGGGCTTATTCTTGCCTGCGGGGCTCCTCTATTTGTGCCTATTCTGGCTGCGGGACTCTGGGCCTATTCTTGCCTGCGGAACTCTGTTCAGGCCTGTTCTTGCCTGCAGGGGTCCCCTTTTTGGGCCTATGCTTGCCTGCGGGTATCTCAGTTTGGGCCTATTCTGACCTTCGGGACTCTGCTTTCAGGCAATTCTGGCCTGCAGAACTCTCCGTTCAGGTCTATTCTTGCCTGCAACACTCTCTGGGCCTATGCTGGCCTGTGGGATTCTCAGTTTGGGAGTATTCTCGCCGGCGTGACTTCTCTTCGGGTCTGTTCTGTACGGGGGACTCTCCATTCTTTCCTATTCTGGCCTGCGGGACTCTCTGGGCTTATTCTTGCCTGCGAGACTCTCCGTTTGGGCCTTTCTGGCCTGCGGGACTCTCTGTTCAGACCTATTCTTGCGAGCAGAACTCTACTCGGCCCTCATCTTGCCTACAGGGTTCCTCTATTTGGGCCTATTCTTGCCTGCGGGACTCTCCGTTCGGGCCTATTATGGCCTGCCGGACTCTGTTCGGGCATATGCTTGCGTGCACGGCTTCTCTACTCGGGACTATTCTTGCCTCCGGGACTCTTTCTCGGGCCTATTCTTCCCTCCGGAAATCTCTGTTCGGGCCTATTCTGGCATGCGGGACACTCCATTCGTACTTATTCTTGCCTGCTGGACTCTCTTCGGACCTAATCTTGCCTGAGGAATGCCCCTTTTCAGGTCTATTCTTGCATGCGGGACTCTGTTCAGGCCTATTCTTGCCTGCGGGGCTCCTCTATTCGGGCCTATTCTTGCTGCGGGACTCTCCATTCTTGCCTATTCTGGCGTGTGGGACTCTCCGCTCGGGCCTTTTCTTACCTATGGGACTCTCTGGGCCTATTCTCGCCTGCGGGACTCTCCGTTCGGGCCTATCCTCACCTACGGGACTCTGTTCTTTATTATTCTCAGCTGTGGGAGTCTCCTTTTGGGCCTCCTCTTTCCTGTGGGGGTCCTCTATTCCGTAGTGTTCATGCCTATGGAGCTGTGTTATTCAGGCCTTATCGAGCCTGTGGAGCTCTGCTATTTGGGCCTGTTTGTGCGTACGTGGCTCCTCTATTCGGGCCTGTTCATGCATACGGGTCTTCGGTATTCGGTCCTGTTCGTGCTTGCAGGTCTCCGCTATTCGGTCCTGTTCGTGCTTGCAGGTCTCCGCTATTCGGTCCTATTCCCTGTGCGACTCTGGTTGGGCCTATTCTTGCCTGCGTGGCTCCTGTACTCAGGCCTATTCTTGCCTTCGGGTCTCTCTGTTCGGGCCTAATCTTGCCTCTGGATCTCCTCTTTTTGGGCCTATTATTGCCTATGGGACTGTGTTTGGCCTATTCTTGCCTGCGGGGCTCCTCTATTCGGTCCTATACTTCCTGCTGGACTCTGGGCGTATTCTTGCCTGCGGGAATCTCCGTTCGGGCCTATTCTTGCCTGCAGCGCACTCCAGGCCTATTCTTGCCTGCAGGACTCTCCGTTTGTGCCTCTTCTTGCCTGCGGGACTCTATTCGGGCCTATTGTTGCCTGCGGGGCTCCTCTATTAGGGCCTATTTTTGCCTGCGGGACTCTGGTCGAGCCTGTTCTTGCCTTCAGGACTCTCTGGGCATATTCTTTCCTGCTGGACTCTCTTCGGGCCTAATCTTGCCTGCGGGGCTCCTCTCTTCAGGCCTATTTTTGCCTGCTGGACTCTGTTCGGGCCTATCAGGCCTGGGGGACTCTTCGTTCTGGCCTATTCTCGCCTGCGGGGCTCTCCGTTTGGACCTATTCTTCCCTGCGGGACTCTCTGTTGGAGCCTATTCTTGCCTGCGATACTCTTCGGTCGGGCCTATTCTTCCCTGCGGAACTCTGTTCAGGCCTATTGTTGCCTGCGGGGCTCCTCTATTCTGGCCTATTCTTGTCTGCAGGAATCTCCATTCGGGCCTATTCAAGCCTGCGGGACCCTCCATCCGGGACTATTCTTACCTGCGGAATTCTCCATTCAGGCCTAATCTTGACTGCAGGAGTGTCCTTTTGGGTTTCCTCTTGCCTGCGGGGGTCCTCTATTCGGGCCTGTTCGTGCCTACGGAGCTCCGTTATTCGGGTTTGTTCGAGCCTGCGGAGCTCCGCTATCCGGGCCTGTTCGTGCGTGCGGGGCTCCACTATTCGGGCCTGTTCATGAATACAGAATGTAGAATATAGCATATAGAATATAAAAATATATAGAACATAAAAAAACATAGATTATACAATACAGAAAAATATACTCTATAGAAAAATAAAGAATATATAGAGCAGAAATTTGAATGTACAATATAGAATACAGAATATGGAATATAGAACCTAGAATATGGAAAAATATAGAAGTAGAATATAAACGAATATAGAACATAGAGGAATGTACAATTTAGAATGTAGAATATAAAATACAGAATATAGAATATAGAATTTCGGACATAGAATATAGAATATTGACTATAGAATAAAGAGGAATATAGTATATAGAAGAACATAGAAGATACAATAGAGAATATAAAAGAAAAAAGAATATAGGGTATAGAAGAACATGGAATATGGAAAATAGGAGAATGTAGAATATAATTATAGAAGAATATAAAATATTGAAATACAGAATATAGGAAAACAGAGCATAAATTTAGAATATAGAAATAGGATATAGAATGCAAAATATAGAAGAATAAAGAACATAGATGACAGACTACAGAATATAGAAGACAAGAAGTAGAAGAAAACAGAATATTGACAAATAGGGAATATACGGTATAGGACATACACTATTGAAGAATAGAGAATAAAGTAGAAGAATGTAGATTACAAAATATAGAAGAATATAGAATGTAGAATAGAATATTAGATTACAGAAGAGTATTAAAATTTTTTTATAGACTATAGAGATTAGAAGGTAGAATATACAGTAAAAAATATAGAATATAGAGGAATATAGAATTCAGAAAAATTTAGAATATAAAATGTAGACTATAGAATATAGAAGAAAAAGGAATGGAGAATGGAGAAGGGACAACATAGAATATGGAATAAAGAATAGAGAAGAATAAACAATTTTGAAAAATTGAGACTATAGAATGTAGACTGTAGAATATTGAATATAGAATTTAGAATGTACAATATAGAACATAGCAGAAAGAAGAATATAGATTATAACAGAAGAATATAGAATGTAGCATAAGAATGTAGAAGAGTATAGAATACAGAACATAGAAAAATATAGAATATGGAATATAGAATCTAGAATACAGAAGAATATAGGATATAAAAAATATAGAACATCAAATATGGAATATAGAATACAGAGTATGGAATAGAGAATAGAGAAAAATATAGAATAGAGATAAATATAGAATATAGAAGAGTATGTACAAAGTAGAATGCAGAGTTTTGAATATAAAATATAGAATAAAGAACATAGAATATGGAAGAATATAGAATATTCTGGAATATAGAATGTAGAATTAAACATAGGATATAAAAAACATAGGATATAGAAGATGAAATATAAGAGAATATAGAATGTAGAATATAGTTTACAGAATATGCAATATGGAATATAGAATATGGAAAATTATAAAAAATATAGAATAGAGACAACATTGCATATAGAATACAGAGAATGGGATATAGAAAAATATAAAATATAGAATAAATACATAATATAGAGAATATACATTACAGAATATAGATTATGGAATATCGAATGTAGAATGTAAAAAGAGAATATACAATATAGAAGAATATATGATATAGACCATAGAAGAATATAGGGTATAGAATGTAGAATATAGAATACAGAAAATTGTATGGGGAAATATAGAATATAGAAAAAACATTGAATATAGAACACAGAGTATGGAAAACGGAATATAGAAAATATAGAGTATAGAAAAATGTAGAATATACAATGTAGAATACAAAATATAGAATATAAAATAAAGTATAAAGAACACAGAATACAGAAGAATATAGATTATAGAATATAGACGACAATGGAATATAGAATATAGAATGTAAAATATAGACTATACAATATAGAAGAATATACAATAGAGAATATAGAAGAATATTGAATATAGAAGGAAGAATGTAGAATATGGAATATAGAATAGAGAAAAATATATAGAAAATATAGAGTATGGAAGAACATAGAACATAAAATTTTGAATGTAGAATATAGAATACAGAACATAGAATATAGAAGAATTTAAAATATAAAATATTTAATATAGAAGAATATTGTATGTAGAAGAATATAGAACATCGAATATAGAATACAGAGTATGGATTATAGAATATACAAAAATATAGAATATAGAAGAATATAGATTATAGAATAAAGTGAATTTAAAATATAGAATATCAAATATGGAATACAGAACACTGAAGATAGAATACAGAATATAAAAGAACTTTGAAAATAGAAGAATATAGTGTATAGAGGATTTGGAATAAAGAAGACAAAATATAAATTACAGAAGAATATAGCATAAATAATACAGAATATAGAAGAAAATAAAATATAAATTTCGTATATAGAATACAGAAGAATATAAAATGTACAATGTAGAATACAGAATTCAAAATATAGAATGAAGAATTTAGGAGAATAGAACATAGAATTTAGAATGTGGAATATCAAATATGGAATATAGAACATAGAAGGATATAGTATATAGAAGAAGATTGAACATGGAACAGAAGATAGAAAACAGACTGTAAAAGAATACAGAAAATAGTAGAATATGTAATATACGAGAATATGTAACAGAAGAATATAAACAAGAATATAGATTATAGAATATACATTACAGAAGAATATAGAAGAATATCGAATATAAATGTAGAATATAGAATATACAAGGCTATAGATAATACAAGAAAAAGAATATAGTAGAAGGTAGAATACAGAATATGGAAGAATAGAGTGTATAGAAGAATTCGAATATAGAATACAGAAGAATATAGAATATACATTATAGAAGAATATACACAATAGAAGACTATACAATACAGAATATAGATTATAGAAGAACATAGAATACAGAATTTAGAATATAGACAGTAGAATGCAGAATACAGAATAGAATAAAGACTATAGAATACAGAGTATAGAATATAGAAAATTATGGAATGTAGAATAAAATATAGAAGAATATAGAATACAGAATATAGAATGTAGAATATAGCATATGGAGTATAGAATAGGGGACATAGAATATACCATACAGAAAAATATAGTATATGTAAAAACAAAGAATATAGAACATAGAACTTTGAATATACAATATAGAATAAAGAGTATGGAATATAGAACCTAGAATATGGAAAAATATAGACAGAGAATATAAAAGAATATAGAACATAGAAGAATATAAAATTTAGAATGTAGAATATAGAAGAATTTAGAACGTAGAGTATACAATATGAACTATAGAATATAGAGGAATATAGTATATAGAAGAACATAGAACATAAAGAACATAAAAAAGAAAATAGATTATAGAAGAATATAAAAAAATATATAGAATATGGAAAATAGGTGAATGTAGCATGTAATTATAGAAGAATATAAAATACTGAAAAATATAGAATACAGAATATAGGAAAACAGAGCATAAATTTAGAAGATATAGGGTATAGAATGCAGAATATAGAAGAATAAGGAATATAGATGACAGACTACAGAATATAGAAGACAGAAAGTAGCAGAAAACAGAATATTGACAAATGGGGAATATAGGGTATAGGACATACACTATTGAAGAATAGAGAATTAAAGTAGAAGAATATAGATTACAAAATATAGAAGAATATAGAATGTAGAATACAATATAAGAAAATATTAGATTACAGAAGAATATAGAATATAGAGATAAGAAGGTAGAATATACACTAAAAATATAGAATATAGAAGAATATAGAATTCAAAAAAATTTAGAATATAAAATGTAGAATATAGAACATAGAAGAAAATGGAATGTAGAATGGAGAACATAGAATATGGAATAGAGAATAAAGAAGAATAAAGAATATTGAAAAGTTTAGAATATAGAATGTAGACTGTAGAATATTGAATATAGAATGTACAATGTACAATATAGCAGAAAGAATATAGATTATAACAGAAGAATATAGAATGAATAAAAATGTAGAAGAGTATAGAATACAGAACATAGAAGAATATAGAATGTAGAATACAGAAGAATATAGGATATAAAAATTATAGAATATACAACATAGAATATAGAATACAGAGTATGGAATATAGAATACAGAAAAATATAGAGAAATATAGAATAGAGTATGTACAAAGTAGAATAGAGAATATAGAATATAAAATATAGAATAAAGAACAGAATATAGAAGAATATAGATCATAGAATATAGAATATTCTGGAATAAAGTAGAATTAAATACAGGAAGTAAAAGATGGAATATAAGAGAATATAGAATGTAGAATATAGTTTACAGAATATGCAAAATGGAATAGAGATGACAGAAAATTATAAAAATATACAATATAGAAAACATTAAATATAGAATACAGACAATAGAATATAGAACAATATAGAATTTAAAATATACAATGTAGAATACCAAATATAGACTACAAAATATAGAATAAAAATACATAATATAGAGAATATACATTATAAAATACAGAATATTATGGAATATAGAACGTAGAAAGTAAAAAATAATACAATATATAAGAACATATACTACAGAAGAATATAGAGTATAGGATGTAGAATAAAGAATACAGAAAATTGTATAAAATATAGAATATAGAAAAAGAATATGGTAATGAATATAATAATGAAAAATATAACGAAGAATACAATAATGAAGAAGAATGCAATAATGAACAATATAATAATGAAGAATATAATAACGAAGAATATCATGAAGAATATCATGATGAAGAATATAATAATGAAGAATATAATGAATATAATGAAGAAGAATATAATAATGAAGAATATAATAAAGATGTATATAATGAATGTAATAAAGAAGTATATAATAATGAATATAATAATATAATAAAGATATATATAATAATGAAGAATATAATAAAGTATATAATAATGAATAATATAATGAATATATTAATGAATATAATGAAGAATATAAAAATGAAGAACAATAATGCAGAATATAATTTAGAAGAATATAATGAAGAATATAAAAATGAATATAATAATGTGGAATATAATGAAGAAGAATACATTAACGAAAGAGAATATAATAATGAAGAATACAATAATGAAGACTAAAATACTGAAGAATATAATCATGAAGAGTATGATAATCAAGAATGTAATGAACATAATAATGAACATAAGGATAACAATGAAGACAATAATAATGAAGAAAATAATGTAGAATATAATGAAGAATACATTAATGAAGAAGAATATAATAATGAACAAGATAATGAATAATACAATAATGAAGAACATAATAATAAAGAATAATATAATGAATATAGTAATGAAGAACAACATAGAATATAATGAAGAATACATTAATGAAGAATATAATAATGAATATAACAATGAAGAATATAATTAGAATAGTAAATGAAGTATATAATAATGAAAAATATAATGAAGAAATATAATATTGAGGAAGAATATAATGAACATAATGGATATAATAATAAAGAATATAATAATGAAGCATATAATAATCAAGAAGAATATATTAATGGAGAATATGATGAAAAATACAATAATGGAGAATATAATGAAGAATGTAATAATGAAGGATACAATAATGAAGAATAAAAAAATAATGAAGTATATAATAGTGAAGAATATAATAATGAAGAATGTAATAATGAAGAATGAAATAATGAAGAATACAATAGGGAGGGTATAATAATGAAGACTATAATAATGAAGATGATACAAATGAAGAAAATAATGAAGACTAATGAAGAGTATACTAATGAAGAAAATAATAATGAGGAAGAATGTAATAATGAAGAATATAATGAAGAAGAAGAATAATGAGAAAGAATATAATGAAGAATATAATGATATAATAATGAAGAATATACTGACGAAGATGAATATAACAATGAAGAATATAATGAAGAACATAATGAACAATATAATGAAAAAGAATATAATAATGAAGAATATAAGAATAGAATGAAGTATATAACTAGGAAGAACATAAAAATGAAGAATAATGCAGAAGAATATAATAATGAAGCAGAATATAATAATATAATAAAGAATACAATGAATAATATAATAAAGAATATGAAAAACATAATTATGAAAACTATAATAAAGAATATAATAATGAATATAATGATGAATAATGTAGAATATAATAATGAAGAATATAATGAAGCATATAATAATGAAGAATATAATAATGAAGAACACATTAATGAAGAATAATGATGAATAAGAATTTAACAATGAAGAATATACTAATGAAGAATATACTAACGAAGAATATAGTAACGAAGAAAATAATATAATAATGAAGACTGTAATAATGAAGTACATTATAATAATGAACAAGAATATAATAATGAAGTATATAATGAAGAATATGATAATGAAGAATATAATAATGAAAAATAATAGTCAAGAAGGTAATAATGAAGAATTTAATAATGAGGAATATAGTAATGAATATAGTAATGAAGAATATAATGTAGAATAAAATAATGAAGAATATAGTGTAGAATAAAATAATGAAGATTATAATGATGAGGAATATAATAATGAATATAAAGATGAAAAATATAATATTCAAGAATATAATAATGAAAAGGATATAAAAGGAAGACTATAATGATGAAGAATATAGTAATGAAGTATTCAAAAATGAAGAATAATATAATGAATATAATGAAGAAATATATAATAATGAAAAATATAATGAAGAAATATATAATTATGAAGAATATAATAATGAAGAATATAATAATGAAGACTATAATAATGAAGAATAAAAAAATATAATAATGAGGAAGAATATAATGAACATAATAACAAAGAATATAATAATGAATATAATAAAGAGGAATATAATGAATAAAATAAAGAAGAATATAATAATGTGGAAGTATATAATAATGAAGAATATAATACTGAAGAATATACTAAGAATAAAATAATGAAGAATATAATAAGAATACAATAATGAAGAACAATAGAATGAAGGAGTATATAATAATGAAGAACATAATGAAGAATATCAAATGAAGAATACAATAATGAAGAAAAAGAGGAATATAATAAAGAATATAATTATGAAGAATATAATAATGAAGAATATAACAATGAATAATGAAGAATATAATGATGAATATACTAATGACGAATAATGTAGAATATAATAATGAAGAAGATATGATAATCAACGAGAATATAAATGAAGAAGAATATAATGAAGGATATAATAAAGAAGAATGCTATAATGGAGAATATAATAATGAAGAATACAATAATGGAGAATATAATAATGAAGAATATAATGTACAATATAATGAAGAAGACAATAATGAAGAATATAAATTAAAGAATATAATGAAGAACATAATTATGAAGAAAATAATACAATAAAGAAGAATATAATAATGAGGAGGTATATAATAATGAAGAATATAATATTGAAGTATATAATAATGAAAACCATAGTAATGAAGAACATAATAATGAAGGATACAATAATGAAGAATACAGTAATAAAGAATGCAAAAATGAAGATTATAATGAAGAATTATATAATAATGAATATAATAATGAAGAATATAACTGTAGAATATAATATCAAAGAACAACAATGAAGAATGTAAAAATGAAGAATATAATAATGAAGAACATAATTATGAAGACTAATAATGAAGAATACAATAAAGACGAATATAACAGGAAGTATATAATAATGAAGAATATAATAGTGAAGAACATAAAAATATAATAATGAAGGATACAGTAATGAAGAATTAAATAATGAATATAAAAATGAAGAATATAATGAAGAATAATAATATAATGAATATAATAAAGAATTTAATAATGAAGAATATATAAATGAAGAATATAATAATGAAGAATGTAATATGTAGAATATTATAGTGAAGAATATAATAGTGAAGACTATAAAAATGAACATAATAATGAAGAATACATTAAAGAATATAATAATGAAGAATATAATAATGAATATAACGAAGACTATACTAATGAAGAATATAATGAAGAATGTATAAATGAAGAAGACTATAATAATGAATATAATAATGAAGAATATAATGAAGAAGAATATAAGAATACAATAATGCAGAATTTAATAATGACGAATATAGTAATGAAGATTGTAATGATGAATATAATAATAAAGAATACAATAATGAAGAATATAATAAAGAACATAATTATGAAGAATGTAATAATGAAGAATACAATAAAGAATATGATAATGAGGTTGTATATAATGAAGAATATAATAATGAAAAACAATAATGAAGGATACAATAATGAAGAATATAATAACGAAGAAGTATATAATGTAGAATGTAATGAAGAAGAAAATAAAAAATATAATAATGAAGAAGAATACAATAATGAAGAATAGAATAATGAAGAACACAATAGTGAAGAATATAATAATGAAGGATGCAATAATGAAGGATAAAATAATGAAGAATAGAATAATGAAGAACAAAATAAAAGTAGATAATGAAGAATATTACAATATAGAAGAAAAAATGAGGAATATAATTATGAAGAATATAATGAACAATATAATTATGAAGAATATAATAATGAACATAATGACGACTAAAGAATATAGAAATGAAGAATATAATGAAGAATATAATAGTGAAGAATGTAATGAAGACTGTAGTAATGAAGAATGTAATAATGAACAATGTAATAATGTAACAATGAAGAATGTAATAATGAAGAATATATTAATGAAGAATGTAATAAGGAAGAATGTAACAATGAAGAATGTAATAATGAAGAATATATTAATGAAGAATGTATTAATGAAGAATGTAATAATGAAGAATTTAACAATGAAGAATGTAATAATGAATATATTAATGAAGAATAGAATAATGGGATTAAAATAATGAATATAATAATGAAGAGCATAATGAGCAAGAATATAATGAACAATATAGTAATGAACAATATAATGAAGAATATAATCAAGAATATAATGAATAGTGAAGAATGTAAGAGTGAAGAACGTAAGAGTGAAGAACGTAACACTGAAGAACGTAACAGTGAAGAACGTAATAGTGAAGAATATAATAAAGAATATAATAATAATGAAGAAGAATGTAATAATGAAAAAATAATGAAGACTAAAAATAAACAATATAATGAAGAATATAATGAGGAAGAATATAATGAAGATTATAACAATGAAGAAGTATATAATATTTAAGAAAATAATGAAGAATATAATAAACAAGAATATAATAATGAAGAATATAATAATGAAGAATGTAATAATGAACAATATAATAATGAAGAAAATAGTAATGAATATAACAATGAAGAATGTAACAATGAAGAATCTAACAATGAAGAATCTAATAACGAAGGATGTAATCACGAAGGATGTAAGAATGAAGGATGTAATAATGAAGAAGGATATAATAATGAAGAATGTAAATAAAGAATATCATAATGAAGAATACGATAGTGAAAAATATAATAAAGAATATATTAATGAAGAATATAATGAACAGTATAGGCTTAGGGTTGGTTAGGGTTATGGTGTTAGGGTTAGGGTTGGTTAGGGTTAGGGTGTTAGGAATAGGGTTAAGGTGTTAGGGTTTGGGTTAGGGTGTTGTTACGTATTAGGGTGTTAGGGTTAGAGTGTTGTTAGGGTTAGGGTGTTAAGGATAGGGTTGGTTAGGGTTGGGTTGGTTAGGGTTAGGATGTTAGGGTTAGAGGTTACGGTTCGGGTTAGGGGTTAGGGTTAGTGTTAAGTTTTAGGGTTAGGGTTAGAGGTTAGGTTCAGGGTCAGGGGTTATGGTCAGGGTCAGGTGTTAGGGTCAGGGTTAGGAGTTAGGGTTTAGGGTCAGGTTCAGGGGTTTGGGTCAAGGTTAGGGTTTAGAGTCTGGGTTAAGGGTTAGGGTCATTGTTAGGGGTTAGGGTCAGGGTTAGGTGTTAGGGTAAGGTTTAGGGGTTAGGTTCAGGGTTAGGGGCTCGGGTCAGGGTTAGGGTTTCGGGGGAAGGTTAGGGGTTCGGTCAGGGTTAGGGGTTAGGTTCAGGGTTAGGCGTTAGGGTCAGGTTTAGGGGTCAGGGTTTTAGGGTCAGGGTCACGGTCAGCATTTTAGGGTCAGGGTCAATGGTCAGAGTCGGGGTCAGGATCAGGGTTTTAGGGTCAGGGTTAGGGTTAAGGTTAGGGTTAGGGTTGTTAGGGTCAGGGTCAGGTTTATGGTCAGGGTCAGGTTTAGGGTTAGGGTTAACAGAACACTGAAGATAGAATACAGAAAGAACTTTGAAAATAGAGGAGTATAGTTTATAGAGGATTTGGAATAAAAAAATTATAGAATATACATTATAAAAGAATATAGCATAAAGAATACAGAATATCGAAGAAAATAGAATATAAATTTTGAAGTAGAATACAGAAGAATATAAAATGTACAATGTAGAATATAGATTGCAAAACACAATGAAGAATTTAGGAGAATATAGATTATAGAATATAGAAGATTATAAATTACACAATATAGAAGATTATGGAATATAGAATATAGGAGAATATAGAGTGTTGAATACAGTTAAAGAATATGGAATACAGAATACACAAAAATATATGTAAAAACATAGAAAATAGAAGAATTAATATAGAACATAGTATATCGACAAATATAGAATATAGAAGAATGTAGAACGTAGCATATAGAATAGAGAATGTAGAATATAGAAGATTTTAGAATATAGAATGTAGAATATAGAATATGGAATATAGAATACAGAAGAATATAGTATAGAGAAAAATATAGAATATAGAACACGGAACATCGAATATAGAATAGAGAGTATGGAATATAGGATGTAGGAAAATATAGAATATAGAAGAACATAGAATTTAAAATGTAGAATGTGGAATATAGAAGAATTTATGGAATATAGAACATAGAAGAATATTGAACATGGAACACAGAAGATACAATACAGAATATAGAAAATAGTAGAATATAGAATATACTAAGAATGTGGAATATAGAAGAATACAAACAACATAGATTATAGAATGTACATTGCAGAATATAGAATACAAAATACAGAAGAATATTGAATATAAATTTAGGAAATAGAAGAATATAGAATATAGAAAGCCATAGAAAATGCAAGAAAAAGAATATAGTAGAGTGCAGAACACAGAATATTGAAGAATACAGAATATGGAAGAATACAGAATATAGAATACAGAAGAATAGAGAATATACATTATAGAAGAATATACACAATAGAAGAGTATACAATACAGAATATAGATTATAGAAGAACTTAGAATATAGAAAGTAGAATACAGAATATAGAATAAAGACTAGAATACAGGTTATAGAATATAGAAAATTGTGGAATGTAGAATGTAAAATACAGAATATAGAATACAGAATATAAAAGAACATAGAACACGGAATGTAGAATATAGCATATAGAATATGGAGCATAGACTATACCATACAGAAAAATATATAGATAAAGAATATAGAACATAGAAATTTGAATATACAATATAGAATACAGAGTACGGAATTTAGAACCTAGAATATGGGAAAATATAGAATATAAAAGAATATAGAACATAGAAGAATATAAAATTTAGAATGTAAAATACACAATATAGAAGAATTTAGAATGTAGAATATAGAATATGGACTATAGTATATAGAGGAATATAGTATATAGAAGAACACAGAACATAGAAGGTACAATAGAGAATATAAAAGAAAATAGAATATAGAGTATAGAAGAATATGAAATATGGAAAATAGGAGAATGTAGAATATAATTATAGAAGAATATAGAATATTGCAAAATATAGAACACAGAATATAGGAAAACAGTATATATTTAGAATATAGAAGATACAGGATATAGAATACAGAATATAGAGGAGTAAAGCAAATAGATGACAGACTACAGAATATAGAAGATAGAATGGAGAAGAAAATAGAATATTGACAAATAGGGAATATAGGGTATAGGATATACACTATTGAAGAATAGAGAATAAAGTAGAAGAATATAGATTACAAAATATAGAAGAATATAGAATGTAGAACAGAGAATATTGGATTACAGAAGAATATAGAATATAGAGATTAGAAGGTAGAATATACAATAAAAAATATAGAATATAGAGGAATATAGAATTCAGAGAAATGTAGAATATATAATATAGAAGGAAATGGAATGTAGAATGGAGAACAATGGAGAAGAATAAAGAATATCGAAAAATTTAGAATATAGAATGTGGACTGTAGAATATTGAGTATAGAATTTAGAACATAGAATATAGCAGATAGAAGAATATAGATTATAACAGAAGAATATAGAATGTAGAATAAGGATGTAGAAGAGTATAGAACACAGAATATAGAAGAATATAGAATGCAGAATATAGAATATGGACTATAGAATGTAGAATACAGAAGAATATTGGATATAAAAACTACAGAATATAGAATATAGAACATCGAATATGGAATATAGAATACAGAGTATGGAATAGAGAATAAAGGAAAATATAGAACAGAGATAAATATAGAATATCCAATAGAGTACGTACAACGTAGAATACAGACTATAGAATAAAAAATATAGAGAACAAAGAATATAGAAGAATATAGATTATAGAATAAAGAAGGTTCTGGAATATAGAATGTAGAATTAAATATAGAAGATGGAATATAAGAGAATATAGAATAAAGAATGTAGTTTACAGAATAGGCAATAAGAATACAGAAAATTATAAAAAATAGAAAACTTTGAATATAGAATACAATGGAAGATAGAAAATATAGAATGTAGAATATAAAATATAGAATAAAAAGTACATCATGTAGAGATTATACATTATAGAATATGGAAGATTATAGAATATAGAATGTAGAATGTGAAATACAGAATATACAATATAGAAGAATATATGATACAGACAATGAAGACTAGTGTAGAATGTAGAATATAGAATACAGAAAATTATATAGAAAAATATAGAATATGGAAAAGAACATTGAATACAGAACACAGAGTATGGAATGTAGAATATAGAAAATGTAGAGTATAGAAAAATATAGAATATAGAACATAGAATGTAGAATACAAAATATAGAATATAAAATAAAGTATAAAGAACACAGAAAATAGAAGAATATAGATTATAGCATATAGAAGATAATGGAATATAGAATACAGGATGTAAAAGAAAGAATACACAATATAGAAGAATATAGAAGGAAGAATGTAGAATATGAAATAGAATACAGAAAAATATAGTATATAGAAAAATATAGAATATAGAACAATAAGGAAGAATATAGAATTTAGAATGGAGAATATAGAATACAGAACATAAAATATAGAAGAATTTAAAATATAGATTGCAGAATATAGAATATGGTATATGAAAAATACAATATAGTATATAGGAGTATATTGTATGTAGAAGAATATAGAATACAAAGTATGGATTACAGAATATACAAAAATATACAATATAGAAGAACATAGATTATAGAATCTAGAGAATTTAAAACAGAATATAGAATATGGAACATAGAACACAGGATAGAATACACAATATAAAGGAACATTGAAAATAGAAGAATATAGTGTATAGAGTGTTTGGAATATAGCATATACATTATAGAAGAATATAGCATACAGAATACAGGCTATAGAAGAAAATAGAATACAAATTAGAATATAGAACACAGAAGAATATAAAATGTACAAGGTAGAATACAGAATATAGAATGCAAAATATAGAGTGAAGAATTAAGAGAAATATAGATTATAGAATATAGAAGATTATACGTTAGACAATATGGAAGATAATGGAATATAGGATGTAGAATGTAAAATATAGGAAATATAGAATATGGAATATAGAAGAATATAGAATGTTGAATACAGTATAAAAATATGGAATATAGGATACACAAAAATATAGTATACGTAAAAATATAGAAAATAGAAGAATATAGAATCTAGAATACAGAATGTAGAATATAGAAGATTTTAGAATGTAGAATATAGAATATGGAATGTAGAATAGAAGAATATAGAACATCGAATATAGAATAGAGAGTATGGAATATAGGATATAGGAAAATATAGAACATAGAATTTAGAATGTGGAATATAGAATATGGAATATAGAACGATATAGTATACAGAAGAATATTGAACAGAGAACACAGAACACAGAAGATACTATACAGAATGTAAAAGAATATAGAAAACAGAATATAAAATATACAAGAATATGGAATATAGAATATATACATTACAGAAGAATATGGAATATAGAAGAATATCGAATATAAATTTAGAATATAGAAGGCTATAGAAAATACAAGAAAAAGCATATAGTAGAATGTGGAACACAGAATATTGAAGAATACAGAATATGGAAGAATATAGAAGCATTAGAATATAGAATACATAAGAATATAGAATATACATTCTAGAATATACTCAGTAGAAGACTATAGAATACAGAATATAGATTAGAGAAGAATACAGAATTTAGAATATAGAAAGTAGAATACAGAATATAAAATATAGTATAAAGACTAGAGGATACAGATTATAGAATATGGAAAATTATGGAACGTAGAATGTAAAATATAGAATATAGAAGAATACAGAATGTAGAATATAGCATATAGAGTATAGATTATGGAACATAGAATATAACATACTGAAAAATATATAGAAAAATAAAGAATATAGAATATAGAACTTTGGATATACAATATAGAACACAGAGTATGGAATATAGAACCTAGAATATGGAAAAATGTAGAAATAGAATATAAAAGAATATAGAACATAGAAGAATATACAATTTAGAAAATACAATATAAAACAGAATATAGAAGGATTATAGAATGTAGAGTGTAGAATACGGAATACAGTTTAAGAAATATGAATTATAGAAAGTAGAAGAATACAGTATATAGAAGATATTAGAATACAGAATTATGACATATATGGAATACAGAATAAAATATATCAAATGTAGAATGTGCTATAGAATACAGAATGCAGAAGTACATAGATTATAGAATATAGAAGAATTTAGAATGTAGACAAGAATACAGATGAATATAGGTTATAGAATATAAGAATACAGAATATAGAGTGTAGAATGTAGAACACAGAACACAGAATATAGCATACGGAAGAATATAGAAAAATTTTGAATATATAATGTTGAGTGTAGAATATGGAGTATAGAATATAGAATGCATAATGTGGAATATACAATACAGAATATAGAATAATATAGTATAAGAAATAGAAGAATATAGAATGTAGAATACAGAATATTAAAGAATTTAGAATATAGAATGTAGCATATAGAATATACAAGAATATAGATTAAATAATATAAAAAATATAGAATGTAGAATATAGAAGAATATAGAATACAGAATATGGGATATAGAATATTGAAGAATATAGTATATAAAAGAATATAGAATATAGAACAGAACACAGAAGATAGAATACAGAATATAAAAGAAAATAGAATGTAGAATAATGTAGAAAATAAAATCTAGAATATAGAAGGATATAGACTATAGAGAAATAGAATACAGAAGAATATAGTGTATAGAATATAGAAGAATACAAAATATAGAATAGAGAAAATAGAAGAATATAGAATATAAAATATACTAGAATATGGGATATAGAATATACATTATAGAAGAATATAGAAGATTATAGTATACAGAATATAGAAGAATATAGAATGTAGAATGTGGAATATAGAATACAGAAAACAATATAGAATGTAGGATCAAGAATCTAGAAACTAGAATATAGCGTATAGTAGAATATAGAAGAGTGTAGAATATAGAATTTACAAAGTAGAATGTGGAATATAGAATACAAAATATAGAATATATAGAAGAAATTAGAATATAGAATGTAGAATATACAAATTAGAGAAATACAGATTATAGAATATGGAAGAATACAAAATATAGAACATAGATTATAGAAAATATAGAATATAGAAGAATACAGAATGTAGAATATAGAATACAGAAGAATATATTATATAGAAGAAAATAGAACATAGAATATAAAAGAATATAGATATTGAATACAGAATTGTATAGAATATGGAATATAGAGTATAGAATGTAGATGTGTATAGAATGTAGAAGAATATAGAATACTGAATATACAGGAATATACAATATAGAAAATTATAGAATATAAAAGAATATGGAATATACATTATAGAAGAATTTAGAATGCAGAAGAATATATAATAGAGAAAGTAGAAGAACATAGCATATAAAATATAGGATATAGAATGTGGAATATAGCATATAGAGGAATATAGAGTACAGAATGTAGAAGAGAGAATATAGAAGAATATTGTATATAGAAATACAATATAGAAGAATATAGATTATAAGATTATTCAAGAATATAGAATGTAGATTATAGAATATAAAAGAATATAGATTATAGAACACAGAATATGGAGTTTACCATGTTGAATATAGAATACAGAATGTAGAATATAGAAGAATGTAGAATGTGGAACACAGAACATATAATACAGAATAGAGAAGAATAAAGAATATAGAAGAATTTAGAATATATAATACAGACTGTAGAATATAGATTATAGAATATAGAGCACAGAACATACAATATAGAATACAGAACATAGAAGTTAGAAAATAGAATATAGAAGAATATAGGATATTCACGAAAATGGACTATAGAGCACGGAATATAAGTCATAAAATATACAATATAGAGGAATATAAAGAATACAGAATGTAGAATATAGACTATATATTACAGAACACAGAACATAGAATTTAAAAGTATATAGATTATAGAATACAGAAGAATGTAGAACATAGAATATAGATTATAGAAAAGAGAATATAGAATATTAAATATAGTAGAATATGGAATATACAATATAGTATATAGGAGAATATGGAATATTGACAAATATAGAATTTAAGATATAAAATATACAATTTAGAAGAATAGAAAATAGAATACAGAATACAGACTGTAGAAGTATATAGGTTATAGAATATAGAAGAATATAGAGTATACAACGTAGAATGTAGAATAAGGAATATAGAACAAAGAACAGAGAATTTAGAATATAGAAGAATATGGAATATAGATTATGGAATACAGAATATACAAGAATATAGTATATAAAAGAATATAGAACACGGCATAAAACAGAATATTGATTATAAAGTATAGAACGTAGAATATAGAATAAAAATACAGAAGAATATAGAAGGATATAGAAAATAGAATATGGAATACAGAATATAGAAGTACATAGAATATAGCAGAATATGGAATATAGTAGAACATAGAATAGAGGAGAATATAGAATATAGAAGGTAATAGAATACAGGACACAAGAATATAGAAAACAGAAGAAAATATAATATCAAATATAGAAGACAATAGAAGATAGTAGATGGAAGACACAAGATGATAGGAGATAGAAGATTGAACATAGAATACAGCACAAAGAATATCAAATATAGACTATAGAAGAATATAGACTATACAACACAATATTTAATATAGAAGAATGTTAAATACAGAATTTAGAATGTAGAATATAGAGTACAGAATATAGAAGAATATAGAATATTGAAGAATATGGAATATAGAATGTAGGATACAGAATATAGAAGAATATAGAATATAGAGTGTAGAATATAGAAGAATGAAAAATACAGAATGTAGAATATGAATAAAGAATACAGTATATAGAATAATACAGAACATAAAATATAGACTATAGAAGAATATAGATTATAGCATACAGAAGAATATAGAATGTGGAATACAGAATATAGAAAATAGAAGAATATAGAATATATAACACAGAATGTATAAAATATAGAACATAGAATATAGATTTTAGTATATAGAAGAATACAGAATAAAGAATGTAGAATATAGAATGTAGAGTATAGAATATAGAATACAGAATATGGAATAAAGAATATGGAATATAGATATAGAAGAATATAATACATAGAAGAATATAGAACATACAACATAGAATATTGAATATAGAATATGGAATGTGGGATATAGAATATAGAAGAATAAAGATATAGAGGTATATAGAATATAGAAGAATATAGGATATAGAATATAGAAGAGTACAGAAATTAGGATATAGATTATACAAGAATATGGAGTATAGAATAGTATAGGATATACGATATAGAATAAAGCAGAATATAGAAGAATGTAGAATATTGAAGAATATAGAATTTAGAATGTAGAATATAGACTATAGTATTTAGAATGTAGAATATAGAAGAATACAGAATGTGAAATGAATATAGAATGTAGAATATAGAAGAATATAGATTATAGCATATAGAGGAATATAGAATATGGCGTGTAGAGTGTGGAATATAGTATATATAATGTGGTAGAATATAAAATATAAAAAATAGAAGTGTATAGAATATAGAATGTACAATATTGAATATAGAATACGGAATATAGAATATATAAAATAGAACAGTATAGTTTATAAAATATGGAATATAGAGTACAGAATATAGAATAAAGAACATAGAGAATAGAAGATAGAACACAGAAGAGTATAGAATATAGAATATAAGACATAAAAGTACAATATAGAAGATTATAGAATACAAAATATAGAAGTATAAAGATTATAGGATATAGATAAATATAGAATGTAGCTTCTAGAATATAAAATATAGAATGTAGAAAATCGAATATGGAGTGTAGAATACGGAACATAGAAGAACATAGTATTTAGAAGACTATAGAATATTGATGAATATGGCAAAAAGAATATAAGAAATAAAATATACAATATAGAAGAATATACAATACAGACTGTACAAGTATATAGATTATAGAAAATGGAATATAGAATGCAGAATGTAGAATATAGAATACAGTACATAGAACAGAGAATGTAGCAGAATATAGAATATAGAAAGTAAATGTAGAACATAGAAGACCATAGAATATAGAAGAATGCAGAATATAGAATAGAGAAGAATATGGTATACAGAATATAGAACAGCAAACACAGAATATTGAATATAGAATGTAGAATAGAGAAGAATTTAGAATAGAGAAGAATATAGAATAAAGAATATAGCATGTTGAATGTAGGATATAGAATGTAGAATACAGAGTATAGAATATAAAATTTAGTATATGCAATATAGAAATAGAAGAATATAGAATGTAAAACATAGAATATAGAATATGGAAAAATATATAAAAAAGAATATAGAACGTAGAATGTAGAATACAGAATATGGAATACAGAACATAGAACATAGAAGCATACAGTATTTGGAAGAATATAGAATACAGAATATAGGACATAGAATATAGAGTACAAAATATAAAAGATAAAATATAGAATATAGCATATAGAAGAACACAGAATACAGAATATAGAATGTAGAATATAGAACAATAGAGAATATAGACTATAGAAGACAAAATATAGAAGATGGAATATTGAAGAATATTGAACATAGAATATAGGATTTGGAATATAGAATTAGAGTATAGAATATAGAAGAATATAGAATCTAGACTAGAGAATATAGAAGATAGAATACAGAAGAATAAAGAATATTGACAATTATGGTATATACAATATAGAATAAAGGATATAGAATATACAATATAGAAGAATATTATAGATTATTGAGGAATATAGAATATAGAGTTTACAGTGTGGAATATAGAATATAGAATAAAGAAAAATTTAGATTATAGAATGTAGAATATAGAGCCATACACAATATAGAACGTAGAATATACAGAATATAGAATAGAGAAAAATAAAGTAGAATACAGAATATGAAATAGAGTATAGAATGTAGATTATAGATTATAGAATATAGAGAACAGAATATAGCATATAAAATAAAGAATATAGAAGATAGACTATAGAAGGATATAGAATACAGAATACAGGATATTGACAAAAATGGAATATAGAATATAAGATATAAAATATACAATATAGAAGATTATAGAATATAAAATGTAGAAGTATATAGATTATAGAACACAGAAGATGTAGAATGTGGAATATAATATATAGAAGAATATAGAATACAGAATAAGAAGAATTTAGAATGTAGAATATAGCATATGGAATATAGAATATGGAAGAATATAGAATATTGATGAATATGTAATATAGAAGAATATAGAATATACAGAACAGAATATAGAAGATAGAATATAGAAGAATATAGGATAGAAAATATGGAATATAGAATATAGAAGAATATAGACTATTGATGAATATGGAATGTAGGCTATGATATATAAAATGTACAATATAGAAGAATATAGAATATACAAAACAGAATATAGAATGTAGAAGAATATAGATGATAGAATATAGAAGAATATTGAATATAGAATTTAGAATGCAGAATATAGAATATGGAACATAGGGTAGAGAATATAGATTATAGAATGTAGAATATAGAAGAATATGGACTATAGGAAAATTTAGAATATGAAATGTAGAGTGGAGAACATTAGATATAGAATACAGAACATACAAGAAAATAGAATATAGAACGCAGAATATAGAATACAGAATATAAAAGAGAAGTTAAAGAATATAGAAATATTTAGAATACATAATGTAGACTGTAGAATATAGAAGAATATAGATTATAGAATACAGAAGAGTATAGAATGTAGAGAAGAGAATGTAGAATATAGAACATAGAGGATAGAACATAGAATATAGAAGAATATGGAATAGAGGATATTCAGGAAAATGGAATACAGACTATAAGACATAAAATATACAATATAGAAGAATATAGAATAAAGAACGTAGAATGTAGAATATAGATAATACAATACAGAACATAGAAGAGGGAATATAGAATGTAAAAGTATATAGATTACAGAATATAGAAGAATAGAGAATACAGAATGTAGAATATAGATTATAGAACATAGAATATAGAATACAGAAGAATATAGATTATAGAATATAGACAGTAGAATACAGAAGTATATAGAATATAGTAGAATATAGAATGTTGAATATGGAATATAGAAGAATATAGTTTATAAAAGAATACAGTATATAAAAGAATATAGAAAATAGAATATTGATGAATATAGACTATAAGACATAAAATATACAATGTAGAAGAATATAAGATATAAGACATACAATGTAGAAAAATATAGAAAACAGAACGTAGAAGTATATAGATTATAGAGTACAGAAGAATATGGAATATATACTGTAGAATGTAGAAGATACAATATAAAACAGAATATTGAAGAATATAGATTATAGAATATAGAATGTAGAAAAATATAGACTGTAGAATATAGATTACAGCATGTAATATAGAATACAGCATGTAGAAGAATATAGAAGATAGAATATTGAACATAGAAAATAGAATGTAGATTATAAAATATAGAAAAAATATAGAAGATTATAGGATATAGAGTATAGAATGTAGAAGAATATAGAAGAGAATAGAATATGGAAAATAGAATATAGACTGTAGAATATGGAATATAGAAGAATATAGAAGATAATAGAATATAGGACACAAAAGAATATAGAAAATAGAAAATATAATATAGAACATAGAATATACAATATAGAAGGAAATTGACGATAGTAGATTGAAGATAGTAGATAGAAGAAAGCAGATGATAGAAGATTGAACATAGAACACAGGACATAGAATATCAAACATAGAATATAGAGTACAGAATATAGAATTTAGAATGTAGAATATAGAAGATAGAAAATAGAATATAGAACTTAGAATATTGAAGAATAAGGAATATAGGATATAGAATATAGAATACAGAAGAATATAGTATATAGAAGAATATAGAACGTAGAATATAGAGTACAGCATATAGAAGATAAAATACAGAATATAGAACATAGGATATAGAATACAGAAGAATAGAGTGTAGAATGTAGAATATAGAAGAATATGAAATATAGAATATAGAAAATAGAATTTAGAATATACAATATAGATAAATACAGAATAAAAATAATATAGAATATTGTTGTCGTTAGGTGCTGTCGAGTCGGTTCCGACTCATAGAGACCCTATGCACAACAGAACAAAACACAGCCCGGCCCCGTGCCATCCTTATAACCGGTGTTGTGCTTGAGCACATTGTTGCAGCCACTGTGTCAATCCACCTCGCTGAGGGTCTTCCTCTTTTCCGCTGACCCTGTACTCTGCCAAGCATGACGTCCTTCTCCAGGGACTCATCCCTCCTGACAACATGTCCAAAGTATGTAAGACGCAGTCTCGCCATCCTTGTCTCTAAGGAGCGTTCTGGCCGCACTTCTTCCAAGACAGATGTGTTTGTTCTTTTGGCAGTCCATGGTATATTCAATATTCTTCACCAACACCACAATTCAAAGGCGTCAACTCTTCTTCGGTCTTCCTTATTCATTGTCCATCTTTCACATGCATATGATGTGATTGAAAATACCATGGCTTGGGTCAGGCGCACCTTAGTCTTCAGGGTGACATCTTTGCTCTTCAACACTTTGAAGAGGTCCTTTGCAGCAGATTTGCCCAGTGCAATGCGTCTTTTAATTTCTTGACTGCTGCTTCCATGGCTGTTGATTGTGGATCCAAGTAAAATGAAATCCTTGACAACATCAATCTTTTCTCCATTTATCATGATGTTGCTCCTTGGTCCGGTTCTGAGGATTTTTGTTTTCTTTATGTTGACGTGCAGTCCATACTGAAGGCTGTGATCTTTGATCTTCAAGTACAGATTATAGCATATAGAAGAATATAAAATATAGAATGTGGAATATAGCATATAGAACATAGAATATAGAAACAGAATACAGAATATAGAAGACTATAGAATATAGAAAATAGAAGAATATAGAATATATAATGTAGAATATAAAATATATAATAAAGACTAGAGAATATCGATTATAGAATATAGGAGAATGCAGAATGTAGAATATGAAATATAGAGTAGAATAAAGATGAATATAGAATATAGAAAAATATTGAATATAGAATATGGAAGATAGGAAATAGAATATAATATATAGAATATTGAACATAGAATGTAGAATATAGAAGTATATAGAATATAGAGGAATATAGAACAGTATAGAATATAGAAGAATACAGAAGAACATAGAAAATAGAATATAGTATGTATAATGTAGAATATGGAATAGAGAATACAGAATATAGAATATAGAGTACAAAATATAGAATATTGAAGAATATGGAATATAGGATATAGAATATAGAAGAATAGAGAATATAGAAGAATACAGAAGGATATAGAGTACAGAAGAATATAGAAGGATATAAAATATAGAAGAATATAGGGAGAAGTAGAGAGAGACTTCATAAAGACACAAGCGGAGATGACAATGTGACCACAGAGGCAGAGATTGGATGATGCAGCCACAGCCATGGAATAGAGACAGCCACCAGAAGCTGGAAGAGGCAATGAACAGATTCTCCCCTGGAGCCTCTGAAGAGTGTGTGGTGTGATTCTGCCGTGACAGCTTGATTAAGGCTCAGGTATTTTGGCTCTGACTTTGGATTTCTGGCCTCCTGAGCTGTGGAAGAATAAATTTCTGTTGTTTTAAGTCAATCAGTTTGTAGCAATTTGTTATAACAGACACAGAAAATGAATTAACTGACCAATAAAAGATGTGGTAATCTATGCATCATTATAGTATTGTAACCTGATGAGGGTGGGTCCTGCCCGATGCGACCCCTTGAGTCAATTGAGAGACACCAGGCCTTTGAAAAAGAGGAAACAGACTCTATTGCAAGCCGGTCAAGCAAGGAGCTCAGAGATTAAGTCTCAAATCAAGCTCCCTGAGGTTGGGGATTCTAGTGCAGTTGCAGGGCTTGTGATAGGGAACTTATGCATAATTCATGAAGTTTCTAAGAACTGGCAGACAATTTCAGGAAATTAACACATACAGGGGTGCAGTAGGGGGTGCAATATGATGGCTGGGGGCATGTGGTTTTCAGGGGGGTATAAATTTTTTTTTTTTTTTTTATGAAACATGAAGTTTATCCAAGGACAGCTTTGTGGCTTATTGCTCATGTCCAAATGGAGTGAGGGGAAGGTTGGTGGGTAGCAAAGCAAACTTGAACAGAGAAGCAGTAAGATGGCCTTGAGCTGCTACACAGAATTTCTTATCAAAAGAGTGTGATGTGGCTCAGGTGTGATGGGAGGAAGGGGAACCGTTTAACCCTGTTGTTTATGGTATCAATAATATATATATTTTTAAATAATTTTTATTGTGCTTTAAGTGAAAGTTTACAAATCAAGTCAGTCTCTCACATATAAACTTATATACACCTTACTACATACTCCCACTTACTCTCCCCCTAATGAGCCAGCCCGCTCCCTCCTTCCAGTCTCTCCTTTCGTGACCGTTTTGCCAGTTTCTAGCCCTCTCTACCCTCCCATCTCCCCTCTAGACAGGAGATGCCAACACAGTCTCAAGTGTCCACCTGATACAAGTAGCTCACTCCTCATCAGCATCTCTCTCCAACCCATTGCCAGTCCAATCCATGTCTGAGGAGTTGGTTCCTGTCCTGGGCCAACAGAAGGTTTGGGGACCCCAACTGCCGGGATTCTCCTAGTCTCAGTCAGACCATTAAGCCTGGTCTTTTTATGAGAATTTGGGGTCTGCATCCCACTGTTCTCCTGCTCCCTCAGGGGTTCTCTGTTGTGCTCCCTGTCAGGGCAGTCATCGGTTGTGGCCGGGCACCATCTAGTTAATAATATTTTTAATAACATATCCAGACTTAAAAACTTAAGGAAGGAGAGGGTCTTTCAATTCTTAAAATAAGGCAGATGTTATGGGTTGAATTGTGTCCACCAAAAATGTGTGTCAACTTGGCTAGACCATGATTCCCAGTATTGTGTGGTGGTCCACCATTTTGTCAAGTGATGTGATTTTCCTACACACTGTAAACCCTACCTCTATGATGTTAGTGAGGTAGGATTAGTGGCAGTTATGTTAATGAGGGAGGACTCAATCTACAAGACTGGGTTGTGTTTTAAGTCAATCTCTTTTAAGATATAAAAGCGAGAAGCAAGCAGAGAGACAGGGGGACATCATACCACCAAGAAACAAGAGCCAGGAGAATAGAGTATCCTTTTGATTGGGGGTCCCTGTGCTTAGGATCTCTTGACTGGGGAATATTGATGACAAGGACTTTCTCCCAGAGCCAACAGAGGGAGAAGGCCTTCTCCTGGAGCTAGCACCCTGAATTCGGACTTTCTAGCCTGTTATGCTGTGAGAGAAAAAATTTCTCTATGTTAAACCCATCCATCCACTTGTGGTACTTCTGTTACAGCAGCACTAGCTAGCTGAGACAGCAGGTATATTGAAAAATATATCTCTGGCACAAAAAGCCTCAAATCGCTGAAAGAAATTAAAAATAGACTTGTATTTTTGTATATTTGTGTGGGTATATATGTGTGTGTGTATATATGTATATATGAGCTCTGGTGGGTTTATATATATATATACACCTGTGTATGAGTTCTGGTGACACAGTGGTTAAGTGCTCTGATGCTAATCAAAAGGTAAGCAATTTGAACTCACCAGCCTATTCCACAGGAGAAAGGTGTGGCAGCCAGCTTCCATAAAGATTTAGAGCCTTAGAAACCCTATGGGGCAATTCAACTCTGTTCTATAAGGTCACTATGAGTTGGAATTGACTCGGGGCAACTGGTTTGATCTGGTTTTATATGTATATATATATGGTGTAAGATGAATGATTGAGCTACTGGAAAAGTAAGAGAAATCTGCACTATCTAGAAAGATATTGCAAATGAGTCCTGAAAAAGGTCAATACAGGTTACAGACATGAAAAAGGTGTTGATATAGGTATTGGACTTTACTAGGACTCATACAAGGGGGAAAGGAAGCCAAATTAAGTCCCATGCACAGTGGTTAGTTATTGCACATGCAGAGATATCAAGCTGGGACCAGGAAAATTATTTTCTTAAACAACCCAGTAAGAAAAAGCTACATCAAAGATAAATGAGGACCATGACTTCCCTTAACCATAGATGTCTGTGGAAGGGAAATAAAAAAGCTTTTCTTAAAATTTCTATTCTCGGCCGCCGCCGCCGCCCGCCGCCGCCGCCGCCGCCGCCGCCGCCGCCGCCTCAGCCCGCCGCTCCGCCCGCCGCCTCCGCCTGCCGCTCCACCCGCGGCGCCTGCCCCCGGCGTTGGGCCCCAGCACGCCCGCCGGCCGAGCGGCCAAGGGCGGCGCGGGGCCCGCGGTGTAGAGCCCGCCAGCCCCGAAGCCGCGTCCCGCACCCGGACGGTCCCGATCTACCGTGGGAGGCGGAGCCAAGATGGCGGACTAGGCAGACGCTACCTCGGATCCCTCTTACAACAAAGACACGGAAAAACAAGTGAATCGATCACATACATAACAATCTACGAACCCTGAACAACAAACACAGATTTAGAGACGGAGAACAAACTAATACGGGGAAGCAGCGATTGTTTCCAGAGCCTGGAGCCAGCATACCAGTCAGGTACGGCACAAGCACAGAGACCTGCTCCACCCCCCTGAACTAACCCCGGGAGGGGGACTAGCCGGTTCCACGGGCGGCGTGGGACGCAGCCGTTAGGAGAAGTCCCCGGGAGGCAGTGACTGATCTTGGAGCAGAAAGAGTAGCATCCGAGCCGGGGAACCGTCCCACAGGGATTTGGACTGCACGCAGGTACGCCATAAACACGGAGAGTTGCTCCACCCCCTGAACTAACCCCGGGAAGGTGACCATCCGGGTCGCGCGGGCGGCGTGGGACGCAGCCGGTAGGAGAAGTCCCCGGGAGGCAGCGACTGGTATTGGAGCGGGGAGAACAGCATTCCAGCCGGGACACTCGGTCGCGGCACAAGCACGGGGAGCTACTCCACCCATCTGAACTAACCCCGGGAGGGGGCCCACCTGGTTCACGGGGGCGGCACGGCCACGCGGCTGGAGGGACGAGAAGTCCCCGGGAGGCAGCGACTGATTTTGGAGTCGAGAGTGCACCGTCCCAGTAGGGGAGCCTTGACGCTGGGCGTGGGGCTGGAAGCGGAGGATCTGACCGTGACTCCAGCGGGCCAGACCCCCCGGGGGCAATCTCCACACAGACAGCACACATAGGCGACGCGCCCGCGGGAATCTCAGATATAAGAGTCATTCCAAGCAAGACAAGCAACTCTGGCTATATTCTGAGGTGCTACTCTCCTATCTCTCTGTTCCCTCCCCCACCCTCTCCAGGCGGCTTCATTAACATCTGAATAGCCTGAGCCAGAGGGAGAACTCTGATAGGGATCTGACTGCAGTTTTTTTTTAGCGGATTTTCTGGAAAAACTAGTTTCCCAGTGATGGCTCGGAGACAACAATCCATATCAAACCACTTAAAGAAGCAGACCGTGACAGCTTCTCCAACTCCCCAAACAAAAGAATCAAAATCTTTCCCAAATGAAGATACAATTTTGGAATTATCAGATACAGAATATAAAAAACTAATTTACAGAATGCTTAATGATATCACAAATGAAATTAGGATATCTGCAGAAAAAGCCAAGGAACACACTGATAAAACTGTTGAAGAACTCAAAAAGATTATTCAAGAACATACTGGAAAAATTAATAAGTTGCAAGAATCCATAGAGAGACAACATGTAGAAATCCAAAAGATTAACAATAAAATAACAGAATTAGACAACACACTAGGAAGTCAGAGGAGCAGACTCGAGCAATTAGAATGCAGACTGGGACATCTGGAGGACCAGGGAATCAACACCAACATAGCTGAAAAAAAATCAGATAAAAGAATTAAAAAAAAATGAAGAAACCCTAAGAATTATGTGGGACTCTATCAAGAAGGATAACCTGCGGGTGATTGGAGTCCCAGAACAGGGAGGGGGGACAGAAAACACAGAGAAAATAGTTGAAGAACTTCTGACAGAAAACTTCCCTGACATCATGAAAGACGAAAGGATATCTATCCAAGATGCTCATCGAACCCCATTTAAGATTGATCCAAAAAGAAAAACACCAAGACATATTATCATCAAACTCACCAAAACCAAAGATAAACAGAAAATTTTAAAAGCAGCCAGGGAGAAAAGAAAGGTTTCCTTCAAGGGAGAATCAATAAGAATATGTTCTGACTACTCAGCAGAAACCATGCAGGCAAGAAGGGAATGGGACGACATATACAGAACACTGAAGGAGAAGAACTGCCAACCAAGGATCATATATCCAGCAAAACTCTCTCTGAAATATGAAGGCGAAATTAAGATATTTACAGACAAACACAAGTTTAGAGAATTTGCAAAAACCAAACCAAAGCTACAAGAAATACTAAAGGATATTGTTTGGTCAGAGAACCAATAATATCAGATATCAGCACAACACAAGGTCACAAAACAGAACGTCCTGATATCAACTCAAATAGGGAAATCACAAAAACAAACAAATTAAGATTAATTAAAAAAAAAAAATACACATAACAGGGAATCATGGAAGTCAATAGGTAAAAGATCACAATAATCAAAAAGAGGGACTAAATACAGGAGGCATTGAACTGCCATATGGAGAGTGATACAAGGCGATATAGAACAATACAAGTTAGGTTTTTACTTAGAAAAATAGGGGTATATAATGAGGTAACCACAAAAAGGTATAACAACTCTATAACTCAAGACAAAAACCAAGAAAAACGTAACGACTCAACTAACATAAAGTCAAACACTATGAAAGTGAGGATCTCACAATTTACTAAGAAAAACGCCTCAGCACAAAAAAGTATGTGGAAAAATGAAATTGTCAACAACACACATAAAAAGGCATCAAAATGACAGCACTAAAAACTTATTTATCTATAATTACCCTGAATGTAAATGGACTAAATGCACCAATAAAGAGACAGAGAGTCACAGACTGGATAAAGAAACACGATCCATCTATATGCTGCCTACAAGAGACACACCTTAGACTTAGAGACACAAACAAACTAAAACTCAAAGGATGGAAAAAAGTATATCAAGCAAACAATAAGCAAAAAAGAAGAGGAGTAGCAATATTAATTTCTGACAAAATAGACTTTAGACTTAAATCCACCACAAAGGATAAAGAAGGACACTATATAATGATAAAAGGGACAATTGATCAGGAAGACATAACCATATTAAATATTTACGCACCCAATGACAGGGCTGCAAGATATATAAATCAAATTTTAACAGAACTGAAAAGCGAGATAGATACCTCCACAATTATAGTAGGAGACTTCAACACACCCCTTTCGGAGAAGGACAGGACATCCAGTAAGAAGCTCAACAGAGACACGGAAGATCTAATCACAACAATCAACCAACTTGACCTCATTGACTTATACAGAACTCTCCACCCAACTGCTGCAAAATATACTTTTTTTTCTAGCGCACATGGAACATTCTCTAGAATAGACCACATATTAGGTCATAAAACAAACCTTTGCAGAGTCCAAAACATCGAAATATTACAAAGCATCTTCTCAGACCACAAGGCAATAAAACTAGAGATCAATAACAGAAGAACGAGGGAAAAGAAATCAAATACTTGGAAAATGAACAATACCCTCCTGAAAAAAGACTGGGTTATAGAAGACATCAAGGAGGGAATAAGGAAATTCATAGAAAGCAACGAGAATGAAAATACTTCCTATCAAAACCTCTGGGACACAGCAAAAGCAGTGCTCAGAGGTCAATTTATATCAATAAATGCACACATACAAAAAGAGGAAAGAGCCAAAATCAGAGAACTGTCCCTACAACTTGAACAAATAGAAAGTGAGCAACAAAAGAATCCATCAGGCACCAGAAGAAAACAAATAATAAAAATTAGAGCTGAACTAAATGAATTAGAGAACAGAAAAACAATTGAAAGAATTAACAAAGCCAAAAGCTGGTTCTTTGAAAAAATTAACAAAATTGATAAACCATTGGCTAGACTGACTAAAGAAAAACAGGAAAGGAAACAAATAACCCGAATAAGAAATGAGAAGGACCACATCACAACAGAACCAAATGAAATTAAAAGAATCATTTCAGATTATTATGAAAAATTGTACTCTAACAAATTTGAAAACCTAGAAGAAATGGATGAATTCCTTGAAAAACACTACCTACCTAAACTAACACATTCAGAAGCAGAACAACTAAATAGACCCATAACAAAAAAAGAGATTGAAACGGTAATCAAAAAACTCCCAACAAAAAAAAGTCCTGGCCCGGACGGCTTCACTGCAGAGTTCTACCAAATTTTCAGAGAAGAGTTAACACCACTACTACTAAAGGTATTCCAAAGCATAGAAAATGACGGAATACTACCCAACTCATTCTATGAAGCCACCATCTCCCTGATACCAAAACCAGGTAAAGACATTACAAAAAAAGAAAATTATAGACCTATATCCCTCATGAACATTGATGCAAAAATCCTCAACAAAATTCTAGCCAATAGAATCCAACAACACATCAAAAAAATAATTCACCCTGATCAAGTGGGATTTATACCAGGTATGCAAGGCTGGTTTAATATCAGAAAAACCATTAATGTAATCCATCACATAAATAAAACAAAAGACAAAAACCACATGATCTTATCAATTGATGCAGAAAAGGCATTTGACAAAGTCCAACACCCATTTATGATAAAAACTCTTACCAAAATAGGAATTGAAGGAAAATTCCTCAACATAATAAAGGGCATCTATGCAAAGCCAACAGCCAATATCACTCTAAATGGAGAGAACCTGAAAGCATTTCCCTTGAGAACGGGAACCAGACAAGGATGCCCTTTATCACCGCTCTTATTCAACATCGTGTTGGAAGTCTTAGCCAGGGCAATCAGGCTAGACAAAGAAATAAAAGGTATCCGGATTGGCAAGGAAGAAGTAAAGTTATCACTATTTGCAGATGACATGATTATATACACAGAAAACCCTAAGGAATCCTCCAGAAAACTACTGAAACTAATAGAAGAGTTTGGCAGAGTCTCAGGTTATAAAATAAACATACAAAAATCACTTGGATTCCTCTACATCAACAAAAAGAACACCGAAGAGGAAATAACCAAATCAATACCATTCACGGTAGCCCCCAAGAAGATAAGATACTTAGGAATAAATCTTACCAAGGATGTAAAAGACCTATACAAAGAAAACTACAAAGCTCTACTACAAGAAATTCAAAAGGACATACTTAAGTGGAAAAACATACCTTGCTCATGGATAGGAAGACTTAACATAGTAAAAATGTCTATTCTACCAAAAGCCATCTATACATTTAACGCACTTCCGATCCAAATTCCAATGTCATATTTTAAGGGGATAGAGAAACAAATCACCAATTTCATATGGAAGGGAAAGAAGCCCCGGATAAGCAAAGCACTACTGAAAAAGAAGAAGAAAGTGGGAGGCCTCACCTTACCTGACTTCAGAACCTATTATACAGCCACAGTAGTCAAAACAGCCTGGTATTGGTACAACAACAGACACATAGACCAATGGAACAGAATTGAGAACCCAGACATAGATCCATCCACGTATGAGCAGCTGATATTTGACAAAGGACCAGTGTCAATTAACTGGGGAAAAGACAGCCTTTTTAACAAATGGTGCTGGCATAACTGGATATCCATTTGCAAAAAAATGAAACAGGACCCATACCTCACACCATGCACAAAAACTAACTCCAAGTGGATCAAAGACCTAAACATAAAGACTAAAACGATAAAGATCATGGAAGAAAAAATTGGGACAACCCTAGGAGCCCTAATACAAGGTATAAACAGAATACAAAACATTACCAAAAATGATGAAGAGAAACCAGATAACTGGGAGCTCCTAAAAATCAAACACCTATGCTCATCTAAAGACTTCACCAAAAGAGTAAAAAGACCACCTACAGATTGGGAAAGAATTTTCAGCTATGACATCTCCGACCAGCGCCTGATCTCTAAAATCTACATGATTCTGTCAAAACTCAACCACAAAAAGACAAACAACCCAATCAAGAAGTGGGCAAAGGATATGAACACACATTTCTCTAAAGAAGATATTCAGGCAGCCAACAGATACATGAGAAAATGCTCTCGATCATTAGCCATTAGAGAAATGCAAATTAAAACTACGATGAGATTCCATCTCACACCAGCAAGGCTGGCATTAATCCAAAAAACACAAAATAATAAATGTTGGAGAGGCTGCGGAGAGATTGGAACTCTCATACACTGCTGGTGGGAATGTAAAATGGTACAACCACTTTGGAAATCTATCTGGCGTTATCTTAAACAGTTAGAAATAGAACTACCATACAACCCAGAAATCCCACTCCTCGGAATATACCCTAGAGATACAAGAGCCTTCATACAAACAGATATATGCACACCCATGTTTATTGCAGCTCTGTTTACAATAGCAAAAAGTTGGAAGCAACCAAGGTGTCCATCAACGGATGAATGGGTAAATAAATTGTGGTATATTCACACAATGGAATACTACGCATCGATAAAGAACAGTGACGAATCTCTGAAACATTTCATAACATGGAGGAGCCTGGAAGGCATTATGCTGAGCGAAATGAGTCAGAGGCAAAAGGACAAATACTGTATAAGACCACTATTATAAGATCTTGAGAAATAGTAAACCTGAGAAGAACACATACTTTTGTGGTTACGAGGGGGGGAGGGAGGGAGGGTGGGAGAGGGTTTTTTTATTGATTAATCAGTAGATAAGAACTGCTTTAGGTGAAGGGAAAGACAACAATCAATACATGGAAGGTCAGCTCAATTGGACTGGACCAAAAGCAAAGAAGTTTCCGGGATAAAATGAATGCTTCAAAGCTCAGCGGAGCAAGCGCGGGGGTCTGGGGAACATGGTTTGCGGGGACTTCTAAGTCAATTGGCAAAATAATTCTATTATGAAATCATTCTGCATCCCACTTTGAAATGTGGCGTCTGGGGTCTTAAATGCTAACAAGCAGCCATCTAAGATGCAGCAATTGGTCTCAACCCACCTGGAGCAAAGGAAAATGAAGAACACCAAGCCCACATGACAACTAAGAGCCCAAGAGACAGAAAGGGCCACATGAACAAGAGACCTACATCATCCTGAGACCAGAAGAACTAGTTGGTGCCCGGCCACAATCGATGACTGCCCTGACAGGGAGCTCAGCAGAGGACCCCTGAGGGAGCAGGAGAGCAGTGGGATGCAGACCCCAAATTCTCATAAGAAGACCAAACTTAATGGTCTGACTGAGACTGGAGGAATCCCGGCGGCCATGCTCTCCAGACCTTCTGTTGACACAGGACAGGAACCATCCCTGAAGACAACTCATCAGACATGAAAGGGACAGGTCAGCGGGTGGGAGAGAGACGCTGATGAAGAGTGAGCTAATTATATCAGGTGTACACTTGAGATTGTGTTGGCAACTCTTGTCTGGAGGGGGGATGGGAGGATAGAGAGAGAGGGAAGCCGGCAAAATTGTCAAGAAAGGAGAGACTGAAAGGGCTGACTCAAGACGGGGAGAGTAAGTGGGAGTAGGGAGTGAGATGTATGTAAACTTATATGTGACAGACTGATTGGATTTGTAAACGTTCACTTGAAGCTTAATAAAAGTTATTATAAAAAAAAAAAAAAAAATTTCTATTCTCATCCCCACACTTACATATATTTGGAAGTAAATTGCACACCTCCGTGTAACTTAAATATCACCATCTCAAAATTGAGTTAACATAGAGTCCGAGTGATGAGCAGCCAGTTACTGAGCAACTGTGAAGGACAATTCTCTTATTACAATTCAGATATAGACATAGATAAATTTCTAAACAATTTGATCTCAGAATGAAATATCTCATATTATATGTTTAACAGTATTGCTCTGGGCAAATCTGCTACAAAAGACCTCCTTAAAGTGTTAAGAAGCAAAGATGTCACTTTGAAGACCAAGATGTGCCTGACCGAAGCTATGGTATTTTCAATGACCACATATGAATGTGAAAGCCGGACAATGAATTAGGTGTTGGTGAAGAATATTGAATATGCCAGTGACTGCCAGAAGAATGAACAAATCTATCTTGGAAGAAGTACAGCCAGAATACTTTTTTGAAGCAAGGGTGCCGAGACTTTCTTTCATGTGCTTTGGATATGTTATCAGGAGGGATCAGTCCCTGGTGAAGGACATTATGCTTGATAAAGTAAAGGGTCAGTGAAAAAGAGGAAGACCCTCAAAGACATGGATTGACACAGTGACTACAACAATGAGCTCAAACATGGCAATGATTGTGAGGATGGCACAGGACCGGGCAGCTTCTCGCCCTCTCGTACATGGTGTCGCTATTAAAAAAAACAACCATTGCCATTGAGTCAATTCTGACTCATAGTGACGATGGCAACTAACAACGACAACATATTTTTTTCGCAAGTATTGGGATGGGAAACAACCAAGGTAACAGAATCTTAATACATTGCCTAATGGAGACAAAAGTTCCTTTTGGAGTTAAACATCTGACCAGTAAAATTACTCAACAGCTCCATGGGAGTTGAGAGTAGATTGCATACCACCACGTAACTTAAATATCACCATGTCAAAATGTATTTAACATAGGGTCCGAGTGATGAGCAGCCAGTTACTGAACAACTGTGAAGGACAATTCTCTTATTACAATTCAGATATAGACATAGATAAATTTCTAAACAATTTATGACCCCTTGGGAGTGGAATAGCAGAATACTGTTGACATCTTATATAGAGTTTAAATCATTTCTGGTTATCTTTTGGGAGAATGTCCCCTCAGTTTTGTACTTAAAAAAGGAATTGACAATTCTCTCTCTTTTTTTTTTTTTTTTTTTTTTACGTAATTGGTAGACAGGAACACCAGCCTCCACAGGAGATTTCTTTTTCTTTTTTCCTTTTATTTCATTTAATTCCCTCGAGTCTTTTATGAGCAAAATTTTGCTGTTGTGAAAAATGCTGCAATGAACATGGGTATGCATTTGTCTATTCATGTGACAGCTCTTATTTCCCTAAGATATATTCCTAGGAGTGGGATTGCTGGATCTTACGGTGTTCTCTTTCTAGCTTTCTAAAGAAGTGCCATATCGTTTTCCAAAATGGTCGTACCATTTTGCATTCCCACCAGTAGTGCATAAGAGTTCCAGTCTCCCCACAAATTCTTCAACATGTGTTATTTTTTGTTTTTTGTGTTTTTTTTTATTTATGCCAGTAATGTTGGGGTGAGATGGTATCTCATTGTAGTATCAATTTCCAATTCTCTATTGGCTGGTGATCATGGTCATTTCCTCATGTGTCTGTTAGTCACTTGAGCGCCTTCTTTGGTGAAGTGTCTGTTAATTTCCTTTGCCCATTTTTTAATTGGATTATTTGTTTTTTGTTGTAGAGGTATTGGATTTTCCTGGAGATTTTAGAGATTAGACTTCTGTTGAATTTGTCATAGTCAGAGATTTTTCCAAATCTAAGTTCTTTTTTTAATCTTTTGGTGAAGTCTTTTGATGAGCAGGAGTGTTTAATTTTTAGAAGATTCCAGTAATCTAACTTATATTCTAGAGTTTGTGTCTTGTTAGTTATGGTTTGTATCCTGTTAATGACATGTATTAGGGCCTCTAGCATTGATCCTATTTTTTCTCCTATGACCTTTGTGGTTTTTGATTTTATATTTAGGTGTTTGATCCAGTTTTAATTAGTTTTTGTGTATGGTGTGAGGTATGGGCCCTGTTTCATTTTTTTGCAGAGGGACATCCAGTTTTGCCAGCAGAATTTGTTAAAAAGACTGTCTTTTCCACATTTGATGGACTTTGGGCCCTTTTCCAAGATCAGGTGATTGTAGGTGGATGGATTTACACCTGGGTTCTCAATTCTGTTCCACCGGTCAATGTAGCTGTCATTGTACCAGTACCAGGCTGTTTTGACTACCGTAGCCGTACAGTAGATTCTGAGGCCAGGTAGTGTGAGTCTTCCTAGTGAATTCTTCTTCTTCAATAGTACTTTACTTATGTGGGGCCTCTTTCATTTCTGTATAAAGTTAATGATTAGTTTTTCCATCTCTTTAAAGAATGCTGTTGGTATTTGGATGAGAATTGCTTTGTATTTGTGGATTGCTTTGGGTAGAATTCACAATGTTGAGTCCACCTATCGATGAGCATGTCCCTCACTTTTGTCATTTTGAGATACTCGTTATTTGTTGTTTGTTTCTTTAACAATCTGACACTTTCTCTTCTCCTTCAGGACATTCACTTGTGTTCTTCTGTCTGCTAAAGGTGGTTTCTCTGGTACCTCAATTCATTTGTACTTTAATTGTACTCTCTTGGAGAAGTCTTCTTGGATTCTCTCAAACTCTTACATGTTTCCAGAATGTCCTGTGCTTCCTCTTTAAAGCAGTAATATTATTTAAATTTGAACTAATAACCAAGTATCAGCCTTGCTCAGGAGTAAGTTACTTTTGCGGTTATTTAAATTTAAATATGAATGAAATAATATAGCAGTTCAGTTCCTTAGTCACACTAGCCGTATCTAAAATGATCAGTAGCCACATGTGTCTAGTGGCTAATGTATCAGGCAGCACAGATTATAGAACATTTCCATTATTGTAGAAAATTATTTTGGACAAGTGCTGCTAGATCAGTTACTTCTCCTTTTTGTTGTTCTTAAACCAAACCTGTGCAACCCAGAACCGAGGCCCTGTGCAACATTTGCACTAACATCATCAAATCTTTCATTTATTCCTATAAACACTAGGTATTTTCAGACGTGCTCACATACATGCAAATACACACACATATACACGCATACTTTTCCCTAAGGTTTGGTCTAAATTTAATAAAATCCTTGAAATCTTCCCTTTGTGTAAAGCCAAAATTAGGTGCTATCTCCTCTTTGCTCTCCCAAAACTTTGTCCTCTTAGCTTACTCTACTGAAATTATTTGTACATAAACCTGTTTCTATTAAATTACTACCTAACCTGGAAGAAACAGAACTTGGTTGTTTTATATTTATATCTCTAGTGCCTGGTAAAGGTGACATAATTTATACTCAATAAATATATTTTAATCAAAGATTTGAAACTCTTGTACTGTCCTCTCATTAGTGAACGTTTTGGTTTCACAAAAAATGTATATATATAGTTATTAAGTCAAATATTTATACATATATCTACATCAATATTAACACCTACATGTATATTTATACAGGCAACAATGGATCTGCAATTAGTTTTCATTTACTAGAATTTCATGTGAATAAAATCATATAATATGTACTCTCTTTTTTTTGTTTTGTGCCATTTTACTCTTCTTTTTCTTGTTTCCAATGGTAAAACATTTGTTTATTGATTTGAGATCTGTCTTCCTTTTTAACGTAGGCACTTGGAGCTATTAATTTCTCTATAAACGATTCTAAAGTTGCAATCCATATGTTTTAGCATGCTGTTTGTCACTTCCTTTTATCTAAAAATATTATTTTTAAACTCTCCTTGTGATTTATTCTTTGGCTCATTTGTTATTTAGGAGTGTACTGTTTAATTTACATATATTTGTGATTTTCTTATATTTTCTTCTATTGTTGATTTCTAATTTAATTGTATTTTGGTCAAAGAACATATTTTGTATTATTTCAATTATTTTGTATTTATTTAGGGTTTTTTTTGTTTTGTTTTATAGTCTGGCATATGGTCACTCTGGAGAATGTCCCAGGTATACTGCCTAGTTTTATATCCATTATTGAAAATGAGTTATTGAAGTCTCTAACTATTATTGTGAGATGTTAGGGGAATATATGTTTATAATTGTTTATTCTGCCAAATAGATTGACAATTTATAATTATAAAATATTATTTGTATCCTGTAACTTTTTTGTCTTAAAGTCTAATACATCAAATATTAATATAGGCAACCCAGCTCTTTTTTTTTTTTTTTTTTTGGCTACTGCTCACATGGTATGTTAGATTCCTAGTGCTGCCATAACAAAATACTACAAAGTAAATGGCTTTGAAGAACAGAATTTATTGTCTCAGTTCTGAAGACTAGAGGCCCAAATTCATTAATGGGTCTATGAGCTCTCTCTCTGTTTGTTCTACGGAAAGGTCCTACCTGTCTCAGCTTCTTGCAGCAAAAAAAAAAAAAAAAAAAAAAAACCCTGTTGCTGTTGAGTCAATTCCAACTCATAGCAACCCTATGGGATAGAGTGGAACTTTCTCATGGGGTTTTCAAAGAGCAGCTGGTGGATTCCAACTGCTGACAATTTGGTTAGGAGCTGAGCTATTAGCTACTGCACTGTCAGGGTGCCTTGTAGCTTCTTGTAGCCCTTTGCAATTCTTGGCATGCTTATGGATGCTTATAGATCTGTCTGCCTCCACTATCACCTGGCATCTGTCTTACTCTGTGTGTTTCTTTCCAGCTTCCTCTCTGTTATCTCCTTTTAAGGTACCACTCAGAATGGAATAGGGCTTATCCTACTCTGGTATGGCTTAAGTGACAATATCATCAGCTGCTCTTTGGAAACCCTATGGGGTGGTTCTACTCTGTCCTATATGGTCACTATGAGTTATAATCAACAGGATGGCAAAGGTTTTTCTTTTGTCTTCCAAGAATAGCGCTATTTTCCCAAAGAAGGCCACAACTTCCAGGTACAATTTTTAGCACTTCAACATATATATTTCGGAGACACTTTCAATCCGAAATACATGGCCTATCTTTTAAATCCTATTTTCAATCTATTTGTGTCTTTTAATCTAAAGAGTGCCTATAATAGACAGACATATATTTGGGTTATGTTCTCTTTTTAGACTATGTTTCCAATCTCTGCCTTTCAATTGGGTTGTTTCACTATTTAAATTTAATTACTGATAAAGTAGGACTTATGTCTTCCTTTTTTTAAATATGCTTATGTCTTTTTTATTAGTCTATTCCTGGATTGCTGGCTTCTTTTGTGTTAAATTGGTACATCCTAGTGTACCTTTAAATTTATTTATTATCTCTTTTACAGCATATGTTTCAAGCTATTTTCTTAATGATTTGTTGTGGATTACAGTTAGCATCTTAATGTAAAACCAACTCATTCAGATGAATAATGTCTTAATTTCAATAATGTTCAGTGTATCTTGATCCTGCTCATTCTTTGTAAAAAATTATCATACAAATTACATATTTGTACATTAAAAGCAAGTATTCTTTTCCCCATTTCATGAAAAGTTTTGTGCATTAAATGACACTACCAAGAAAATGAAAACATAATCGATAGAATGGAAAAAATATTTGAGCATCATTTATCTGATAAAGCTCGAGTAATTTTTAAAAAGTGTATTGAAAAAACAAACTGTGTGAGTGAAAGTTCTCAGGCCCATGAATATAATCACATGAACTAACACTCTTCTTTCTGCCAAGGAAAAGTAGATGACTAAAAATTGTTGCTTTGAAAGATTGTAAAACAAATTTGAACACGAATAAAAACTACATGACTTCTATTCAAGGCCACATAAATAATAGATATGCCATCGTCTTAGTTATCTAGCACTGCTATAACAGAAATACCACATGTGGATGGCTTTAACAAAGAGAAATATATTCTCTCACAGTCTAGGTGTCTAGAAGTCCTAATTCAGGATGCCAGCTTCAGGGGAGGCTTTCGTTCGCTGTTGGCTCTGCAGGAAGGTCTTTGTCATCAATTTTCCCCTGGTTGAGGAGCTTCTCAGTTTAGGGACCCCAGGTCCAAAGATGTGTTGTGTTCTTGGTAGTTTTTCTTGGTGGTATGAGGTCCCCCTGTCTCTCTGCTTGCTTCCCTTTTTTATATTTCCAAAGAGATTCACTCAACATACTATCTAATCCTGTAGATTGAGCCTACCTCATTTATGTAACTGCTTCTAATCCCGCCTCATTAACTTCATAGTGGCAGGATTTACTGCACATAGGAAAATCACATCAGATGACAAAATGGTGGACAATCATACCCTACTGGCAATCATGGCCTAGCCAAGTGGACACACATTTTGGGTAGGGGGGTGCAATTTAATCTGTAACAGCCATCTATCACCCCTGTAAATTCGTCACTTATATGTCTCTGATGAAAAATTATATCCAATATAGAACCCCATATGTTTTATAGGTGATTTTTTTTGATCTGACAGATATTAAGAAAACTTCTTTTTTAAAAAAGACATTAGACATTTCGGTGCTTGTGCACAGAGTGGACAGAAGGGAGAGCCCAAGAAGAGTCTTTTCTTTTTCTTTTTTTTTTAAATGGCTTTCTTTCACTTATCCTGGACATGAAAATGTTCAACAGTTTAACCTCAGTTCATTCCCCTAAACATCTGTGGAGTCTGCTCCCTGAGCTTGCAAGCCACTGTCACTATTGTGTTTTTAACCTTTAAAATATCTCATTTAGCTTAAAGTGTTGATCCTCTCCCCTGTCTTCCTAACTCCAAACATCTAAAAAAACATTCTCAGCACATTTAACAGATCAATCTTTATAAAATAAAAATCTGATCACATTGTGAAAAATCAGCCTCAGAATCATCTACAGCCCATGTTTCTAGACTATCCCATGTGATTTAAAAAGTTATTTTAGGTACAGACACATGAAATTTTTATCTCAGTAATGTATTCACACTACATTTTCAGGTCTATAGACCAATCAGATTAAGTCGTAATACATTTTAGGTCATAAAAGCTTTTTATGATTTGAAGCTGCCTCTTTTTCTTCCCTTGTTACATACTACCATGAGTGAGGCAAGCTTTCCCTCCAAGGGGAGCTAACCCTTGTTGATAACTCACTGTGGGCCAGGTTCTGATTTAAAAATGCTTTATACATACTGCCTCATTGCATTCTCAAAATAAACAACAAGTAAGGACTATTATTGTATCTATTTCATAAATGGAGAAACTTAGCAACAGAGTTTTAAAATTTGGCCGGGCTCACATGTTATCCTGGGTTTATATCTGGCTGACTGGCTTAAAAGCCTACATTCCCCTTATCAAGCTAGTGACACTTGAACTAGGAAGTAGTGCCTCAAACATTGTGCATATTGTTATACACATGCCTATAACACCATTTTACTCTTTTTTTCCTATATATCACAACTGTCATAAGAATTACCCTTTTTCGAGCTGCATTTCTGATACACTGAAATAATTAAACCTTCATTACTATAAGAACACAATTTTGTGTAGAGCTTTACCATAAGAGAAATCATACTGTTTGAGAACTGTTTGTTTCTTTGTCTCTCCATAGCAAGCTGTATCATTCTAAAGAAGACAAAAATTATAACTAGCGTAGTATATAAGACAAGGTATACCTATAATAAATGCATGTAAACTACACTTATCCAGGCAAATTTGTACAGGAAAAATTAATATATAACTAATTTTGTTTTCACGACCCTGAAGTTGCATATCTTTGGGATTAAAAGAAAGTTAAAATTTGTGAAAATTTGAAGGTGGAACTCTTAATATTAACACTGCGAGAATTTTAAAGAAAAAGTAGGGAAATGTATTGTGCTGAAAGACTTGTTTAAATGCTGTAAGAAATTTAACTTACTGAAAGGATAAATTAAGTAAACATGAAAAAAGGAACAAAAAATATATTCACTGTTTCTGTCAAGATTTTAGTTTTTTTCCTTATTTTTTGAAAAAAATGAAAACTTTTTTGAGTGTATCCTTGAAAGCTTGTTTCACTTGCTTGTTCCTAAGACTGTAAGTGAAGGGATTGAGTAAAGGGGCTACTGAGGTATAGATAACAGCTACATCTTTGGATAAAGTCACCCTTTCTTTTGCTGATGGCTTCATGTAAATGGAGACACAGCTACCATAAGTAAGGGAAACTGCAGTCATGTGGGAAGAACAAGTGGAAAAAGCTTTTGTTCTTTTCCGAGCAGAGGGAATTTTTAGAATGGTCTTGATTATATATGTATAGGAAAAAATTACTAAGAGTAGTGTGACCACTAGTGTTATAACTGCTGAAACAAATGAAATCATTTCTAGGAAGTGAGTGTCTGTGCAAAAATCTGCAGGATAGGAGAAGTGTCACACATGAAATGATCAACTACTTTGGAAGCGCAGAATTCCAGCTTTAGTCCCAAGACCAACGGTGGAAAGGTAATCAGAAAGCCAGCTGTCCATGAACTGAGTAGACGTTGGTAGCACACTTTGCTTCTCATAATGACTGAGTAATGCAGGGGTTTGCAGATGGCTGTATAGTGGTCATGGGACATGGCAGCCAGAAGGTACAACTCTGTAACTCCTGACAAAAGTAAAAGAATACTTGAGATGCATAACCATTGTAGGAAATGATTTTGTTTTTAGTCACAATAGTTGTCAAGAATCTAGACAACAATCTAGAGTTGTTGTCAGTAAGATTTCTAAGAAGGAGAAATTTTGTAGGAAGAAATACATTGGAATCTTGAGGTGAGGATGCAGTAGGGTGAGGAGGATGATGGATAAGCTCCCCATCACACTCAAAATGTAGTTGAGAAAGAGAAATATAAAAATCACAATTGGTAACTGTGGGTCATCTGTGAGTCCCAAGAGAACGAATTCTATCTCCCTTTACTGGTTCTTCATTTCAGTTTTGAGACCTATTAAACTGACATTAGGAAACAACTCCAAAAGCAGAAAAACAATTTTTTTAAAGCTACTTCAGGAAAAAAATCTGATATCCAGAAATGTAAACAAGTGTAAATATTTGCTGCAGTTTAACAAGGCAGATGATACCTAAAATTATAGGGTAGGTCAACCAAAGCATTCTCTATGTATCTTCTGTGTGTGTTTAATAAATTACTGCAAAAAAAAAAAAAAAAAGCCTTGTAACATCTAGGCAGCTTTTTCAGTGTCAATTTACAATGTATGTTCAACAATTTTTATTTTATGAATTTTTTAAAAATTGATGAAACGTATAGAAATATTTCCTTAACTACAATTGAATTTCTCCAATATATGCCATTAATTCTTTAGTTCCAATGCAGTACTGCTCCATTGTTCCTTTGACTTATTTTCTTCAATTACCATTTTTCTAGTTCCAAATCATTAGTCTTCTCATAATCATTTAAACTTATCATTTTGAAATATCTTCAAGATACAGTTAGTAATTTCAAAATTCTAAACAACTTGGGAGAAAAACCGTAGCTACAGGAAAAATAAAACAAATCAAAATCAATTATTTTCTGACTTGATCTTTGCCTTGGATTCAGGTAATTTGTAAATTCTTAAATAATATTTTTTTCCCTGTTTGAGCCGACCACGATAAATAATTTTGTCTTTTTAGTATAAATATGAGGATGATTTTAATAACTAGTTGTTTTAATAACTAGAAGTAATTTAATAAAATCATTTTGTTATTCAAAGACTAGTATAGAAGTGGTAGTCAATAGTCACTTATGATGCTAACTATATTGTTTTTGGCACTCAATGTCATTGTTCTTAGGTCCATAAATAAGACTTTTCTCTACAGACGAATAGGCCTAAATTGCTGACTGGATACATTATGTTCAGTAGATGATGGCCTTTTATAGATGTCTAGGACAGAAAAGAGAGCTTTTCTCTTTATTTGAAGGAAGATATTGAGTTGCTATCCAAGCATTCATCTATGTTTAATGTCAAAGTTAATTTACAGGTTTCATATGGTATTTAAATAAATGCATTTGCAAAACACTTTCCTTATTCATTTTAAAATCATTCCATGGGTTATTAATGTATGCTTTCCACATGAATAAAAATAATTTCCATGTGAATAAAAATAATTTAATCTATTCCTGCATATAAGAATTTTATTAGTTTTCCCTGAATTTCATTTTTCTCACTTTCTACTCAATGCAATAAGCACATCTATTTTCTTATAAGAATTTTGTTTTGTGTTTTAAATGATAACTATTGAAAAAAAAAAGTACAGTGCTCCTATTTCCAAGTGGCTTTTTTCCCAATATTTTATAGGTAGTAGTCCCTTCTTTCTCCATTTTGCTCCGGAAAAGAGAGTGACAGCAAGAGAGATATTGATGAAAAATTCCTAAGTATTGATTTGTGTAAATCTCAAAACCAGAACACAAGAATAGTAGCAATTTTTCTTCTACTCCTTGACTACTGAAAGGATGAGAAGCTGAGTGATCATGAGTGTTTATTTATCAAATATGTATATCTGCACTGCCATTTCTTTAATCTCAGTTTTGCTCTAACTCAGTGGGAAAGGAGACTCTCTGAGTCAGTCAAACAATTTTTGTAACATCACGTGTCTAGGTGACAAGTCTATATGCTGCTTTCTTAAAAACCTGCAAAACAGAAGCTATTTTTACTCTTCAAAATCTGCTGAACGATCATAGTTACATATAGTAAAAAGCCTATAATGCTACAGTTTATATCAGTTCCTATATAATCAGGCAGCTTTGAATACTGCATCTACACAGAGCATGTATGATGATCCAGATGCCAATGGTTATAACTATTGTACTTGTAGAACTACCTTCACCTATGATCTAGGTGACTTGCCGTATGCAGGATTTATTGATTTCCCTTCTCCTTTAAGGACATATGCTATATAAAAAAAGTCAAATAATAGATGTTGAATATTATTGCATTTATAATATTAGAAAACATTCCACTATTTGCATAAGAAATTTAATTCCAATGTTTTACGTGGGAAGGATTCAAAGCAGAGGGGAGATTTGGAAAGTATATGTATCTGTTAATATCTCCCAATATTACATACACTACAAAAATCACAGAACCTAGATATTGTAGAAAATTCAACTAGAATGCCCTTTCTGGTTACCAAATAGAGGTTTTCTGATTTTTTTCCTTAAATATTTAAACTTAAATGAAAATGATGCTCTACGAGAAGGGCATTTTAGGAAAGGTCTCAGGTTAAACAACCCACTCTTCGTAGCAAAGAATGACTCTGTTTACAATTGTCCACTAACAAAAGCCACACTTTTATCAATTTGCTCATAAAAGACTCAGGGGAATTAATTGAAATAAAGGGAAGACAGAAAAAGAAATCTCCTGTGGAAACTGGTGTTCAGGACCTACCACTTACATCAAGAAAAAAAAAGCCACAAAGCTGTATATTGATTTAAATACAAAGCTGAGGGAACACTCTCCCAAAAGATAACTAGAAACGATTGAAACTCTATATGGGATGCCAACAAGATTTCGATATTCCACTCCCCCAGAGCTATATGGGAGCCCTGGTGGCACAGTGGTTAAGAGCTTGGCTGTTAGCCAAAAGGTCGGTGGTTCAAATCCACCAGCCGCTCCTTGGAAACACTATGGGGCAGTTGTACTCTGCCCTATAGGGTCACTGTGAGTCAGAATCTACTCAACAGCAACCAGTTTCGTTTTTTGGGTTTTGGGGCTATATGAGTCGTTCTACTGGTCAGAGACCTTATTTCAAACAGGAGATTTCTCTTGCCTTCATTAGGCAATGTATTAAGATTCCACTAACTTGATTGTGGCCCACCCTAAGGCTTGAGAAGGAGGATTTAAATGGCTCCTATTAATTCTTATTTCTATTCTGAAACCATCTTAAACTGAAAACTTACAAATACAGAGCAAGAAATTTTTTGTTTTTTTCCTGAATCATTTGATGCCCTATCTCCTGCTCAACACTGCAGTGTGCATTCCTTACAAAAAGAAAATATCTACTGTATAATAACATGAATCCGTTTCTAATAAATATTAGAACAGTAACACACTAACATTGATATATTAATAACATCCAATATCCCAATCCTGTTCAATTTTTACAAGTTTATAGAGGTATAAATAGCTCAGAGTTATGTTTTCATTTGATTAGCATGACTTTAATTTCATTTAATACAGAATGGCTTTTCAGTCTTTCCTTAACTTCCTTGCATGTTGGAGATTACTTTTTGGTAAGCCTGTATAATGTCCCTTGATTTGTGTTTTTCTGAGGTTTTACCTCATTAAAAAAAAAATTCCATTAATTTACTTTTTGGCACCAGAATCACGGAAGTGATTCTATTTTTTCATTGAGTCCTATCTCTTGCATAACGTGGTGATTGACAGACTTCTCCACCATAAAAGTAATATTTTATATTTGTAATTAATAAGCATTTTGTGGGAAGGTACTTTGAATACTCTGGATAAAGCAATCTTCATAACACTTTCAACTTACTCATTAATTACGTAATATCATTATGTACTCATGGTTTCCAATTTTATTTATTAACAAATATGTCAATCATCTATGTAGCTTGTATATTTAATTTTTTTACCTCAATTTTTACTTTAATTTCAATTGGTCCCATTTTTTAAAAAATTCCTGCTGTTCAATAGTCTTATATATGTACTTAAATATCCTGGGAAAAGTTTCTTTCATCAAACTATTAAACATTCTTCAGTATAGTTTGTGTGAATTCTTTCAAATTCTTTAGTTTTTATGAGTCTATTCAGCAGTTATTGTTTCTGCTTGCTATTACTTGATGACCTCTAAAACATAATATAAGGTATTTTATTGTGAAGTCACATTATTTAGAATTTATCCGTGTCTATATTTCAGTAGGATTGTCATTAGAAGTTTGTGAGGCAGTGGTATTAAGTTAATGAGAGTGAAACAACTAGAATGGAAATAATGACAATGTTGACAAAATGTGAAGAATGTAACAATGTCGCTGAATATTATCTATAGAAATTTTTTAAATGGAAGTGTGTTTTGCTATGTATATTTTTACCAAAAATGTGATAAAATATTTTTAAAAGCTGGTTCAGCTATATTACTATAAATCAGTATAGATATTTTTCATAATGACAAAAAGTTATATTCATCAAGAAGATAGAACAGTTCCAAATTGGTATGCACAATGTCAAAGTATTGGAAATTAGAAATTCACAGCACCACAAAGAGAATAAAAAAAAATCCATAGGAATTTTGGAGATTTAAATAGCTCAGTAATTATGTACAAAGCAAAAATAAAATAAAGGTATAGAATATTTAAATTATGTGATTAATGAACTCAACCAAGTTGAACTAACTAGAACACTGTACTTAATGACACAACACTTATAATTTTCAAATGTTCATGCAATTTTTATTAAAAATTTGACTATATGCTAGGCCATAAAATAAGACTCAACTAATTTCAGATAATTTAAGTTAAATAAAGCATATTTTCTGACATCATAGAATTTAAAAAAATTATACCAGTAGAGTTGTAAATATAAATGAAATGGGCTGTTTTTAATAATATTCAAAGATAACTAGAAATCCAAATATGCATGAACATTTAGGCAATATACTTATAAATAATGAATAGGTTGAAAGTAAAATCACAATGGGAATTAGAATACTTACAATTGAATGAAATGAAAATAATAAAATTACGTATCAAAATATGTAAACGCAGGTCAAGTTAACATTCTAAGAAATTGTACGGCCTTAAATAAACACATGAGAACAGAGGAATAGGCTGAAAGTTCATCCATCTTGATGGATGATCTAAGTTTCCATCCCAAACATTTTTTAAAAATGGCAAATTACACTTTAATTTGAAAGAAGATAGAGAGCAGGAGAAACAAACAAAATAAAACACATACAATATATTAGGGAGTATTAATGGAGCTAAAATGTAGTTAATTATAAGAATAACAGAATACATATATGCACTTACGATAAAGAAAATGAAAATACATGTATCTGATATAAAAAACAGTGAGGTGATTTTACTTCTTAGTTTATAGATCTTATCACATAAGAGGACTGTTTGAAAACTTTATGACACTGGAATTGAAAATATTGATGAAATTGACTATTTATGAGGGAAGGACGTGGGGAAGTAACTTCCCATAGCTCTGTTCCATAAGTATAAAAGTTGTTACATGATTAACTATCTTCTCACTAAGAAATTTCATGTAGTTTTCCTATAAAGTGCCTAGTTCTTTGCTTTTATTGTCATTGTTTGTTTTATTGTTTTGTTTTGAAAAATTCTTGGAGCCCTGGTGGCACAGTCGTTAAGAGCTACAGATGCTGATAGGGAAGCCAACATGGTGCTATGGACAGAAGCACCATGCTGTCCCTCTGCAGCAAAGACCCCCAAAACTAAGTAAAACAGGCACCAATGTCAATCCTGGAACCCTAAGCATCAAATGAAGGGAAAGAATTTGATCAAGCACTGAATGGGATAAGAAACTGACAGAGAACAGAGAATGAATGAGAACTGTGGAGTGGAGGCTCCCTACCAGCTAAAGTGGCACAGATTCGCCATCTTGTACTATAACCACCAAGGAGTGCAGACAAAGAGTACAGGAAGGCAACTTCATAGGGCTCCCAACAGGAGTTAGAGCACTCAGCAAGCAGGGATACACGCTTTCCCACCCCTCACCCTTCTTCCTTCTACGTGGCCTCCTCCATTTTCCAGTGGGCTACAGTCACTCGGATGGAGAGACACCAGTTCACTGCTGCCCAGGTCCTCCCCGACTCCACCAGCTGGCTCCTTCAGTGCCGATTATTTTTGTTATTATTATTATTATTGCCTTTCTTTGTTTTTTTCTCTCTGTCTCCTTTCCTTCCTTTTATTTCTTCCACCCTGCCAGCCCCTTTGTTGTCCTCATCCTTTATTGACAAGCTATGCCACACTGCTGGGCCGGAGAGCCACTGGCACATCTTCCTCAGTTTTGTGCCACCCCCACTGGCCAGGTCTCTTAGCAACATTTTTTTTCCTGCTTCTCTCTCTCTCCCTACCTTCCTTTGCTTTCTCCCACTCAGATAGCCCCATGTGCCGTCCCCATCCCTTCTTGGTGGGCCGTATAACACTGTTCAGCTAGAGAGCTGCCAACATGGCCTCCCCAGTTCTGTGCTGCCCACACTGACTGGGTCTCTCAGTCCGTTTTTTTTTTTTTTTTCAAATTTTTCTCTATCTCTTCCTTCTTTCCCTATCTTCCACCCACCTAGACCCATGTGCTGCCCCCATCCCATCTTAACGGGTAGTGTTGCACCGCTGGGCTAGAGTGCCCCGGATCCATGCTGCTGCCATTGGCTGGCTCAGCACCATATTTTTTTGTTTTTGTTTCTACTCTCTCTCTTCCTCCTTTCCTGTTTCCCACCCATCTAGTCTTGTACAGTGTCCCTGCTCCTTCTCGAACAGTCTTACTGCACCACTCCGCTAGGGAGCCACCAGCACACAGCCTCCCTGGACCTACATTATCCCCACCAGCCAGCTCCCTAATCACAATGTTGTTTTAGTTTGTTTCCTTTGGTCTTTTCTTTTTTTCCAGTTTCTTCTCTCTCACCCCCTACCTCCTCTTCCTTTCTCCCACACACCTAGCCTTGTGTGCCACCCCCACCCTCTCTCAAAGAGTTGTGATGCACCCCCAGGCTAGAGCGACACTGGCACGCCGCTTCCCCAGTTCTGCATCATCGTCACCAACTGGCTTCCTCAGCACAATTTTTATTTGTTTTTGCTTTTTTTCCTTTTAGTAGTTGTTTTTTTTGTCTCTCTTCATTCCTTCTTTTTCTTTCTCCTGCCCACCTAGCCCTGTGAGCTGCCCCCTCCTTATTGACAGGCTTGCTGCACCACTTGGTTAGAGAGCCTTTGGCACACGGCCTCTCTGGGTCTGCACTACTCCCACAGGCTGGCTCCCTCAGCACCATATTTTTTCTTTTTCTTTCTTCTTCTCCCCTTTCCTTCTTCCTTCCACCTGGGCTCTGCACTGCCTCCACTCTTTCCTGACAGGCCATGCGACACCAGCCGGTGAGAAAGACATCAGCTTGTCATCACGCTGCTTCCACCCTGCCCCAACAGTAGGCTCCTTCAGCACCATATTTATTTTTGTTGTTGTTGTTTTGTTTCCTCTCTCTGTTTCCCTTCTTTCCTTTCCTTTCTCCAGTCCACCTAGGTCCATGCACTGCCCATGCACCTTCTCAACAGATTGAGCTAGGATCTCTCAACTAGAAAGTCACCAGCACATGGCCTCCCTGGGTATGCCCTGCCCCACCTGCTGAATTCCACCACACTGCCATTGTATTTACTTCTTTTTCTTTTGCCTCTCCATTTTTTGCTTTGTTTTGATTCTGTTTCTCTCTTATTTCTCTTCTTTCTGTCACCTGCTTAGTTCCACACATTGCATTCTCTCCTTTGCCTCCTGCCTATCTACACCACACACAAAGTGACGTACCCATGAGAGGCATCAGTCCAAATCCCTGGACCTCTGAACCACATCAGCACTTCCCTGTCAGCCCACGTTCATGTTGCAAATGATCCTTCCTTCTCTCCCCTCCCTAGTGGACCTTCCCAGCTGCATCATAGCTGAGCAACCAGCCTTGCCCACCTGGGCGAGGTGGTGAGAAGTATGCCCACAGACAAGCAACAAAACACACCCAGCCTGCCTGCTCAGATATAACCAAACAAAACAAAAAACAGGATGAAACAAGCAAATCTACAATCAATAAATGAAGAAAATAATTCCTGACTGTCCTGGAAACAACAGACAATATCAAAACATATTAAAAACAATAGGACGGGATGAGTCCAAAAAGCAACCAAAATAAAACACCACATGACCTCTGGTAGAAGTAAAGGCACTGGAATTACCTCACAGGGAATTCACAAGTCTAATATTCAGGACTCTCCAAGAGATTAAGAAAGAGATGAAGGAAAAGGCAGACAAGACTAAGGAAAAAATAGACAAAATTATGGAAAATACAGACAAAAATCAGGAAAAACACAAAGCAAAGGGAGAATTTGGGGAAACAATACAAGAGCAAAATGTCAAAATAAATAAACAATTAGAAATCATACAAAAACAGCAATTAGAAATCCAGAAGACAAAATAATTTTAGAAATGGGCAGTGCAATAGAAGGTTTTAGGAGCAAATTTGAAACAAGGGAACACAAGATCAGTGAAACCGAAGACAAATCCTTGGGTACCACTTTGTTTGAAGAAAAATCTGAAAAAAGAATAAAGAAAACCCGAGAACCATGTGGGATACAAACAGAAGCAAGAATTTCTGAGTGACAGGAATTCCAGAACAGGGGCAGAAAATGGAAAACACAGAGAAAATCACTGAAGGCTTGCTGACAGAAAGCTTCCCTAATATAATGAAAAATGAAAAGCTGACCATCCAAGAAGCTCAAAAAAAGCACATATAGAATAGACTTCAAAAGAAAGTCATCAAACCATATTGTAATTATACTTGCCAAAACAAAAAAAACAAAAAAGAATCCTGAGAGTAGTTGAAAAAAATGAAAAGTCACATACAAAGGGGATACTATAAGACTAATCTCTGATTACTAGGCAGAAACCATGAAGGCAAGAAGGCAATGGGATGACATATAAAAACTTAAAAGAAAATTTGTCAACTAAGAATAATACATCCTGCAAAATTCTCACTCAAATATGATGGTGAAATTAGGAAATTTCCAGATAAACAGAAATTAAGGGAATATGTCAAAACCAAACCAAACTTACAAGCATTATGAAAAGGAGTCCTTCAGTTAGCGAACCAACGACATCAGACAACAACCTGAATCTAGGACACAGGAGAGTATCAGCCAGGTGCCAACCTAGCTGATGAGCACTAAAGGACAAAAGAAAACTAAAAGATGTACAACAGGGAACAAGGGAAGTCAATCTGCAAATGACAACAACATCAGAACAATAAAAGTGAGAATAAACAGTGTAGGTACACGATTTTCAAATGGAAAGGAAGTCAAGGTGATATCATGTAATAAAAGACTGGTTTAAACTTAGGAAGATGGTGTAAATTTTAAGATAATCACAAAGAAAGTTAATAAACCTACTCATTAAAATAAAGAAGAAAAAGATAAAGTTTCAGTGTCATGGATTGTATTGTGTCCTCCCAAAATATGTCAACTTGGCTATGTATTCCCAGTATTGTGTGATTGTCCACCACTTTGTCATCTGATGTGATTTGCCTATGTGTTGTTAATGAGATGAGATTAGTATCAGTTAATGAGGTTTTTTTTTATTAGTAGCAGTTATGTTAATGAGGCAGGACTCAATCTATAGGAAGAGTTTGTGTCTTAAGCCAATCTTTTTTGAGATATAAAAGAGAGAGAGAGAGATGGCAACCTCATACTACCGTGAAAGCAGCACCGGGAGCAGAGAGTGTCCTTTGGACCCAGGGTCCCTGTGCTGAGAAGCTCCACGACCAGGGAAGATTGATGACAAGAACTTCCCTCCAGAGCCAACAGAAAGACAGAAAGCCTTCCTCTGGAGCTGACGCTCTGAATTTGGACTTCTAGCCTACCAGGCTGTGACAGAATAAACTTCTGTTTGTTAAAGCCATACATTTGTGGTATTTCTGTTAGCAGCACTAGATAACATAGACACTCAATAAACATAAAATCTATGAAAGTGAGAGACATGAAAAAAATCCACAAACAAAAGGAATTCAGTACAGGAGAGAAAGAGGTATGAAGAAAACATCTGCACCACACACACACAAAAAAAAGCACTACAAAATGACAGCAATAAACTCATACCTATCAATAATCATACTGAATGTAAATGGCTTAAATGTACTTGTAAAGATACAGAGAGTGACAGAATGGGTTAAAAAACAAAATTATCAACATGCTGTCTACAAGAGGCACACCTTAGAAATGAAGACATAAATATATCAAAAATGAAAGGATGGAAAATAATATAGTAGGCAAATGACAAACAAAAATGGAGCAGGAGAGGCAATATTTATCTCAGATAACATAGACTGCAAAACAAAAATCATAAAAGATAAGGTAGGACATTAGGTAATGATTAAAGGGACAATCCACCATGAGGACATAACAATAATAAATATCTACACAAGCAATGACATGGGTCCAAAAACATAAAACAAACTCCAACAACACTGAAAAGAAATTTACAGCTTCACAATAATAGTAGGAGTCTTGAACACACCAGTTTTGGTAAAGGACAAAACATCTAGAAAGAAACTCAACAAAGATACAGAAGACTTAAAGGCCACCATCAACCAACATAACCTCATAGACATATACGGAGCAATCCACCCAACAGCAGCAAAGTACATGTTATTTTCCAATGCACATGGAACGTTCTCCTGAATAGACCTCATCTTAGGGCACAAAGCAACCTTAAACAAAACCCAAAACACTGAGATAATACAAAGCACCTTATCTGATCACAAAGCAACCAAAGTAGAAATTAATAAAAAGAAGAACAAGGAAAAAATCAAATATATGGAACTAAATAACAACCAGCTTAAAAACCAGTGGGTAATACAAGATATCAAAGAGAGAATTAAAAAAAATTCAAAGTCTCAAATGAGAATGGAAACCCATACCAAAACCTTTGGGACACAGAAAAAGCAGTGCTCAGAGGTCAATAGGGATAGATGCACACATCAAAAATGAAGAAATGGACAAAATCAAAACACTAGCTATACAACTTGGACAAACGGAAAGAGAAGAGCAGGAGAAGTCCACAGCCATGAAAAGAAAGGAAATAATAAAAATCAGAGAGAAGTGAATGAAATAGAAAATAGAACGGAGCAACAAAACCAAAAGTTGGTTCTATCAAAGGATCAACAAAATCAACAAACCATTGGTCAAATTGACAAAAGAAAAACAGTTGAAGACAAAAATAACCCAAATAAGAAATAAAACGGGGGACATTACAACAGACTTAACTGAAATAAAAAGGTTCATGACAGAATACTATGAAATCTATACTCCAACAAATTTGAAAACCTAGAGGAAATGGGCAAATTTCTAGAAACACACTATCTTCCTAAACTAACATAAACTGAGGTCTAAAATCTGGACAGACCCATAATGAGAAGAGATTGAAAAGGTAATAAAAAAAACTTCCAGTAAAAAAGAGCCTTGGCTCAGATGGCTTCACTGGAGAATTCTACCAAACATTCAAAGAAGAATTCACAGTAGTACTACTAAACCTTTTCAGAACATACAAAAGGAAGGGATACTTCCTAACTGACTCTATGAAGACAGCATAACCCTGATACCAAAATCAGGCAAAGACACCACAAAAAAAGGAAAATTACAAGCCAATATCTCTCATGAATATAGATGCAAAAACTCTCCACAAAATTTTAGCCCATAGAATTCAGCATCATTTTAAAAAAAAAAAAAAACCTTGACCAAGTGGAATTCATACCAGCTATGAAAAAAAAAATTTTTATGCAACAATGATTCAACATTGGAGAAACAGTCAATGTGATCCACCACATAAATAAAACAAAAGAATCACATGGTCATCTCAATAAAAAAAAAAAAAAATTATCTCAATAGACTCAGAAAAGTCATTTGATAAAGTATAACACCCATACCTGATAAAAACTCTCAATAAAATAGGTATAAAAAGGAAATTTCTCGACATAATAAAGGGCATCTAAACAAAACCAACAGCCAACATCATTCTCCACAGTGGCTGAAAACATTCCCCCTGAGAACAGGAACAAAACAAGGATGCGCTTTATCACTACTGCTATTAAACATTGTGCTAGAAGACCTACCTACAGCAATAAGAAAAAGAAATAAAGGACATACAAATAGGCAAGGAAGAAGTAAAACTATCCCTATTTGAGGATGATATTATACTGTACACAAACATCCTCAAAGATACACAAGAAAACTACTGGAACTCATAGAAAAATTCAGCAGTATAGCGGGATACAAGATAAACATACAAAAAAAGTTGGATTCCTAAACACCAATAAAAAGAACATGGAAAAGAAAATGAGTAAAGCAATACAATTTAATATAAGTCCTAAAAAAATAAAATGCTTAGGCATAAATCTAACCAGGGATATATAGGACATATACAAAGAAAACTACAAAATCCTACTGCAAGAAACCAAAAGAGACCTACATAAATTCAAAAACATACCATGTACATGGATAGGTAGACTCAACATTGTGAAAATGTCGATTCTACCCAAAGCAATCTGCAAGTACAATGCAATGCCAGTCCAAAAGCATTCTATAACAAGATGGAAAAACTAATCATTACATTTATTTGGAAAGGTAGAGGCCACAGATAAGTAAATCACTATTGAAGAAGAAGAATAAAGCAGGAGTCCTCATACTATTTGACCTCAGAAACTGCTCTACAGCTACAATAGTCAAAACAGCCTGGTATTGGTACAATGACAGACACAGTAATCAATGGAATTGAATCAAGTATGCAGATGTGAATCCATCCACCTATGGTCAACTAATCTTCAACAAAGGCCCAAAGTCCACTAAATGGGGAAAAGACAGTCTTTCTAACAATTAGTGCTGGAAAAACTAGATGTCCATCTGTAAAAAATGAAACAGGACCCATACTTCACACCATACAAAAAACTAATTCAAAATAAGTCAAAGACCTAAATAAGAAATCAAAAGCTATAAAGATTATAGAAGAAAAAAGGTCAACGCAAGAGTCCCTAATACATGGCATAAATGGCATACAAACCATAACCAACAATACACAAACACCAGAAGATAAGCTAGTAACTGGAATCTTCTAAAAATTAAACACTTATGCTCATTAAAAGATTTCACCAACCCAGTAAAATGAGAACCTACAGACTTGGAAAAAAAATTGGCCATGACGAGTCCAACAAAGTTGCAATCTCTAAATTCTGTAGGAAAATCCAGCACCTCTACAACAAAAAGACAAGTAAACCAATTAAAACATGGACAAAGTATATGAACAGATACTTCTCTAAAGAAGACATTCGCATGGCTAATAGACACATGAGAAAATATTTGCAATCGCTAGCCATTAGAGAAACATAAACGAAAACTACAATGAGACACCATCTCACCCCAACATTACTGGCACCAATCAAAAAAAAAAAACAGAAATTAACATATTCCAGAGGTTGCAGGGAGATTGGAACTCTTATGCACTGCAGGTGGGAATGCAAAATAGTACAACCATTTAGGAAAAAGATATGGTGGCTTCCTTAAAAAACTAGAAATAGAAATACTACATGATCCAGCTATCCCACTTCTAGGAATATATCCTAGAGAAATAAGAGCCATCATACAAACAGACATATGTGCACCCATGTTCATTGCGACATTATTAACAATAGGGAAAAGATGGACACAACCTAAGTGCCCATTAATGGAAGAATGGATAAACAAACTATGGTACATACACAAATGAAATACTATGCAATAATAAAGAACAATGATGAATCTGTGAAACATCTTACAACATGGATGAATCTGGAGGACATTATGCTGAGTGAAATTCAATCATGAAAGAACAAATACTGCATGAGATCACTGTTAGAAAAACTCATGGAAAGGTTTACACACAGAAAGAAACTATGATGGTTACGAGGGAGAAGAGTAGGGAGGGAAAATCACTAAACAATAGGTAAGTGGTAAATTTGGTGAAGGGTCAGATAGTACACAATGCTAGGAAAGTCAGCACAACTTGACCAAGGCAAGGCCATGGAAGCTTCATAGACACATTCAAACTCCCAGAGGAACGGAATGACTGGGCTAAGGGCTGGGGACCATAGTCTCAGGGGACATCTAGCTCAATTGGCATAACATGATTTATAAAGAAAATGTTCTATATTCTACTTTGGGGAGCAACCTCTTGGGTCTTAGAAACTTGTGAGCGGCTATCTAAGATACTTCTCTGGTCAAGAGAGAATGAAGAGAACGAAAGACACAAGGGAAAGATTAGTCCAAAGGACTAATGGACCACAAGTACCACGACCTCCACCAGACTGAGTTCAGCACAACTAGATGGTGCTCACCTACCTAGACCAGCTGCTCTGATAGGGATCACAATAGAGGGTCCTGGACAGAGCTGGAGATAAATGTAGAACAAAATTCTAACTCACAAAAAAAGAGCAGACTGACTGGTCTGACAGAGAGGAATGGAAATAGAGAACTCAAGATTGAGAAGTGGACAGTGTTGACATGTCGTGGGGTTGGCAATCAATGTCACAAAACAATATGTGTATTAATTTTTTAATGAGAAGATAATTTGCTCTGTAAACCTATAGCACAATAAAAAAAAAAAGGTCTATAATGACAACAACAACTCAAAAGATTAGATAGGAATCTTAGGGAACAGTGAGTTTATGTTGATGGGGGAGAAAGAACCCAGAAAATGAGGGTGAGAATGGTTGCACAACTCCAAGAATGTAATCAATGTCACTGAATTGTACATGTAGGAACTGTTGAATTGGTGTATGTTTTGCTAGGTATATTCCCAATGACAATAACAAAATAATTAAAACAAAAAAGAAGGAAAAAAAAAAAAAGAGCTTGGCTGCTAACGAAAAAGTTGGCAGTTCAAATCCAAAGCAGCTCCTTGGAAACCCTATGGGGCAGTTCTACTCTGTCTAGGGTCGCTATGAGTCAGAATCGACTCAAAGGTAACAGATTTTTTTTTTTTTTGGTTTATCACTTCAAAAATTGCCTCTCCTTTTTTTTTTTTTTTCCTTTTTCTTTCTGGAACCCCATTAATCCATCTGGTAGAAGTTCTCACCTTATTCTCTTTGTCTCTTACCCTCTTCCCTAGTTTTCCTTTAGTATTTCTCAAATATTCACTCTTCTGAGTTCTGTTCCAGTACACTAGCTCTTTTTTTCGCTGTGTTAATCTGCTCTTAAACTCCTCCACTGAGTTATTAAGGAGAGCTTTAAATATCAGATTTTTTTTCCTCAGTAATTCTAAGAACTTGAATCAAAATTACAATTCTTACTGTGATCTTTTGAATATATTAAGCATAGCTAATTTAACATTTGTGCCTTTTGAGTCTATTTTCTATAGCCACTCTTCCTCTGTTTTTATTGTTAGCTTTGTTTGATTTTATTTATATTGCTTTATCTGCTCATGTGCCAGGGTATTGTTTCTGATAGATAGGAGTTGTGTGACAAAGTTATAGAAATATACTGGTGTTTAGGGCAACGATATCTTCCTACAGAGATTTTATGCTTTTTTCTAGCAGATGATTAGGGACACTAATATTCAAAGGCATCTTAATCTAAATCCATGAATTGATGTAGTTTGAAGCTTTTCTTTAGGGTAAAGGCTATCTTCTCCCCACTCTTATTTCTATGACTTAACCTTTTAAATAAACTTTGAAAGTATAAATTGTTCTAGCTTCACAAACTTGGCAAGTCCTATACTCCAGTTTTTGTTCTTTTTTTTTTAACCTATTAGGAAGATTTCCTGATTTATCTGTTCAGCTACCTCGTCCATTATGGGCAGGGAAAAGTGACCTCCTTTCTGGGATTATCATTCTGAATTCTTTAATATATTGTATTTTAATCCTAAAATACTTTGTTTTTTTTTTACTTTCCAATATCTTCAATAAAATTTATTATTATTTTTGCTTTCCTGTTGTTTCTGTGCAAGGATTGTCCTGAACTGAGAGTGAATATACTTGTTATCTATATTTTCAGATCTACCCTGAGGATAAACAACTGAGCCAATGCATCTGAGGCTGAGCGAGTTTAAGAAACAGTTCTAGATGTCTTTATAATTAATCAAAGGGATGATATACCATTCCTTTGCCTAGTGTACTGTCATACAGCATAATTCTCATGAGAAAATTCACTTATGTGTACTTCCTCATTCATCTAAACTTGGATGCTGGTTCCTCTACTGTATTAATTTACAAAGATATGCAAAATGGAAATAGTGCCAAGCTGTTTTCATGTCTTTGTAAGAGGATGCTAAGAAAATTTTCTTCTGGGTTGGCATTGTGGTTGACTTTCCACAGCTATAAAAATCAAATGCTTAACCCTCATGTCTTAATTATCTTGTCCTGCTATAAGAGAAATACAATAAGTGGGTGACATTAACAAACACATTTATTTTCTCACATTTTAGGAGGCTAGACAGAAGTTTGAATTCAGGGCACCAGCTCTGGAGGAAGGCGTTCTATCTGTGTCTCTTCGAGGGGTAGGTCCTTGTCTCTTTTCAGCTTCTGTTCCTTGGTTCCTTGGTGATCTTCAAGTGGCATGGTATCTACCTTCTCCAACTATGCTTGCTATCCCTGGCTTAATCTGCTCTTTTATATCTCAAAAAAGATTGATTTAAGACACATCCTACATTATTGGAAAACCTGGTGGTACAGTGGTTAAGAGTTCTGTTTCTAACTAAAAAGTTGGCAGTTTGAATCCACCAGCCACTCCTTGGAAACCACGTGAAGCAGTTCTACTTTTTCATGTAGGGTTGCTGTGAGTCAGAATAGACTCAACGGCAATGTTTGTTTGTTTTTGCTACATTATTAACACAACGAAAAAACACATTCCCATATGGAATTATAACCACGGGTAGAGGGGTTAGGACTTGCAACAGATATTTTGGGGCAGACACAATTCAATTTATAACGCCCTACAGTCAAGATAATTTGGGGGTCAAGCAACCATTACAGAGCCAAATAACTGGCAGTTGGACAGATTCTGCTACCAGAAACCATTATCTAGAATCTCTCATTATTCCGTATGCAGTGGAGTTGCTAAAAGAGAAAGATTAATGGAACCATGTCATCATCAGCTTAGAAACGATTTTCCCTCCATTTTCTGTGAATGTTGCAACCTGACAATGACTCTCAAGGTCAAGTTTAAAAGGTCTTAGAGAACCAGATACATGAATACGCAGTGCTTCTGAGAATGACAGGCTTCTCTTTACAATGATTTGGTATATCACACCGTATTTGCTGCTCTGCCCTCTCAATTTGAGTAGAAGAGAAAGAGAATTTCAGAGAGACATTTGGGCACAGAGAGTGAGCAGAAGTGAAGTAGTCATTACAATTATTACTTGTTAAACCAAGAATGTGCAGGTTTCCCTTAGATCAATTAAACATCAGAAAAGAGAATCACACTTTAGGCATTTTGCAAGAACCCTTTCAAGTTTAGCTGCTTCCAGATTAAGGAACACTAATGCAATTTTCTATGTTGTGTATACTGGTGAGGGATTGGTTGTAGCACCGCAATTTGTGTGAAGTCCATTGAATTTACTCATATGCACCATATAGGAGTATCTGCATTTAGACACCCTCCCACAAAGATCCAATGTTAATCAAAAGAGATTTAAAGGAGCACCAGATAAATAAAAGGTGTTTGTCCTTTTCCATCTGTCTTCTGCCTTTGTCCCAATCACGAACTATCTCTGAGTAGAGAAGAGGCAATGAAAGGAGCCCGAGACTCCATCCAAATTTCAATGCCTGGCTGAAGCTAGTTGAATATGAAACTGATATTTTTCAATTGACCAGACTAAACTCAATGTGACTAGCAAGTAATGGCTTTACATGATATGAAATTAAGAGCTGGGAAAGAAATTTCACCTGTGCACAATAGATTGGAGTGCCTAAAAAAAAAAATTATATATATATATATATCTTATTTCACATATAAACAAAGTCATAGATTTGGAGCAAAACCTAAGCCCTTCATACTGTTGGATTCTTAAACACTAGTGTTACATTTGAATAACGTTTCTTACTTTTAAAAAATTAATCCATGTATATCTTTTATAGTTTCATCTCATGGTAAGCATAAAAAAAAAAAAAACCAGTGCTGTCGAGTCAATTCTGACTCGTAGCGACCCTGTAGGACAGAGTAGAACTGCCCCCTAGAGTTTCCAAGGAGCACCTGGGGGATTCGAACTGCCAACCCTTTGGTTCGCAGCTGTAGCACTTAACCACTATGCCACCAGGGTTTCCACAGTAAGCATATGGCATAAAAACTAAAGTATTATCATCTTTATTTAAAAAAAATGAGGACACTGAAGTTGGAAAAGCTAACATGCCTAATTTTCTTATGTTTTTATTGATGGTAAGTTGAAAGTTAGGTATCATAACTCAGTACTTCAATAACAGTCATTATTTAACCAGAAAAAAAGAACCTTATTGCTTATAATGTATTAAATAATTATGAATACACCAAATTTAACTCAATTTCAGATGGAACCCCAAATCTACGTACATGGATAAGTATTTTTCTTTTTGTCTATAGTTGCAGACTGTCGTTTACTTAGTTTGCTCAGAATGACAGCTATTGTCCCGGCATGCCAGATGCCAATCAAGTTTAAAAACATAAAATGTAGTCACGTAGAATGATTACTACATATGTCGTTAAAAAAAAAAAAGAACTGTTGCTGTCCAATGGCAACCCCATGTGCCTAAAAATCGAAATGTGCTTCATAGGGTTTTCAATGGCTTATATTTTGGAAGTAGATTTCCAAGCCTTTCTCCTGAAGCAGTTTTGGGTGGACTCGAATCTCCAACCTTTTGTTTAGCAGTAGAGTGCAGCATTAACAGTTTGTACCACCCAAGGAACCCACTATGTCATAGGAGTGTGCAAAAATAGTTAAGCTTTTATACTTGGTCTTGTGTGTAATACTTTTAAGTATTAACTAAATGTTAATTATTAATGGAATGTCTAGTTATGCAAGGCTTTGCAATGTAGCAAATATTCCCTTTATCTGCTGTCTCTATCATGACTGTAATCCTAATACATAAAAATAACAATGATTGTGCCTTCCTTATTGCTGTAATGTTTTTTCCAAATTCTGAATAATGTGGGCAAGCCTATTATATTTATAACCTTAATATTTTCATGTGCCTGTACAGTGTATTCTTCATAGAGATATTATGGAATTTTTATACAATTGGATTATAATCATCAGTTTACTTGTTTTCCTTACACTGGATATGAACAAGCACAAAAGTCATTATCATTTCCTACGTAGATACTGAAACTTGGGAATAAAGAGATGAATAAATACATGAATAAAAGGGACATGTAAAAGATCTCTGAGACTATTTAAATCACAGACAAGTGTAAGGTATCACCAAGACTTACAGGTTTTAAATTCCTCAGAGAGAAGTCACTATGTTCATTTCTCATATTGGAACGCATTGTGTTCCAGATCTTAAAAACATATAGATACATATAAAGACCAAAACTTATTTGAATTATACTAAGAATCTGCATAACAACACTTTTCATGATTTGACAAGTACTTCAAGTTTTTTATTTTATTTTCTTATACTTCACTTTGTAAGTAGTCTAGAATTTAACAATGAAGTCTGTTAAACAAAATTTTCTAGTCAACATAATTTGCGAGAACAAGAAAAAGAAAGTTTGAAATTGTAATTCTTCTAAAATATAGCCATTAATTAATGTTTTATATTTTAAGCCAGATGAATCATTATCACAACACTGTTCATATAACTTGTGCGGCTCATATAATTAAAATAATCATAAAACCAAAACCCGCTGCCGTCAATTCTGACTCCTAGCGACCCTATAGGACAGAGTACAACTGCCCCATAAAGTTTCCAAGGAGCGCCTGGCAGATTCGAATTGCTGACCTCTTGGTTAGCAGCCGTAGCACTTAACCAGTACGCCACCAGGCTTTCCAAAATAATGATAGTGTAGCCTAAATTTATTTTTGTAGTTTGCAACGCGGAACTTATATAATTTACAGAAAAATAGAAGTGAAATGTGTTTTAGTTTTAGTGCATTTACTCTGCATGTTTTAGAAAAACTATGAATATCTCCTAAGAAGTTTTAAAAACATGAAAATTTTATAAAAATTACTTAATATCATGATCAATATTTATCCAGAAAATGTACATTAAATTTCACAAAGTATAAAGCTCTGTATTCAAAGTGCAACACAATAGTATGTATTGAACTGAATTTAATGAACAATGATACAGAACGTGGAAATTCTATAAACATTACTGAAAACACTATCAATATTCACCCTGAAAATACACAAGAAATTACATACATTTGAAACACTACATTTGAAGTACGAAGCAATAATACCTGTGTCTTTTAAGAGCTGAGAAAATAAACAGAATTAAAACAACTTTACTCCATCTTAACTACAGTGTGCCTTCAAGGAAAATGTAAGGTTTTCAGAAAATTCAGTAGGAGAAATAAGCTTTACCATATTTTAAAATATGTTAATAGACACTGCATTAGAGAAACTCAGGCACAGCAGTTAAAGTGAAGGATTTGCAAAATATCAGATCAAATGATGTGACAGGTAAAGAGACTCTAAAAGAACAAGCATACCTGTACAAGCATCTATGAATTTCAGGTTTATATTTAATTGTTCTTTATACGCCCCCCCCAAAAAAACAACTGTTGGTGTGGAGTCGATTCCAACTCATGTCAACCACATGTATCTGTATTTTTCCTAAAAAAAAAAAAAAAAAACTCCCAATTTGTAGAAAACGCTATGTTCTGGAGGAAGTTTTCGAAGACTTGTTTTACTTCCTGGTTCCTCAGGGAATAAATGAAGGGGTTCTGCATGGGGGCAACAGAGGTGTTCAGAATAGCAACTCCTTTGGTCAATGATGCTTTTCTTTTGCAGAGGGATTGGCATACATGAAGATGCAGCTTCCATAAGAGATGGAAATGACAGTCATGTGGGAGGAACAAGTGGAGAAAGTTTTTTTTCTCTTACTGGAAGATGGGATTCTCAGAATAGTCCTGATGACACACATGTAGGACAAAATCGTTAATGCCAAAGTGAATAGCAAAGTAACCAAAGCCAAGTAAAAACCAATTACTTCTAGGAGCCATGTATTTGAGCAAGATAGTTGTAAGAGGGGAAAATAGTCACATGCAAAGTGATCAATGACTTGGGAAGCACAGTAAGCCGGGGGGGGAAGAAGCATAAAGGGTGAGAATATGGTCAGAAACCCTCTCAGCCACACACATGACACAAGCAGGGAGCAGAGTTTCCTGTTCATGGTGCTTGTGTAATGCAGGGGCTTGCAGATAGCCACATAGAAGTCATAGGACATGGCCATCAGAAAGTAAAATTCTGTCATTCTCATGAAAATAAAGAAGAGTTGAGCTGCACAGTTGTTATAGGAAATGGTCTTATCCCTGGTGATAATTGCACCCAGAAATCAAGGAATGCATACAGTTGTAAAGGAGATTTCTAGGAAGGAGACGTTCCGGAGGAAGAAATACATAGGTGTCTGTAGATGGCAGTCCACCGAGGTTAGGGTGGTGAGAGTCAGGTTTCCAGTGAAGCTTAATACATATGTGATAAATAGAAAGAGGAAGGTCACAATCTGAAGGTCAGGATCATCAGAAGGGCCTAGGAGGACAAGCTCTGTGACCACTGTGTAGTTATTCATTTCTCTCTCTCTCTTCAATTATTCTTCTTTTAATCCCATTTAGACAAAAATAGTATTAAGGGGAAGAGGTGAAAGATATAATTCATCATGATCAGCATCATCATCTCCAATATTCTAAAATATCCTGTATAATCCATGCAAATTTTTTCTTATTTTTAAGGTCTTGTTGGCATTCTTTTAATACACATTTATTAGTTCTTTTATATTAAAAATACAGTAGCAGATAGGAAATCTTCACACAACAAAGCACATCTTTGGGAGTCAATGAATAAAATAATTGTCATTTTATGTCCCATTTATGCAAACTGTCATTACAATTTTGTTGAAACAGTCATAAGAATTACATAGCCCTTTCTTTTCACTCAGATAATTTATTAGACAATCTATCTCCTAGAAACAGAAATGGGCTACTTTATTTTACCAAAAAGTAAAAGTCAAACTTAGAAGCCTGAAGTAACAACTCATCATTTTTTTTAGGATGTAAGAAATCAGTTGCCTTATTACAAGTAATATATTTAAATTTTTAACCCTAAGATTTATGGGTCTAATTGCCAAGACCATATGAATACACTAAATACAATTGCTACAAGACAGAATAAGTAACCCAATTATTTAAAAAATAGAAAAATTTCAATTACTCACTGGTTTGTCTTCTTATTCCATCACGATCTTTAATGTTCCACATTCTGTATGGCTTCCTAAAAATGTACATGTATGTATTTGAATAGAAACATTTTTATTTTTGAACTGAAAGAGGCATAATGTATTTATTTTTCATTTTGACTGAAGCACAAATTGAAAAGTGACTGCTAACCTTATATCTTATCAACTCTGTCACTGGATTATGGCTCATTGGATTTTCCATGAAATTATCTTCCTGAGTGTGTTGTTCTAATGCTGCTGTAACAGAAATAACACAAGTGGATGGGCTTTAACAAAGAGAAATTTATTTCTTCACAGTGAAGTAGGGTAAAAGTCCAAATTCAGGGCATCAATCTTCCCCCAGATTAGGAGCTTCTCCACGGATGGACCCCAAGTCCAAAGGACTCGCTCTGCTCCTGGTACTGTTATCTTGGTGGTATGCGGTCCCACATTTTCTGCTTGTTTCCCTTCCTTTCATCTCTTGTAAGATAAAAGGTGGTGTAGGCCATACCCCAGGGAAACTCCCTTTACATTCGATCAGGGATGTGACTTGGGTAAGGGTGTTGCAATCCTACCCTAATAGTTTTTAACATAAAATTACAATCACCAGATCAAGGACAACCACACAGTACTGGGAATCATGGTCTAATCAATTTGACATGTATTATTAGGGTACACAATTCAATCCACGACACTGAGTTATTAAGCTTTTTGGAAAAAAATGTTTCATTCTCTTGTAATTCTGTCTCACAGTTATCTTGTCCACAAGTCTGTTTATCCAAATGGATATCCGGAAAAGTTAAGAAAAAACTTCTTCCATTTTCCTAACCTACTCAGTTAGTTCCCACCTATTCAAATGCTATTTTGAATGTAGTAATAGTTTATCAATTCTGTCCATTAAAATCTTGACAGCTATCTCCTTTTGATTTTAGAGAGTAAAATTTCTGTTGTGAAGAATAAAATGTAAAATCATTGCATACCTTCCAACTAGCAACACCCACACTAATCATATTTTATTTTATAATAGCTTAAAGGCAGTTTTTCAGGACATAAAAAGTAGAACATCAGAAACCTTCAAAAGATGTGGAACTATTTTTAACCTCAGCAAAGACTGTGTACTGATCTCCTGGAAACCAGACGAAGTCAGGCCACATCTCTGCTATATTATAGACCATGAGGGAAATCTGGAAGGGGTTCTTGGTTTTCACAGTAACCTGCTCACTCCTCTCTCTAGCAAATCTCTCTTGAGAAGAGTTATGTTCATCCTTGCATCCCACAGAGGACCTAAGATGGTGACTTCTATGTAATATTTATATCCATTAATAAGTTGCTTAATATTCATCCTTACTTCATATTTTATGAGTAATAAAATAAGAAACCCACTTTCTTATAAAAGGTGAAATTTTGATCAAATTTGTAAAGAATCGTCTTCATTACAAATGTGAAAGTTTTGAACATATGTCTTTCAGTTAGCAGCTGAGAATGCTAACCATTTGCACCAACCAGGGACTCCCATTATTAAAATACACTTCTTTATTTGTCTAAACCTAGTAAATATATACAATTTCAGAACTGTTAAACCATATACCTATAATTATACCACTGCAGGATTAGTATTTGTGATCTGTTTCTCTTAGTTTTAGAGAATCCAAAAGATTTTGTTTACGCTGGCTGAGCTAAGATGGTGGAATAGACAGATGCTTCCGGCGAACCCTCTATACAACAAAGACCCAAAAAAAAAAAAAAAAAAGTGAAACGAGTATATTTATGACAAGCTAGAAGCCCTAGCATCAAAGGCAAGCTTAGAAAAAGAACAGAAGGGAAGGGGGAAGAAGAGACAGTACAGAAGCAGAGAGGAGTTACTGGGCCTGAATCTCGGAAAACCCTCAGGCATCATTCCGGAGCGGAGGCAGCGGGTTGGTACTAGCATTTTGCCACAGTTTCCTTAGGGAGAAGCAGCCAGCCACACAGCCTACTCATACGTTTGGAACCAGAGAAGAATGGCGCTCTCAGCAAAAGTTAAGTACTTCCGTATGTTTTACCACGCCCCCCACTCATAAGCCAGCTTCAGCACCTGGATTCCCTGGGCCTGAGATAGGCACCGTTGAGTGCCTAGAACCATCCTGCCAGCCATGGAGAAGGAAAAAATTTGCAATTGGGGGAAAAGATAATTTGCCAGTTCCACTAACCAGGGGAGCTCAGCACTGAAGTGGCTCCTGTCCAGGCATAAACAGTCCATGGATTTTGAACACACTTCCTCTCTGCATGGACCTGTGTGGGCCTATTTCAGGAGGCTAGACCCTTGTTGGCAGACTCTAACCATTACAGCTGTGCGGCAGAGAGGTGGGTGATGTTTGGCATTGATTTGCCCATTAAACAGGGTCCTCACCTACCCACATGATGGGCCTAAGGACTGATAGCTCCACTCAGGTCACCCAGCCACCCACTACCGGGTTCCAAGGATAACTAGTACCTCCCAGTCTTTACAACCAAATTATTAGGAGCCCATGGTCTGTCTGAAGAGACCACCCTACGCACTCTAGGGAACAGGGATGCACTTTTCTCAGAGACACTCGGGGGTCAGTTCTCAGCCCCATGCCTTGTTCAGAGTGTGACCCCCTGCTGCAATCCGATATTGGTATATACACCAATTACCACTGCCCCTCTAAGACTGTAGGACAGAGCCTGTACCACACACTTCATGATCAGCTACCTGGACACCTGAGCTGAATCCATACAAGAAAAGTGAATGGACTCCTAGAATGATATAACTGATAACAGCTCTTTCCATCTGGGGACAGGATGTCAGAGTTCCAAAGGTGAAAATAATCAAGCTAGATCACTCAAGCAACCCATTTGGGCATATCAAAACAAAACAAAGCAAGAGGCTACAACAGAGTAAGCAGGCATAAACTAATATAATAACTTATAGATGGCTCAGAGACAACAGTCAATATCAAGTCACATAAAGAAACAGACCATGATCAACTCAATAAGCTCTCCAAACAAAGAATCCAGGGATCTTCTAGATAAAAGTGCATTCCTGGAATTACCAGAGGCAGAATACAAAAGATTAATATACAGAACTCTTCAAGACATCAGGAAGGAAATGAGACAATACACAGAACATGCCAAGAAACACACAGATAAAGCAGTTGAATAAATTTAAAAGATTGTTCAGAAACATAATGAAAAATTTAATAAGCTGGAAAAATCCATAGACAGACAGCAATCAGAAATTCAGAAGATTAACAATAAAATTACAGACTTACACAACTCAACAGAAAATCAGAGGAGCAGAATTGAGCAAGTAGAAGCCATAATTTCTCAACTTGAACATAAATCACTTGGCAGTAACATATTTGAAGAAAAACCGGATAAAAGAATTTTAAAAAATGAAGAAGCTTTAAGAATCATGTGGGACTCTATCAAGAGAAATAACCTGAGAGGGACTGGAGAACAGGGAGGGATAACAGAAAATACGGAGAGAACTGTTGATTTGTTGGCAGAAAACTTGCCTGATATTGTGAAAGATGAGAAGATATCTATCTAAGATGCTCATCGAACTCCACATAAGGTAGATGTTAAAAGATAGTCACCAAGACATATTATAATCATCCCTGCCAAAACCAAAGATATTTTTATATACAAAAAGTCACCTACAAAGGAGAGTCAATAAGAATAAGCTCAGACTACTATGCAGAAACCATGCAGGCAAGAAGGCAATGGGATGACTTATTAAAAAAAATTGAAGGAAAAAAATTGCCGACCAAGAATCATATATCCAGCAAAACTGTCTCTTAAATATGAAGGGGAAATTAGGACATATCCAGATAAACAGAAGTTTAGGGAATTCATAAAAACCAACCAAAACTACAAGAAATACTAAAGGAAGTTCTTTTGTTAGAAAATCAATAATATCAGGCATCAACCCAAGACTAGAACACTGGGCAGAGCAATCAGAAGTCAACCCAGACAGGGAAATAAAAAAAAAAAAAGCAAGATAAAAAAACCCTCAACATTAAAACAGTAAGAGGGACTAAGAAATGTAATCATAGATCTTCCATATGGACAGGAAGATATGGCGATACAAAGATGTGAAAGTAAGGTTTAAATTTAGAAAACTAGGGGTAAATTTAATCTGTATGCTGAACAAATAATCCGAGAAGCTGGACTATATGAAGAAGAACGGGGCATCAGGATTGAAGGAAGACTTCTTAACAACCTGCGTTATGCACATGATACAACCTTGCTTGCTGAAAGTGAAGAGGACTTGAAGCACTTACTAATGAATATCAAAGACCACAGACTTCAGTATGGATTACACCTCAACATAAAGAAAACAAAAATGCTCACAACTGGACCAAAGAGCAACATCATGATAAATGGAGAAAAGATTGAAGTTGTCAAGGATTTCATTTTACTTGGATCCACAATCAACACCCACGGAAGCAGCAGTCGAGAAATCAAAACACGCATTGTATTGGGCAAATCTGCTGCAAAGGACCTCTTCAAAGTGTTGAAGAGCAAAGATGTCACCCTGAAGACTAAGGTGCACCTGACCCAAGCCATGGTATTTTCAATCACATGATATGGATGTGAAAGCTGGACAATGAATAAGGAAGACCGAAGAACAGTTGACGCCTTTGAATTGTGGTGTTGGCGAAGAATATTGAATATACCATGGACTGCCAAAAGAACGAACACATCTGTCTTGGAAGAAGTGTGGCCAGAATGCTCCTTAGAGGCAAGAATGGTGAGACTGCGTCTTACAAACTTTGTACATGTTGTCAGGAGGGATGAGTCCCTGGAGAAGGACGTCATGCTTGGCAGACTACAGGGTCAGCAGAAAAGAGGAAGACCCTCAAAAAGGTGCATTGACACAGTGGTTGCAACAATGAGCTCAAGCATAACGACGAACGTAAGGATGGCGCAGGACCGGGCAGTGTTTTGTTCTGTTGTGCATAGGGTCTCTATGAGTAGGAACCGACTCGACGGCACCTAACAACAACAACAGGGGTAAATAATAAGGTAACCAAAAGGAGACAAAGTATTCTACTCATCAAAATAAAATACAAGAAAAAAATACTCAGCAGAAACAAAATCAACAACAATGAATATGAGGAAAGGACTATGTATAATCTACTCAGCACATAAAATTAAGTCGGAAAAAGAAACTGTTAACAACACACACAAAAAGACATCAAAATGATAACACTAACTTCATACACATCCATAATCACACTGAATGTAAATGGACTAAATGTACCAATAAAGAGACAGAGAGTGGCAGAATGGATTAAAAAACACGATCTGTCTATATGTTGCCTACAAGAGACACCTTAGACTTCGAGACACAAACAAACTAAAACTCAAAAGATGGAAAAAATATATCAAGCAAACAACAATCAAAAAAGAGCAGGAGTGGCAATGTTAATTTCTGACAAATAGGCTTTAAAGTTAAGTCCATCATAAAGGATAAGGAAGGACACTATATAGTGATTAAAGGCACAGTATACCAAGAAGATATAACCATATTTAATGTTTATGCACGCAACGATAGGGCTAAAAGATACATAAAACAAACTCTATCAGCATTGAAAAGGGAGATAGACAGCTCCACAATAATAGTAGGAGACTTCAACACATCACTTTCAGGAAAGGGCAGGACATCGAGAACGAAGATCAATAAAGATGCGGAAGATCTAAATGCCACAATCAACCAACATGACCTCATAGACCTACAGCAAACAAGTATACTTTCTTTTCTAGTGCACATGGAACGTTCTCTGGAATAGACCACATATTAGGTCATAAAGCAAGCCTTAGCAGAATCCAAAACATGTAAATATTACAAAGCACCTTCTCTGACCATAAGGCTATAAAAGTGGAAATCAATAACAGAAAAAACAGGGAAAACAAATCAAACTCTTGGAAACTGGACAATACCCTGCTCAAAAAAGATTGGATTATAGAAGACATTAAGGGTGGAATAAAGGAATACATAGAATTCAATGAGAATGAAAACACTTCCTATCAGAAACTTTGGGACACAGTGGAAGCAGTGCTCAGAGGTCCATTTATATCAATAAATACACACATACAAAAAAGAAGTAAGGGCCAAAATCTAAGAATTATCCCTACAACTTGAATAAATATAAAGAAAACAACAAAAGAAACCCTCAGGCACCAGAAGAAAACATTTAATAAAAATTAGAGCTGAACTAAATGAAATAGAAAACAGAAAAACAATTGAAAGAATTAACAAGACCAAAAGTTGGTTCTTTGAAAAAATCAAAAAATTGATAAACCATAGGCCAAACTCACAAAAGAAAAACAAGAGAGGAAACAAATAACCCGAATAAGAATTGAGATGGGTGATATTACAACAGACCCAACTGAAATTAAAAGAATCATATCAGATTACTATGAAAAATTGTACTCTAACAAATTGGAAAACCTCGAAGAAATGGATGAATTCCTAGAAACACACTATCTACTTAAACTAACACAAACACAGGTAGGACAGCTAAATTGACAGATAAAAAAAGAAGAGATTGAAAAGATAATCAAAAAACTCCCAACAAAAAAAGTCCTGGCTCTGACAGCTTCACTGCACGGTTCTACTAGACTTTCAGAGAAGAGGTAACTCCACTACTAGTAAAGGTATTTCAGACCATAGAAGAGGACAGAATACTCCCAAACTCATTCTATGAAGCCAGCATATCCCTGATACCAAAACGAGCTGAAGACACCACAAAAAAAGAAAATTACAGACCTATGTTCCACATGAACTGATACGCAACAATCCTCAACAAAATTCTAGCCAATAGAATTCAACAACATGTCAAAAAAATAATTCACCATGACCAAGTGGGATTCATACCAGGTGTGCAGGGATGGTTCAACATTAGAAAAACAATTAATGTAATCCACCACATAAATAAATAAAAGACAAGAATCACATGATTTTACCAACTGATGCAGAAAAGGCATTTGACAAATTCAACACCCATTCAGGATAAAAACTCTCAGCAAAACAGAAAAAGAAGGAAAATTCCTCAACATAATAAAGGGCATTTATACAAAGCCAACAGCCAACGTCCTCCTAAATGGAGAGAGCCTGAAAGCATTCCCATTGAGATAGGGAACCACACAAGGATACCCTTTATCACCGCTGTTATTCAACATTGTGCTGGAGGTCCTAGCCAGAACAATTAGGCTAGATAAAGAAACAAAGGGCATCCAGATTGGCAGGGAAGAAGAAAAATTATATATATATATATTTTTGCAGACGACATGATCTTATACACAGAAAACCCTAAGGAATCCTCCAGAAAACTACTGAAACTAATAGAAGAGTTCAGCAGACTATTGGGATATAAGATAAACATACAAAAATCAGAGGGTTAGGGTTTTAGGGTTAGGGTTATGGTTAAGGGTTAAGGGTTAGGTTTAGGGTCAGGGGTCGGGGTCGGGGTCGGGGTCGGGTTACGGTTAGGGGTTAGGGTTAGGGTTTAGGGTTAGGGTTGGTGTCAGGGTTTAGGGTCAGAGTTCGGGTTTAGGGTCGGGGCCAGGGTCGGGGTCAGGTTTAGGGTTAGGGTTAGCGTTGGGTTGGGATGGGTTGGGTTCGGTTCGGGTTAGGATTTCGGGTTTCAGGTTGGGGTTGGGCTAGGGGTTGGGTTAGGGTTAGGGTTAGGGTCAGGGTTTTACGGTTAGGGTTAGGGTTATGGTTAGGGTCAGGGTTACGGGTTAAGGGTTAGGGTCAGGGCCACGGTCAGTGTGGGGGTTCGGGGTCGGGTTAGGGTTGGGTTCGGGGTTGGGGTTGGGGTTGGGGATTAGGATTGGGGTTAGGGTTGGGGTTAGGGCTGCGGTTAAGTTTGTGGTTGGGTTGGGGTTGGGGTTAGGGTTAGGTTTGGGGTTGGGGTTGGGGTTACGTTTGCGGTTAGGGTTACAGTTGTTAGGGTTAGGGTTTAGGGTTAGGGTTAGGATTAGGGTTTAGGTTGAGGGTGAGGGTTAGGGTAAGGGTTTGGGGTTGTGGTTGGGATTAGGGGTTCGGGTTCGGATTTTGGGTTCGGGATCAGGTTTAGGGGTAGGGTTTAGGGTCAGGGTTAGGGTTTAGGATTAGCTTTAGGGTTCAGGTTAGGATTAAAACCTCAAAATACGGTGGCGTATCGAGTCTTCGTATCACGCAGTTCAGCAATTGAGGGCGTCACCCGCGCAGTCCACCTCCTCTCATACCGCACCGTACAGAGTATTCAGCGTTGGTTTTTGTCCTAATGTTAACGGTACATCGTAATTCCCGTACATCGCTCCTTCTTTCACCTTGAGTTACTGCTTCATTCTCCAAAAAATAACTATATAGAAAAAAGAGACATGCATATCTATCTAGACATAACTGACCCCGGCTCACAAATACTAATTCCCACAATATCGTACCTAAAACAGCAGAAACTTTGACCAAATCAGCGACTACAAAAAGCCCCGCGGCCAAGAAAACAACAGCAGACAGACCGCGGAACCACGCGTTTCCAAGCGTCCTTGTAATCGGGTGATCGCCACAGCTCTCCCCACAGTGCTTTATCAGGTTCCGAAGGGAGGTTCGCATAGCTTCTTTAACCTTGTAGTTGCATCGACGCACGTAAGCACGGCTTGCGAAAAATGTTTCTGTAGGTATGTGTAACTCCAGGGATATCGTTTTCAAAATAACCTACGTCTGCTGGAACGCATCGGCGACGTTTCCGGACAGTCGTTTTGGTGTGGCCCTCTGACAGCGTCACCCGGTTGGGTCCGCTTCTCCACGACCCCCATCCCGTGACTTCACTGGGAAAAGCAGGTCAACCCCTTTAGGTAGTCACGTAGGCGCGCAGTCGGCCCGGGATAAATTTGCTCTCCTGGACCCACTGAGTTTGTCGCGGACTCATTCCCGGACTCACCTCCCTGACCCGCCTTCAGCTGCCGCCCAGGCTCCGGGCCCGCCTCCTTGCCGCCCGCGGCCGCCAGAGGGCGCAGCCTCCCCGCGAGAGCGCGGCCTGGTCCCCTCCAAGCGCCGGGAGCTCCCGGGCTTCCCGCTCCAGCCTAGGGCCTTCGCCATCCGCCCTGACCTGGGCAGCAGGCCTCTGCGCAGGGCCTTGACACCGCGCGGACCTCGTCGCCTCCTCTAGCTCTCCCTGACTCGCTTCTGGACACACTGAACGCCGTCTGAGCTATCCGCCCTCCCCCTCCCCAGACCAGCCCCCCACCCCTCGGAGGGACTAATTCACGCTGAACCCGCCGCTCTCCGCCTGGGGCCTTTGAAGGGCCGCGAGGGCTCAGGGCCTCTGAACTGCGGCGTCATCTCATCTTCAGTCACGGACAGCCTGGGATGGCCAAAGCTCAGGCTCAGGAGGGTTTTGGTTAAGGGTAGGCTTAGGGCTATAGTTCAGGTTAGGGCTGGGGGGGGGTTAGGGCTAGGGCTAGGGCTAGGGCTAGGATTAGGGCTAGGGCGAGGGTTAGGGTTAGTGTTAGGGTGAGGGTGAGGGTGAGGGTGAGGTGCTAATTCACGCTGAACCCGCCGCTCTCCACCCGGGGCCTTTGAAGAGCCGCGAGGGCTTAGGGCGTCTAAGCTCCGGCGTCATCTCCTCTTCAGTCCGGACAGCCCGGGGTCGCCAAAGCTCAGGCTCAGGAGCCCAGAGGGAACGAAGCAAATAGTCTCCTGAGTCACACATTCCTTCTTTTCTTCACTTCCCTTCTTGGTTGCTCCTTCCTTTAACCCATTGGTTCCCTTAAGAAACCCTTCTGACCGACGAAAATCAAGAGATTCGGTAATGCGCAAAGGTGGCCACGCTGTGGACACATCGGCCCCTTCCCAAGTGGTCAGCAAGCAATGAGGAGGCACAAAGGGTCAGACAGGCAGTGGCGGGCTGGTGGGACCAAATGCCTAGACGCCAGCAAAGGAAGAAACCGCAGGAGGAAGAAGAGCGGGCAGTATGACTTCATTCCTACTGGGCAAGTGGGGGAGTGCGTAGCCGTCTGGGATGGGGGTAGGAGCTTTGGACCATAGGAATGGGGCAGAGGCCCTGGAGAGGCACTTGTCATTTCCCAATCCTTTGTGCTCTGGAGATGTTTTGTTTCGCATGCATGTTCTCTGTGTTTCAATAGCGGCAATTTGTTTTCTTTTTTATGGTTTCAATTATCTGTCTGTTCTACCAATGAACTCCTTCATCCAGCTCGATAATCTCTATCACCTTTCCGAGGCTACCACGTCCAACGACGATGGGAGGAGTCTCAGGTGAAAGACGCTAAGAAAGAGGCCTGGTGTTTATGTATAAAAACTTAATTATTGATAAGTTGGGCAAGTGTCTGGACAGATATGACCCGGAATATATATACATTACTCCAAACACGTGCGACAGCAATCGCATCGATACACTTTCTTCGGCGATGGAATGGTGTTGCTCTAACGCCTTTCAGTCCATCTTCTGTGTGTTGAGAGTGGCCCAAGGGAGACATCCGTTCACAGGGGGGCGGTTGCTCTGGGACGTAAACTGTGCCATCGTTCCTTCGGTGATAGCTGTGGAACAAACTGTCTTCCAGTTCCCGGTTCCCACTCTCACACCTAAGGGAAAAGAAACATGTTAAAAAAGAAAGAAAAGGAAAAGAAAAAGAAAAAAACTGTCCTTTTTAAAAAATCCCCTTATGAGTAGAGAGGGCGTCCGCTCTTTCTCTACACACCTACCCAATAATTTCCAATTTGAGGGCCCATCTTGCCAGAAGGGAAAGAAGTTGAGATGTGTCCAAGGTAGGCCTATTTCCGTCGCCGGGGTTCGCTTAGGATTCGTGGATTGCACAGACTGCCAAGGAGGCAACGATGGCAGAGAGGAGTTCCGATCAGTCGTGCGAAGGCTTTTGTTCATCTGGCTTTAGCCAATGGGTCCATCGCCTGGTGCCCCTGGTGCCTCCGGGGGCAAGATCGAGGAGCCTCCAAAGGATCAGGCACCCCACGACTTGAAGATGCACAGTCAGCGCTGCGTCCATGTGCTAGGTCCAAGTGTCCCAGAGTCTTATCTTTCTTCCCGCGTTCCTTCGGCTCCGGAACACCGCGTCGTGGCTGTCCAGCATCTCTTTCCATCGTACGGATTCGTCCTCAAGGGATAGATGCCTGGATGTGGGTTCGGTCAGTCTTGCAGCGCGTCAAGCAGAGCGCGAAAGTCAATGTCGCCGAGGCAGAGTTCGAGTTGTGGAGGGTCCTCCTCCTGTGGATCCGCGTTCAGAAAGGTTTGGGACTTTCCCTGCAACTCCGGGGCGGAGAGGAGTTCATCTAAAAGGCTCTCGGTTTCCTGGCAGTCTTGGTCTGGTGGATGAGATGACCCTTGAGCCGATGGTGCCGGCTCCGGCCACAGGTGTGCCTCGGAGTGTCCGGGCTGCTGGAGTGTCTCTTGGCTGGGTTCCCATCGGGCAGTCACACCCTGGGCCACCTCACAGCCCCATTGCGTGAAGGGAGCTGTGACTTGCTGAGCCGGAACCTGCCCTTGCGTCTTTGAATTGTCAGGCCGAGAAGGGTCTTGGGCGAGCCACCCTGCCGAGACAGCGTGTTGGTCGCGATCCTGGTCATTTCCTGGGTATTGGGGCCAGAAGGGAGCCTGAGGGTCTGACAGCCTGTCTCCCACAGTGGGTCCTGTTGGCGATTGGTTCAGGTGTGTCCCCGGCGCGTGAGAGGTCTCTGCTGTCTTCTTCACAATCAGGGCGGGCTGGTCCATCACGGCACCCGGTGCTTGGCCGGCACAGCCCTGGGTGGGTTCCGAAGGAAGAAACGGTGGACGGGACTCAGTGAGAACAGGTTGGATGGCTTGGTTGCTGCTGGAAGGATGGGAGGGTGGGCCGAGAGGGTAGGTGCTCTGTACAGAGGACAGGTCGCTCTGGTCAAGTGGAAGCGTGGCCGCAGGAGTCGGGCTGTCTGCCAAGGACTTCGGCGGTGCACTCGCGCTCTGCACCGGCTTCCGAGCTCTTCGGTTCTGAAACCATACGTGAATTCGGGATCGCGGAAGGCCAGTTCGTTGAGCCAGTTCTTCCTTGGCCTCGTTACCAGGGTACCGGTTCTTCTCGAAGGCCTCGACTAGGAGACTCGTTTGCGATCTGGTGATGCGTGTGCGTTTTCGTCTGGCCGCTTTGGGGAAATTTTCCGGAGACCAAGGCTGAGGCTCTCCCTGTCCCTGGGACGGCTCTTCTTCGGAGGCCTGTCCAGAGGCCGAGCGGCTCTTCCTTAGGTGACCTGCTCTGCGGTTTCCAAACCAAGTCTGAATGCGATCCTCCGCGATGCCGGTTTCTCTGGCGAGTTCTTCTCTGGTAGTTATACCAGGGTAGGGGTTCTGCTCAAACGCTGCTTGCAGGGTCTCTCTTTGACTGGGCTTCAAAACCAACCTCTCTCGTCGGCCTCGTGGATTTTGAGAGCGACTCGAAGCGCCGGTCGGATCCATCGCGGCAAGTCAGCCGGACTGCACGGAGACTCGCGGCCAAGTGAACAGCTCCCGGAAAGGCGGGACTCAGCCACGCCCGGAATGCTTTGCGCAGCAAAGGAAGGCCCCAAGGCCCCTGTGGGAAATCACCTGACCCACCGGAGTCCTTCATTAAGTACCTGAGGCCTTGGAGGAAAGCGTTGAAGGGCAAGATGACTCACTCCTAAGTGGAAGTAGAGATTTTATCAGGGGATTTGGCAACGGTCGTCCTATTAGTGTGCTGCGTCAGAGGAATGCATTTCCAATGGAAGGATTTTCCGGCACCTTGTCAGGTCGGTGGGGGCTGGGGGACCGGACTGGGATTCCCAGGCGCCTTAGTTCGCTGGTGCCGCCCTGACAGAACTAGCACCCGTGCGTGGCTTGGACAAACAGAAATGTATTCTTTCACAGTCGACCAGGCGACGAGTCCCAATTCAGGGCGCCAGCGCCTGGGGAAGGAGTTCCCTGTCTGTCAGCTCTGGGTGAAGGCCCTAGTCATCAGTCATCTTCTGGTCTACGAGCTGCTCAGTGCGGGGACCCGAGGTCCCAAGGACGCGCTCTGCCTCTGCCTCTTCTTCCTTGGCGCCCACTGGTCCCTCTCCTCTCTGCTAGCTTCTCTCTTTTCTGTCTCAAAAGGGACTGCCTGCCCATACAACCTAATCCTGTACGTTGCCTCCTCCCTCATTGACATAACCGCCGCCTGTGCTCCTGCCTCATTAACATCATAAAAACCATCACAGAGGGTAGGATTTACAACCCGCGGGGTAATTAGGACGGATCACAAATCCCAGAAGGACCAGACAAGTCTGGGAATCCTGGATTCCTTGGATTCTCAGGCTGCCAAGGGTCTTGACCCCGCAATCCTGCCAGACGGTGAGTTGATTGTGATCCTAGCGATATCCCGCCTATTAAGGCCAGGAGGGACTCTGAGTTTCCGATAGCCTCTTTCCCACAGACGGTTCTATTGGCGGCAGATCTGCGCCTCCCCCAAGGTGGTTGCCCCCACCCCGCCCATCGCCTTAGCAGGATGAGCTCCCTGCCCCGCTGGCTGGTGCGCCTACACATCCCGCCGCTAGTGGAGCTGGGTTGGGGCTTTGGGGGGAGGGCGGGCCCGGCGGGTACCCTTGCGTGTGCGGCCCACGCCCCTCCCTCCCGAGTCCTCTCTCCGTCGCCTTCTCTCTCTCCCCCTCGCGGGTTGGCAATGCCTGGATAATTGGACAGAACGCACCGTTGTACGGAGGGTTAGTCAGGATTCTTTTGACACAATCATTGTCCCATTCCGCGGTTTGTTCCAAAGAGAACGCCGGTGGTGTCCTCCTGGGGAAGCAATGGAGACCCGCTCTCTTTCACAAAATCCCTTGGCACCGCCAGGTGCAGCTGGCTGAACCGCTTGCCCAGGAGACGTTCTGCCTTGCGGCCAATAAATAAATGAAGGAATGAATAAGTAAATACGTCACAGGATTATTCACTGGAAACAAAAGGAAAGGAAATGAGATTAAAACCTCACAATACGGTGGCGTCTCGAGGCTTCGTGTCACGCAGTTCAGCAACTGAGGGCGTCACCCGCGCAGTCCACCGCCTCTCATACCGCACCGTACAGAGTATTCAGCGTTGGTTTTTGTCCTAATGTTAACGGTACATCGTAATTCCCGTACATCGCTCCTTCTTTCACCTTGAGTTACTGCTTCATTCTCCAAAAAATAACTATATAGAAAAAAGAGACATGCATATCTATCTAGACATAACTGACCCCGGCTCACAAATACTAATTCCCACAATATCGTACCTAAAACAGCAGAAACTTTGACCAAATCAGCGACTACAAAAAGCCCCGCGGCCAAGAAAACAACAGCAGACAGACCGCGGAACCACGCGTTTCCAAGCGTCCTTGTAATCGGGTGATCGCCACAGCTCTCCCCACAGTGCTTTATCAGGTTCCGAAGGGAGGTTCGCACAGCTTCTTTAACCTTGTAGTTGCATCGACGCACGTAAGCACGGCTTGCGAAAAATGTTTCTGTAGGTATGTGTAACTCCAGGGATATCGTTTTCAAAATAACCTACGTCTGCTGGAACGCATCGGCGACGTTTCTGGACAGTCGTTTTGGTGTGGCCCTCTGACAGCGTCACCCGGTTGGGTCCGCTTCTCCACGACCCCCATCCCGTGACTTCACTGGGAAAAGCAGGTCAACCCCTTTAGGTAGTCACGTAGGCGCGCAGTCGGCCCGGGATAAATTTGCTCTCCTGGACCCACTGAGTTTGTCGCGGACTCATTCCCGGACTCACCTCCCTGACCCGCCTTCAGCTGCCGCCCAGGCTCCGGGCCCGCCTCCTTGCCGCCCGCGGCCGCCAGAGGGCGCAGCCTCCCCTCGAGAGCGCGGCCTGGTCCCCTCCAAGCGCCGGGAGCTCCCGGGCTTCCCGCTCCAGCCTAGGGCATTCGCCATCCGCCCTGACCTGGGGAGCAGGCCTCTGCGGAGGGCCTTGACACCGCGCGGACCTCGTCGCCTCCTCTAACTCTCCCTGATTCGCTTCTGGACACACTGAACCCCGTCTGAGCTATCCGCCCTCCCCCTCCCCAGACCAGCCCCCCACCCCTCGGAGGGACTAATTCACGCTGAACCCGCCGCTCTCCGCCTGGGGCCTTTGAAGGGCCGCAAGGGCTCAGGGCCTCTGAACTGCGGCGTCATCTCCTCTTCAATCCCGGACAGCCCGGGATCGCCAAAGCTCAGGCTCAGGAGGGTTTTGGTTAAGGGTAGGCTTAGGGCTACAGTTCAGGTTAGGGCTGGGGGGGGGTTAGGGCTAGGGCTAGGGCTAGGGCTAGGATTAGGGCTAGGGCGAGGGTTAGGGTTAGTGTTAGGGTGAGGGTGAGGGTGAGGGTGAGGTGCTAATTCACGCTGAACCCGCCGCTCTCCACCCGGGGCCTTTGAAGAGCCTCGAGGGCTTAGGGCGTCTAAGCTCCGGCGTCATCTCCTCTTCAGTCCGGACAGCCCGGGGTCGCCAAAGCTCAGGCTCAGGAGCCCAGAGGGAACGAAGCAAATAGTCTCCTGAGTCACACATTCCTTCTTTTCTTCACTTCCCTTCTTGGTTGCTCCTTCCTTTAACCCATTGGTTCCCTTAAGAAACCCTTCTGACCGACGAAAATCAAGAGATTCGGTAATGCGCAAAGGTGGCCACGCTGTGGACACATCGGCCCCTTCCCAAGTGGTCAGCAAGCAATGAGGAGGCACAAAGGGTCAGACAGGCAGTGGCGGGCTGGTGGGACCAAATGCCTAGACGCCAGCAAAGGAAGAAACCGCAGGAGGAAGAAGAGCGGGCAGTATGACTTCATTCCTACTGGGCAAGTGGAGGAGTGCGTAGCCGTCTGGGATGGGGGTAGGAGCTTTGGACCATAGGAATGGGGCAGAGGCCCTGGAGAGGCACTTGTCATTTCCCAATCCTTTGTGCTCTGGAGATGTTTTGTTTCGCATGCATGTTCTCTGTGTTTCAATAGCGGCAATTTGTTTTCTTTTTTATGGTTTCAATTATCTGTCTGTTCTACCAATGAACTCCTTCATCCAGCTCGATAATCTCTATCACCTTTCCGAGGCTACCACGTCCAACGACGATGGGAGGAGTCTCAGGTGAAAGACGCTAAGAAAGAGGCCTGGTGTTTATGTATAAAAACTTAATTATTAATAAGTTGGGCAAGTGTCTGGACAGATATGACCCGGAATATATATACATTACTCCAAACACGTGCGACAGCAATCGCATCGATACACTTTCTTCGGCGATGGAATGGTGTTGCTCTAACGCCTTTCAGTCCATCTTCTGTGTGTTGAGAGTGGCCCAAGGGAGACATCCGTTCACAGGGGGGCGGTTGCTCTGGAACGTAAACTGTGCCATCGTTCCTTCGGTGATAGCTGTGGAACAAACTGTCTTCCAGTTCCCAGTTCCCACTCTCACACCTAAGGGAAAAGAAACATGTTAAAAAAGAAAGAAAAGGAAAAGAAAAAGAAAAAAACTGTCCTTTTTAAAAAATCCCCTTATGAGTAGAGAGGGCGTCCGCTCTTTCTCTACACACCTACCGAATAATTTCCAATTTGAGGGCCCATCTTGCCAGAAGGGAAAGAAGTTGAGATGTGTCCAAGGTAGGCCTATTTCCGTCGCCGGGGTTCGCTTAGGATTCGTGGATTGCACAGACTGCCAAGGAGGCAACGATGGCAGAGAGGAGTTCCGATCAGTCGTGCGAAGGCTTTTGTTCATCTGGCTTTAGCCAATGGGTCCATCGCCTGGTGCCCCTGGTGCCTCCGGGGGCAAGATCGAGGAGCCTCCAAAGGATCAGGCACCCCACGACTTGAAGATGCACAGTCAGCGCTGCGTCCATGTGCTAGGTCCAAGTGTCCCAGAGTCTTATCTTTCTTCCCGCGTTCCTTCGGCTCCGGAACACCGCGTCGTGGCTGTCCAGCATCTCTTTCCATCGTACGGATTCGTCCTCAAAGGATAGATGCCTGGATGTGGGTTCGGTCAGTCTTGCAGCGCGTCAAGCAGAGCGCGAAAGTCAATGTCGCCGAGGCAGAGTTCGAGTTGTGGAGGGTCCTCCTCCTGTGGATCCGCGTTCAGAAAGGTTTGGGACTTTCCCTGCAACTCCGGGGCGGAGAGGAGTTCATCTAAAAGGCTCTCGGTTTCCTGGCAGTCTTGGTCTGGTGGATGAGATGACCCTTGAGCCGATGGTGCCGGCTCCGGCCACAGGTGTGCCTCGGAGTGTCCGGGCTGCTGGAGTGTCTCTTGGCTGGGTTCCCATCGGGCAGTCACACCCTGGGCCACCTCACAGCCCCATTGCGTGAAGGGAGCTGTGACTTGCTGAGCCGGAACCTGCCCTTGCGTCTTTGAATTGTCAGGCCGAGAAGGGTCTTGGGCGAGCCACCCTGCCGAGACAGCGTGTTGGTCGCGATCCTGGTCATTTCCTGGGTATTGGGGCCAGAAAGGAGCCTGAGGGTCTGACAGCCTGTCTCCCACAGTGGGTCCTGTTGGCGATTGGTTCAGGTGTGTCCCCGGCGCGTGAGAGGTCTCTGCTGTCTTCTTCACAATCAGGGCGGGCTGGTCCATCACGGCACCCGGTGCTTGGCCGGCACAGCCCTGGGTGGGTTCGGAAGGAAGAAACGGTGGACGGGACTCAGTGAGAACAGGTAGGATGGCTTGGTTGCTGCTGGAAGGATGGGAGGGTGGGCCGAGAGGGTAGGTGCTCTGTACAGAGGACAGGTCGCTCTGGTCAAGTGGAAGCGTGGCCGCAGGAGTCGGGCTGTCTGCCAAGGACTTCGGCGGTGCACTCGCGCTCTGCACCGGCTTCCGAGCTCTTCGGTTCTGAAACCATACGTGAATTCGGGATCGCGGAAGGCCAGTTCGTTGAGCCAGTTCTTCCTTGGCCTCGTTACCAGGGTACCGGTTCTTCTCGAAGGCCTCGACTAGGAGACTCGTTTGCGATCTGGTGATGCGTGTGCGTTTTCGTCTGGCCGCTTTGGGGAAATTTTCCGGAGACCAAGGCTGAGGCTCTCCCTGTCCCTGGGACGGCTCTTCTTCGGAGGCCTGTCCAGAGGCCGAGCGGCTCTTCCTTAGGTGACCTGCTCTGCGGTTTCCAAACCAAGTCTGAATGCGATCCTCCGCGATGCCGGTTTCTCTGGCGAGTTCTTCTCTGGTAGTTATACCAGGGTAGGGGTTCTGCTCAAACGCTGCTTGCAGGGTCTCTCTTTGACTGGGCTTCAAAACCAACCTCTCTCGTCGGCCTCGTGGATTTTGAGAGCGACTCGAAGCGCCGGTCGGATCCATCGCGGCAAGTCAGCCGGACTGCACGGAGACTCGCGGCCAAGTGAACAGCTCCCGGAAAGGCGGGACTCAGCCACGCCCGGAATGCTTTGCGCAGCAAAGGAAGGCCCCAAGGCCCCTGTGGGAAATCACCTGACCCACCGGAGTCCTTCATTAAGTACCTGAGGCCTTGGAGGAAAGCGTTGAAGGGCAAGATGACTCACTCCTAAGTGGAAGTAGAGATTTTATCAGGGGATTTGGCAACGGTCGTCCTATTAGTGTGCTGCGTCAGAGGAATGCATTTCCAATGGAAGGATTTTCCGGCACCTTGTCAGGTCGGTGGGGGCTGGGGGACCGGACTGGGATTCCCAGGCGCCTTAGTTCGCTGGTGCCGCCCTGACAGAACTAGCACCCGTGCTTGGCTTGGACAAACAGAAATGTATTCTTTCACAGTCGACCAGGCGACGAGTCCCAATTCAGGGCGCCAGCGCCTGGGGAAGGAGTTCCCTGTCTGTCAGCTCTGGGTGAAGGCCCTAGTCATCAGTCATCTTCTGGTCTACGAGCTGCTCAGTGCGGGGACCCGAGGTCCCAAGGACGCGCTCTGCCTCTGCCTCTTCTTCCTTGGCGCCCACTGGTCCCTCTCCTCTCTGCTAGCTTCTCTCTTTTCTGTCTCAAAAGGGACTGCCTGCCCATACAACCTAATCCTGTACGTTGCCTCCTCCCTCATTGACATAACCGCCGCCTGTGCTCCTGCCTCATTAACATCATAAAAACCATCACAGAGGGTAGGATTTACAACCCGCGGGGTAATTAGGACGGATCACAAATCCCAGAAGGACCAGACAAGTCTGGGAATCCTGGATTCCTTGGATTCTCAGGCTGCCAAGGGTCTTGACCCCGCAATCCTGCCAGACGGTGAGTTGATTGTGATCCTAGCGATATCCCGCCTATTAAGGCCAGGAGGGACTCTGAGTTTCCGATAGCCTCTTTCCCACAGACGGTTCTATTGGCGGCAGATCTGCGCCTCCCCCAAGGTGGTTGCCCCCACCCCGCCCATCGCCTTAGCAGGATGAGCTCCCTGCCCCGCTGGCTGGTGCGCCTACACATCCCGCCGCTAGTGGAGCTGGGTTGGGGCTTTGGGGGGAGGGCGGGCCCGGCGGGTACCCTTGCGTGTGCGGCCCACGCCCCTCCCTCCCGAGTCCTCTCTCCGTCGCCTTCTCTCTCTCCCCCTCGCGGGTTGGCAATGCCTGGATAATTGGACAGAACGCACCGTTGTACGGAGGGTTAGTCAGGATTCTTTTGACACAATCATTGTCCCATTCCGCGGTTTGTTCCAAAGAGAACGCCGGTGGTGTCCTCCTGGGGAAGCAATGGAGACCCGCTCTCTTTCACAAAATCCCTTGGCACCGCCAGGTGCAGCTGGCTGAACCGCTTGCCCAGGAGACGTTCTGCCTTGCGGCCAATAAATAAATGAAGGAATGAATAAGTAAATACGTCACAGGATTATTCACTGGAAACAAAAGGAAAGGAAATGAGATTAAAACCTCACAATACGGTGGCGTCTCGAGGCTTCGTGTCACGCAGTTCAGCAACTGAGGGCGTCACCCGCGCAGTCCACCGCCTCTCATACCGCACCGTACAGAGTATTCAGCGTTGGTTTTTGTCCTAATGTTAACGGTACATCGTAATTCCCGTACATCGCTCCTTCTTTCACCTTGAGTTACTGCTTCATTCTCCAAAAAATAACTATATAGAAAAAAGAGACATGCATATCTATCTAGACATAACTGACCCCGGCTCACAAATACTAATTCCCACAATATCGTACCTAAAACAGCAGAAACTTTGACCAAATCAGCGACTACAAAAAGCCCCGCGGCCAAGAAAACAACAGCAGACAGACCGCGGAACCACGCGTTTCCAAGCGTCCTTGTAATCGGGTGATCGCCACAGCTCTCCCCACAGTGCTTTATCAGGTTCCGAAGGGAGGTTCGCACAGCGTCTTTAACCTTGTAGTTGCATCGACGCACGTAAGCACGGCTTGCGAAAAATGTTTCTGTAGGTATGTGTAACTCCAGGGATATCGTTTTCAAAATAACCTACGTCTGCTGGAACGCATCGGCGACGTTTCTGGACAGTCGTTTTGGTGTGGCCCTCTGACAGCGTCACCCGGTTGGGTCCGCTTCTCCACGACCCCCATCCCGTGACTTCACTGGGAAAAGCAGGTCAACCCCTTTAGGTAGTCACGTAGGCGCGCAGTCGGCCCGGGATAAATTTGCTCTCCTGGACCCACTGAGTTTGTCGCGGACTCATTCCCGGACTCACCTCCCTGACTCGCCTTCAGCTGCCGCCCAGGCTCCGGGCCCGCCTCCTTGCCGCCCGCGGCCGCCAGAGGGCGCAGCCTCCCCTCGAGAGCGCGGCCTGGTCCCCTCCAAGCGCCGGGAGCTCCCGGGCTTCCCGCTCCAGCCTAGGGCCTTCGCCATCCGCCCTGACCTGGGGAGCAGGCCTCTGCGGAGGGCCTTGACACCGCGCGGACCTCGTCGCCTCCTCTAACTCTCCCTGACTCGCTTCTGGACACACTGAACCCCGTCTGAGCTATCCGCCCTCCCCCTCCCCAGACCAGCCCCCCACCCCTCGGAGGGACTAATTCACGCTGAACCCGCCGCTCTCCGCCTGGGGCCTTTGAAGGGCCGCGAGGGCTCAGGGCCTCTGAACTGCGGCGTCATCTCATCTTCAATCCCGGACAGCCCGGGATCGCCAAAGCTCAGGCTCAGGAGGGTTTTGGTTAAGGGTAGGCTTAGGGCTACAGTTCAGGTTAGGGCTGGGGGGGGGGGTTAGGGCTAGGGCTAGGGCTAGGGCTAGGATTAGGGCTAGGGCGAGGGTTAGGGTTAGTGTTAGGGTGAGGGTGAGGGTGAGGGTGAAGTGCTAATTCACGCTGAACCCGCCGCTCTCCACCCGGGGCCTTTGGAGAGCCTCGAGGGCTTAGGGCGTCTAAGCTCCGGCGTCATCTCCTCTTCAGTCCGGACAGCCCGGGGTCGCCAAAGCTCAGGCTCAGGAGCCCAGAGGGAACGAAGCAAATAGTCTCCTGAGTCACACATTCCTTCTTTTCTTCACTTCCCTTCTTGGTTGCTCCTTCCTTTAACCCATTGGTTCCCTTAAGAAACCCTTCTGACCGACGAAAATCAAGAGATTCGGTAATGCGCAAAGGTGGCCACGCTGTGGACACATCGGCCCCTTCCCAAGTGGTCAGCAAGCAATGAGGAGGCACAAAGGGTCAGACAGGCAGTGGCGGGCTGGTGGGACCAAATGCCTAGACGCCAGCAAAGGAAGAAACCGCAGGAGGAGGAAGAGCGGGCAGTATGACTTCATTCCTACTGGGCAAGTGGAGGAGTGCGTAGCCGTCTGGGATGGGGGTAGGAGCTTTGGACCATAGGAATGGGGCAGAGGCCCTGGAGAGGCACTTGTCATTTCCCAATCCTTTGTGCTCTGGAGATGTTTTGTTTCGCATGCATGTTCTCTGTGTTTCAATAGCGGCAATTTGTTTTCTTTTTTATGGTTTCAATTATCTGTCTGTTCTACCAATGAACTCCTTCATCCAGCTCGATAATCTCTATCACCTTTCCGAGGCTACCACGTCCAACGACGATGGGAGGAGTCTCAGGTGAAAGACGCTAAGAAAGAGGCCTGGTGTTTATGTATAAAAACTTAATTATTAATAAGTTGGGCAAGTGTCTGGACAGATATGACCCGGAATATATATACATTACTCCAAACACGTGCGACAGCAATCGCATCGATACACTTTCTTCGGCGATGGAATGGTGTTGCTCTAACGCCTTTCAGTCCATCTTCTGTGTGTTGAGAGTGGCCCAAGGGAGACATCCGTTCACAGGGGGGCGGTTGCTCTGGAACGTAAACTGTGCCATCGTTCCTTCGGTGATAGCTGTGGAACAAACTGTCTTCCAGTTCCCAGTTCCCACTCTCACACCTAAGGGAAAAGAAACATGTTAAAAAAGAAAGAAAAGGAAAAGAAAAAGAAAAAAACTGTCCTTTTTAAAAAATCCCCTTATGAGTAGAGAGGGCGTCCGCTCTTTCTCTACACACCTACCGAATAATTTCCAATTTGAGGGCCCATCTTGCCAGAAGGGAAAGAAGTTGAGATGTGTCCAAGGTAGGCCTATTTCCGTCGCCGGGGTTCGCTTAGGATTCGTGGATTGCACAGACTGCCAAGGAGGCAACGATGGCAGAGAGGAGTTCCGATCAGTCGTGCGAAGGCTTTTGTTCATCTGGCTTTAGCCAATGGGTCCATCGCCTGGTGCCCCTGGTGCCTCCGGGGGCAAGATCGAGGAGCCTCCAAAGGATCAGGCACCCCACGACTTGAAGATGCACAGTCAGCGCTGCGTCCATGTGCTAGGTCCAAGTGTCCCAGAGTCTTATCTTTCTTCCCGCGTTCCTTCGGCTCCGGAACACCGCGTCGTGGCTGTCCAGCATCTCTTTCCATCGTACGGATTCGTCCTCAAGGGATAGATGCCTGGATGTGGGTTCGGTCAGTCTTGCAGCGCGTCAAGCAGAGCGCGAAAGTCAATGTCGCCGAGGCAGAGTTCGAGTTGTGGAGGGTCCTCCTCCTGTGGATCCGCGTTCAGAAAGGTTTGGGACTTTCCCTGCAACTCCGGGGCGGAGAGGAGTTCATCTAAAAGGCTCTCGGTTTCCTGGCAGTCTTGGTCTGGTGGATGAGATGACCCTTGAGCCGATGGTGCCGGCTCCGGCCACAGGTGTGCCTCGGAGTGTCCGGGCTGCTGGAGTGTCTCTTGGCTGGGTTCCCATCGGGCAGTCACACCCTGGGCCACCTCACAGCCCCATTGCGTGAAGGGAGCTGTGACTTGCTGAGCCGGAACCTGCCCTTGCGTCTTTGAATTGTCAGGCCGAGAAGGGTCTTGGGCGAGCCACCCTGCCGAGACAGCGTGTTGGTCGCGATCCTGGTCATTTCCTGGGTATTGGGGCCAGAAAGGAGCCTGAGGGTCTGACAGCCTGTCTCCCACAGTGGGTCCTGTTGGCGATTGGTTCAGGTGTGTCCCCGGCGCGTGAGAGGTCTCTGCTGTCTTCTTCACAATCAGGGCGGGCTGGTCCATCACGGCACCCGGTGCTTGGCCGGCACAGCCCTGGGTGGGTTCCGAAGGAAGAAACGGTGGACGGGACTCAGTGAGAACAGGTTGGATGGCTTGGTTGCTGCTGGAAGGATGGGAGGGTGGGCCGAGAGGGTAGGTGCTCTGTACAGAGGACAGGTCGCTCTGGTCAAGTGGAAGCGTGGCCGCAGGAGTCGGGCTGTCTGCCAAGGACTTCGGCGGTGCACTCGCGCTCTGCACCGGCTTCCGAGCTCTTCGGTTCTGAAACCATACGTGAATTCGGGATCGCGGAAGGCCAGTTCGTTGAGCCAGTTCTTCCTTGGCCTCGTTACCAGGGTACCGGTTCTTCTCGAAGGCCTCGACTAGGAGACTCGTTTGCGATCTGGTGATGCGTGTGCATTTTCGTCTGGCCGCTTTGGGGAAATTTTCCGGAGACCAAGGCTGAGGCTCTCCCTGTCCCTGGGACGGCTCTTCTTCGGAGGCCTGTCCAGAGGCCGAGCGGCTCTTCCTTAGGTGACCTGCTCTGCGGTTTCCAAACCAAGTCTGAATGCGATCCTCCGCGATGCCGGTTTCTCTGGCGAGTTCTTCTCTGGTAGTTATACCAGGGTAGGGGTTCTGCTCAAACGCTGCTTGCAGGGTCTCTCTTTGACTGGGCTTCAAAACCAACCTCTCTCGTCGGCCTCGTGGATTTTGAGAGCGACTCGAAGCGCCGGTCGGATCCATCGCGGCAAGTCAGCCGGACTGCACGGAGACTCGCGGCCAAGTGAACAGCTCCCGGAAAGGCGGGACTCAGCCACGCCCGGAATGCTTTGCGCAGCAAAGGAAGGCCCCAAGGCCCCTGTGGGAAATCACCTGACCCACCGGAGTCCTTCATTAAGTACCTGAGGCCTTGGAGGAAAGCGTTGAAGGGCAAGATGACTCACTCCTAAGTGGAAGTAGAGATTTTATCAGGGGATTTGGCAACGGTCGTCCTATTAGTGTGCTGCGTCAGAGGAATGCATTTCCAATGGAAGGATTTTCCGGCACCTTGTCAGGTCGGTGGGGGCTGGGGGACCGGACTGGGATTCCCAGGCGCCTTAGTTCGCTGGTGCCGCCCTGACAGAACTAGCACCCGTGCGTGGCTTGGACAAACAGAAATGTATTCTTTCACAGTCGACCAGGCGACGAGTCCCAATTCAGGGCGCCAGCGCCTGGGGAAGGAGTTCCCTGTCTGTCAGCTCTGGGTGAAGGCCCTAGTCATCAGTCATCTTCTGGTCTACGAGCTGCTCAGTGCGGGGACCCGAGGTCCCAAGGACGCGCTCTGCCTCTGCCTCTTCTTCCTTGGCGCCCACTGGTCCCTCTCCTCTCTGCTAGCTTCTCTCTTTTCTGTCTCAAAAGGGACTGCCTGCCCATACAACCTAATCCTGTACGTTGCCTCCTCCCTCATTGACATAACCGCCGCCTGTGCTCCTGCCTCATTAACATCATAAAAACCATCACAGAGGGTAGGATTTACAACCCGCGGGGTAATTAGGACGGATCACAAATCCCAGAAGGACCAGACAAGTCTGGGAATCCTGGATTCCTTGGATTCTCAGGCTGCCAAGGGTCTTGACCCCGCAATCCTGCCAGACGGTGAGTTGATTGTGATCCTAGCGATATCCCGCCTATTAAGGCCAGGAGGGACTCTGAGTTTCCGATAGCCTCTTTCCCACAGACGGTTCTATTGGCGGCAGATCTGCGCCTCCCCCAAGGTGGTTGCCCCCACCCCGCCCATCGCCTTAGCAGGATGAGCTCCCTGCCCCGCTGGCTGGTGCGCCTACACATCCCGCCGCTAGTGGAGCTGGGTTGGGGCTTTGGGGGGAGGGCGGGCCCGGCGGGTACCCTTGCGTGTGCGGCCCACGCCCCTCCCTCCCGAGTCCTCTCTCCGTCGCCTTCTCTCTCTCCCCCTCGCGGGTTGGCAATGCCTGGATAATTGGACAGAACGCACCGTTGTACGGAGGGTTAGTCAGGATTCTTTTGACACAATCATTGTCCCATTCCGCGGTTTGTTCCAAAGAGAACGCCGGTGGTGTCCTCCTGGGGAAGCAATGGAGACCCGCTCTCTTTCACAAAATCCCTTGGCACCGCCAGGTGCAGCTGGCTGAACCGCTTGCCCAGGAGACGTTCTGCCTTGCGGCCAATAAATAAATGAAGGAATGAATAAGTAAATACGTCACAGGATTATTCACTGGAAACAAAAGGAAAGGAAATGAGATTAAAACCTCACAATACGGTGGCGTCTCGAGGCTTCGTGTCACGCAGTTCAGCAACTGAGGGCGTCACCCGCGCAGTCCACCGCCTCTCATACCGCACCGTACAGAGTATTCAGCGTTGGTTTTTGTCCTAATGTTAACGGTACATCGTAATTCCCGTACATCGCTCCTTCTTTCACCTTGAGTTACTGCTTCATTCTCCAAAAAATAACTATATAGAAAAAAGAGACATGCATATCTATCTAGACATAACTGACCCCGGCTCACAAATACTAATTCCCACAATATCGTACCTAAAACAGCAGAAACTTTGACCAAATCAGCGACTACAAAAAGCCCCGCGGCCAAGAAAACAACAGCAGACAGACCGCGGAACCACGCGTTTCCAAGCGTCCTTGTAATCGGGTGATCGCCACAGCTCTCCCCACAGTGCTTTATCAGGTTCCGAAGGGAGGTTCGCACAGCGTCTTTAACCTTGTAGTTGCATCGACGCACGTAAGCACGGCTTGCGAAAAATGTTTCTGTAGGTATGTGTAACTCCAGGGATATCGTTTTCAAAATAACCTACGTCTGCTGGAACGCATCGGCGACGTTTCCGGACAGTCGTTTTGGTGTGGCCCTCTGACAGCGTCACCCGGTTGGGTCCGCTTCTCCACGACCCCCATCCCGTGACTTCACTGGGAAAAGCAGGTCAACCCCTTTAGGTAGTCACGTAGGCGCGCAGTCGGCCCGGGATAAATTTGCTCTCCTGGACCCACTGAGTTTGTCGCGGACTCATTCCCGGACTCACCTCCCTGACCCGCCTTCAGCTGCCGCCCAGGCTCCGGGCCCGCCTCCTTGCCGCCCGCGGCCGCCAGAGGGCGCAGCCTCCCCGCGAGAGCGCGGCCTGGTCCCCTCCAAGCGCCGGGAGCTCCCGGGCTTCCCGCTCCAGCCTAGGGCCTTCGCCATCCGCCCTGACCTGGGCAGCAGGCCTCTGCGCAGGGCCTTGACACCGCGCGGACCTCGTCGCCTCCTCTAGCTCTCCCTGACTCGCTTCTGGACACACTGAACGCCGTCTGAGCTATCCGCCCTCCCCCTCCCCAGACCAGCCCCCCACCCCTCGGAGGGACTAATTCACGCTGAACCCGCCGCTCTCCGCCTGGGGCCTTTGAAGGGCCGCGAGGGCTCAGGGCCTCTGAACTGCGGCGTCATCTCATCTTCAGTCACGGACAGCCTGGGATGGCCAAAGCTCAGGCTCAGGAGGGTTTTGGTTAAGGGTAGGCTTAGGGCTATAGTTCAGGTTAGGGCTGGGGGGGGGGTTAGGGCTAGGGCTAGGGCTAGGGCTAGGATTAGGGCTAGGGCGAGGGTTAGGGTTAGTGTTAGGGTGAGGGTGAGGGTGAGGGTGAGGTGCTAATTCACGCTGAACCCGCCGCTCTCCACCCGGGGCCTTTGAAGAGCCGCGAGGGCTTAGGGCGTCTAAGCTCCGGCGTCATCTCCTCTTCAGTCCGGACAGCCCGGGGTCGCCAAAGCTCAGGCTCAGGAGCCCAGAGGGAACGAAGCAAATAGTCTCCTGAGTCACACATTCCTTCTTTTCTTCACTTCCCTTCTTGGTTGCTCCTTCCTTTAACCCATTGGTTCCCTTAAGAAACCCTTCTGACCGACGAAAATCAAGAGATTCGGTAATGCGCAAAGGTGGCCACGCTGTGGACACATCGGCCCCTTCCCAAGTGGTCAGCAAGCAATGAGGAGGCACAAAGGGTCAGACAGGCAGTGGCGGGCTGGTGGGACCAAATGCCTAGACGCCAGCAAAGGAAGAAACCGCAGGAGGAAGAAGAGCGGGCAGTATGACTTCATTCCTACTGGGCAAGTGGGGGAGTGCGTAGCCGTCTGGGATGGGGGTAGGAGCTTTGGACCATAGGAATGGGGCAGAGGCCCTGGAGAGGCACTTGTCATTTCCCAATCCTTTGTGCTCTGGAGATGTTTTGTTTCGCATGCATGTTCTCTGTGTTTCAATAGCGGCAATTTGTTTTCTTTTTTATGGTTTCAATTATCTGTCTGTTCTACCAATGAACTCCTTCATCCAGCTCGATAATCTCTATCACCTTTCCGAGGCTACCACGTCCAACGACGATGGGAGGAGTCTCAGGTGAAAGACGCTAAGAAAGAGGCCTGGTGTTTATGTATAAAAACTTAATTATTGATAAGTTGGGCAAGTGTCTGGACAGATATGACCCGGAATATATATACATTACTCCAAACACGTGCGACAGCAATCGCATCGATACACTTTCTTCGGCGATGGAATGGTGTTGCTCTAACGCCTTTCAGTCCATCTTCTGTGTGTTGAGAGTGGCCCAAGGGAGACATCCGTTCACAGGGGGGCGGTTGCTCTGGGACGTAAACTGTGCCATCGTTCCTTCGGTGATAGCTGTGGAACAAACTGTCTTCCAGTTCCCGGTTCCCACTCTCACACCTAAGGGAAAAGAAACATGTTAAAAAAGAAAGAAAAGGAAAAGAAAAAGAAAAAAACTGTCCTTTTTAAAAAATCCCCTTATGAGTAGAGAGGGCGTCCGCTCTTTCTCTACACACCTACCCAATAATTTCCAATTTGAGGGCCCATCTTGCCAGAAGGGAAAGAAGTTGAGATGTGTCCAAGGTAGGCCTATTTCCGTCGCCGGGGTTCGCTTAGGATTCGTGGATTGCACAGACTGCCAAGGAGGCAACGATGGCAGAGAGGAGTTCCGATCAGTCGTGCGAAGGCTTTTGTTCATCTGGCTTTAGCCAATGGGTCCATCGCCTGGTGCCCCTGGTGCCTCCGGGGGCAAGATCGAGGAGCCTCCAAAGGATCAGGCACCCCACGACTTGAAGATGCACAGTCAGCGCTGCGTCCATGTGCTAGGTCCAAGTGTCCCAGAGTCTTATCTTTCTTCCCGCGTTCCTTCGGCTCCGGAACACCGCGTCGTGGCTGTCCAGCATCTCTTTCCATCGTACGGATTCGTCCTCAAGGGATAGATGCCTGGATGTGGGTTCGGTCAGTCTTGCAGCGCGTCAAGCAGAGCGCGAAAGTCAATGTCGCCGAGGCAGAGTTCGAGTTGTGGAGGGTCCTCCTCCTGTGGATCCGCGTTCAGAAAGGTTTGGGACTTTCCCTGCAACTCCGGGGCGGAGAGGAGTTCATCTAAAAGGCTCTCGGTTTCCTGGCAGTCTTGGTCTGGTGGATGAGATGACCCTTGAGCCGATGGTGCCGGCTCCGGCCACAGGTGTGCCTCGGAGTGTCCGGGCTGCTGGAGTGTCTCTTGGCTGGGTTCCCATCGGGCAGTCACACCCTGGGCCACCTCACAGCCCCATTGCGTGAAGGGAGCTGTGACTTGCTGAGCCGGAACCTGCCCTTGCGTCTTTGAATTGTCAGGCCGAGAAGGGTCTTGGGCGAGCCACCCTGCCGAGACAGCGTGTTGGTCGCGATCCTGGTCATTTCCTGGGTATTCGGGCCAGAAAGGAGCCTGAGGGTCTGACAGCCTGTCTCCCACAGTGGGTCCTGTTGGCGATTGGTTCAGGTGTGTCCCCGGCGCGTGAGAGGTCTCTGCTGTCTTCTTCACAATCAGGGCGGGCTGGTCCATCACGGCACCCGGTGCTTGGCCGGCACAGCCCTGGGTGGGTTCCGAAGGAAGAAACGGTGGACGGGACTCAGTGAGAACAGGTTGGATGGCTTGGTTGCTGCTGGAAGGATGGGAGGGTGGGCCGAGAGGGTAGGTGCTCTGTACAGAGGACAGGTCGCTCTGGTCAAGTGGAAGCGTGGCCGCAGGAGTCGGGCTGTCTGCCAAGGACTTCGGCGGTGCACTCGCGCTCTGCACCGGCTTCCGAGCTCTTCGGTTCTGAAACCATACGTGAATTCGGGATCGCGGAAGGCCAGTTCGTTGAGCCAGTTCTTCCTTGGCCTCGTTACCAGGGTACCGGTTCTTCTCGAAGGCCTCGACTAGGAGACTCGTTTGCGATCTGGTGATGCGTGTGCGTTTTCGTCTGGCCGCTTTGGGGAAATTTTCCGGAGACCAAGGCTGAGGCTCTCCCTGTCCCTGGGACGGCTCTTCTTCGGAGGCCTGTCCAGAGGCCGAGCGGCTCTTCCTTAGGTGACCTGCTCTGCGGTTTCCAAACCAAGTCTGAATGCGATCCTCCGCGATGCCGGTTTCTCTGGCGAGTTCTTCTCTGGTAGTTATACCAGGGTAGGGGTTCTGCTCAAACGCTGCTTGCAGGGTCTCTCTTTGACTGGGCTTCAAAACCAACCTCTCTCGTCGGCCTCGTGGATTTTGAGAGCGACTCGAAGCGCCGGTCGGATCCATCGCGGCAAGTCAGCCGGACTGCACGGAGACTCGCGGCCAAGTGAACAGCTCCCGGAAAGGCGGGACTCAGCCACGCCCGGAATGCTTTGCGCAGCAAAGGAAGGCCCCAAGGCCCCTGTGGGAAATCACCTGACCCACCGGAGTCCTTCATTAAGTACCTGAGGCCTTGGAGGAAAGCGTTGAAGGGCAAGATGACTCACTCCTAAGTGGAAGTAGAGATTTTATCAGGGGATTTGGCAACGGTCGTCCTATTAGTGTGCTGCGTCAGAGGAATGCATTTCCAATGGAAGGATTTTCCGGCACCTTGTCAGGTCGGTGGGGGCTGGGGGACCGGACTGGGATTCCCAGGCGCCTTAGTTCGCTGGTGCCGCCCTGACAGAACTAGCACCCGTGCGTGGCTTGGACAAACAGAAATGTATTCTTTCACAGTCGACCAGGCGACGAGTCCCAATTCAGGGCGCCAGCGCCTGGGGAAGGAGTTCCCTGTCTGTCAGCTCTGGGTGAAGGCCCTAGTCATCAGTCATCTTCTGGTCTACGAGCTGCTCAGTGCGGGGACCCGAGGTCCCAAGGACGCGCTCTGCCTCTGCCTCTTCTTCCTTGGCGCCCACTGGTCCCTCTCCTCTCTGCTAGCTTCTCTCTTTTCTGTCTCAAAAGGGACTGCCTGCCCATACAACCTAATCCTGTACGTTGCCTCCTCCCTCATTGACATAACCGCCGCCTGTGCTCCTGCCTCATTAACATCATAAAAACCATCACAGAGGGTAGGATTTACAACCCGCGGGGTAATTAGGACGGATCACAAATCCCAGAAGGACCAGACAAGTCTGGGAATCCTGGATTCCTTGGATTCTCAGGCTGCCAAGGGTCTTGACCCCGCAATCCTGCCAGACGGTGAGTTGATTGTGATCCTAGCGATATCCCGCCTATTAAGGCCAGGAGGGACTCTGAGTTTCCGATAGCCTCTTTCCCACAGACGGTTCTATTGGCGGCAGATCTGCGCCTCCCCCAAGGTGGTTGCCCCCACCCCGCCCATCGCCTTAGCAGGATGAGCTCCCTGCCCCGCTGGCTGGTGCGCCTACACATCCCGCCGCTAGTGGAGCTGGGTTGGGGCTTTGGGGGGAGGGCGGGCCCGGCGGGTACCCTTGCGTGTGCGGCCCACGCCCCTCCCTCCCGAGTCCTCTCTCCGTCGCCTTCTCTCTCTCCCCCTCGCGGGTTGGCAATGCCTGGATAATTGGACAGAACGCACCGTTGTACGGAGGGTTAGTCAGGATTCTTTTGACACAATCATTGTCCCATTCCGTGGTTTGTTCCAAAGAGAACGCCGGTGGTGTCCTCCTGGGGAAGCAATGGAGACCCGCTCTCTTTCACAAAATCCCTTGGCACCGCCAGGTGCAGCTGGCTGAACCGCTTGCCCAGGAGACGTTCTGCCTTGCGGCCAATAAATAAATGAAGGAATGAATAAGTAAATACGTCACAGGATTATTCACTGGAAACAAAAGGAAAGGAAATGAGATTAAAACCTCACAATACGGTGGCGTCTCGAGGCTTCGTGTCACGCAGTTCAGCAACTGAGGGCGTCACCCGCGCAGTCCACCGCCTCTCATACCGCACCGTACAGAGTATTCAGCGTTGGTTTTTGTCCTAATGTTAACGGTACATCGTAATTCCCGTACATCGCTCCTTCTTTCACCTTGAGTTACTGCTTCATTCTCCAAAAAATAACTATATAGAAAAAAGAGACATGCATATCTATCTAGACATAACTGACCCCGGCTCACAAATACTAATTCCCACAATATCGTACCTAAAACAGCAGAAACTTTGACCAAATCAGCGACTACAAAAAGCCCCGCGGCCAAGAAAACAACAGCAGACAGACCGCGGAACCACGCGTTTCCAAGCGTCCTTGTAATCGGGTGATCGCCACAGCTCTCCCCACAGTGCTTTATCAGGTTCCGAAGGGAGGTTCGCACAGCTTCTTTAACCTTGTAGTTGCATCGACGCACGTAAGCACGGCTTGCGAAAAATGTTTCTGTAGGTATGTGTAACTCCAGGGATATCGTTTTCAAAATAACCTACGTCTGCTGGAACGCATCGGCGACGTTTCTGGACAGTCGTTTTGGTGTGGCCCTCTGACAGCGTCACCCGGTTGGGTCCGCTTCTCCACGACCCCCATCCCGTGACTTCACTGGGAAAAGCAGGTCAACCCCTTTAGGTAGTCACGTAGGCGCGCAGTCGGCCCGGGATAAATTTGCTCTCCTGGACCCACTGAGTTTGTCGCGGACTCATTCCCGGACTCACCTCCCTGACCCGCCTTCAGCTGCCGCCCAGGCTCCGGGCCCGCCTCCTTGCCGCCCGCGGCCGCCAGAGGGCGCAGCCTCCCCTCGAGAGCGCGGCCTGGTCCCCTCCAAGCGCCGGGAGCTCCCGGGCTTCCCGCTCCAGCCTAGGGCATTCGCCATCCGCCCTGACCTGGGGAGCAGGCCTCTGCGGAGGGCCTTGACACCGCGCGGACCTCGTCGCCTCCTCTAACTCTCCCTGATTCGCTTCTGGACACACTGAACCCCGTCTGAGCTATCCGCCCTCCCCCTCCCCAGACCAGCCCCCCACCCCTCGGAGGGACTAATTCACGCTGAACCCGCCGCTCTCCGCCTGGGGCCTTTGAAGGGCCGCAAGGGCTCAGGGCCTCTGAACTGCGGCGTCATCTCCTCTTCAATCCCGGACAGCCCGGGATCGCCAAAGCTCAGGCTCAGGAGGGTTTTGGTTAAGGGTAGGCTTAGGGCTACAGTTCAGGTTAGGGCTGGGGGGGGGTTAGGGCTAGGGCTAGGGCTAGGGCTAGGATTAGGGCTAGGGCGAGGGTTAGGGTTAGTGTTAGGGTGAGGGTGAGGGTGAGGGTGAGGTGCTAATTCACGCTGAACCCGCCGCTCTCCACCCGGGGCCTTTGAAGAGCCTCGAGGGCTTAGGGCGTCTAAGCTCCGGCGTCATCTCCTCTTCAGTCCGGACAGCCCGGGGTCGCCAAAGCTCAGGCTCAGGAGCCCAGAGGGAACGAAGCAAATAGTCTCCTGAGTCACACATTCCTTCTTTTCTTCACTTCCCTTCTTGGTTGCTCCTTCCTTTAACCCATTGGTTCCCTTAAGAAACCCTTCTGACCGACGAAAATCAAGAGATTCGGTAATGCGCAAAGGTGGCCACGCTGTGGACACATCGGCCCCTTCCCAAGTGGTCAGCAAGCAATGAGGAGGCACAAAGGGTCAGACAGGCAGTGGCGGGCTGGTGGGACCAAATGCCTAGACGCCAGCAAAGGAAGAAACCGCAGGAGGAAGAAGAGCGGGCAGTATGACTTCATTCCTACTGGGCAAGTGGAGGAGTGCGTAGCCGTCTGGGATGGGGGTAGGAGCTTTGGACCATAGGAATGGGGCAGAGGCCCTGGAGAGGCACTTGTCATTTCCCAATCCTTTGTGCTCTGGAGATGTTTTGTTTCGCATGCATGTTCTCTGTGTTTCAATAGCGGCAATTTGTTTTCTTTTTTATGGTTTCAATTATCTGTCTGTTCTACCAATGAACTCCTTCATCCAGCTCGATAATCTCTATCACCTTTCCGAGGCTACCACGTCCAACGACGATGGGAGGAGTCTCAGGTGAAAGACGCTAAGAAAGAGGCCTGGTGTTTATGTATAAAAACTTAATTATTAATAAGTTGGGCAAGTGTCTGGACAGATATGACCCGGAATATATATACATTACTCCAAACACGTGCGACAGCAATCGCATCGATACACTTTCTTCGGCGATGGAATGGTGTTGCTCTAACGCCTTTCAGTCCATCTTCTGTGTGTTGAGAGTGGCCCAAGGGAGACATCCGTTCACAGGGGGGCGGTTGCTCTGGAACGTAAACTGTGCCATCGTTCCTTCGGTGATAGCTGTGGAACAAACTGTCTTCCAGTTCCCAGTTCCCACTCTCACACCTAAGGGAAAAGAAACATGTTAAAAAAGAAAGAAAAGGAAAAGAAAAAGAAAAAAACTGTCCTTTTTAAAAAATCCCCTTATGAGTAGAGAGGGCGTCCGCTCTTTCTCTACACACCTACCGAATAATTTCCAATTTGAGGGCCCATCTTGCCAGAAGGGAAAGAAGTTGAGATGTGTCCAAGGTAGGCCTATTTCCGTCGCCGGGGTTCGCTTAGGATTCGTGGATTGCACAGACTGCCAAGGAGGCAACGATGGCAGAGAGGAGTTCCGATCAGTCGTGCGAAGGCTTTTGTTCATCTGGCTTTAGCCAATGGGTCCATCGCCTGGTGCCCCTGGTGCCTCCGGGGGCAAGATCGAGGAGCCTCCAAAGGATCAGGCACCCCACGACTTGAAGATGCACAGTCAGCGCTGCGTCCATGTGCTAGGTCCAAGTGTCCCAGAGTCTTATCTTTCTTCCCGCGTTCCTTCGGCTCCGGAACACCGCGTCGTGGCTGTCCAGCATCTCTTTCCATCGTACGGATTCGTCCTCAAGGGATAGATGCCTGGATGTGGGTTCGGTCAGTCTTGCAGCGCGTCAAGCAGAGCGCGAAAGTCAATGTCGCCGAGGCAGAGTTCGAGTTGTGGAGGGTCCTCCTCCTGTGGATCCGCGTTCAGAAAGGTTTGGGACTTTCCCTGCAACTCCGGGGCAGAGAGGAGTTCATCTAAAAGGCTCTCGGTTTCCTGGCAGTCTTGGTCTGGTGGATGAGATGACCCTTGAGCCGATGGTGCCGGCTCCGGCCACAGGTGTGCCTCGGAGTGTCCGGGCTGCTGGAGTGTCTCTTGGCTGGGTTCCCATCGGGCAGTCACACCCTGGGCCACCTCACAGCCCCATTGCGTGAAGGGAGCTGTGACTTGCTGAGCCGGAACCTGCCCTTGCGTCTTTGAATTGTCAGGCCGAGAAGGGTCTTGGGCGAGCCACCCTGCCGAGACAGCGTGTTGGTCGCGATCCTGGTCATTTCCTGGGTATTGGGGCCAGAAAGGAGCCTGAGGGTCTGACAGCCTGTCTCCCACAGTGGGTCCTGTTGGCGATTGGTTCAGGTGTGTCCCCGGCGCGTGAGAGGTCTCTGCTGTCTTCTTCACAATCAGGGCGGGCTGGTCCATCACGGCACCCGGTGCTTGGCCGGCACAGCCCTGGGTGGGTTCCGAAGGAAGAAACGGTGGACGGGACTCAGTGAGAACAGGTTGGATGGCTTGGTTGCTGCTGGAAGGATGGGAGGGTGGGCCGAGAGGGTAGGTGCTCTGTACAGAGGACAGGTCGCTCTGGTCAAGTGGAAGCGTGGCCGCAGGAGTCGGGCTGTCTGCCAAGGACTTCGGCGGTGCACTCGCGCTCTGCACCGGCTTCCGAGCTCTTCGGTTCTGAAACCATACGTGAATTCGGGATCGCGGAAGGCCAGTTCGTTGAGCCAGTTCTTCCTTGGCCTCGTTACCAGGGTACCGGTTCTTCTCGAAGGCCTCGACTAGGAGACTCGTTTGCGATCTGGTGATGCGTGTGCATTTTCGTCTGGCCGCTTTGGGGAAATTTTCCGGAGACCAAGGCTGAGGCTCTCCCTGTCCCTGGGACGGCTCTTCTTCGGAGGCCTGTCCAGAGGCCGAGCGGCTCTTCCTTAGGTGACCTGCTCTGCGGTTTCCAAACCAAGTCTGAATGCGATCCTCCGCGATGCCGGTTTCTCTGGCGAGTTCTTCTCTGGTAGTTATACCAGGGTAGGGGTTCTGCTCAAACGCTGCTTGCAGGGTCTCTCTTTGACTGGGCTTCAAAACCAACCTCTCTCGTCGGCCTCGTGGATTTTGAGAGCGACTCGAAGCGCCGGTCGGATCCATCGCGGCAAGTCAGCCGGACTGCACGGAGACTCGCGGCCAAGTGAACAGCTCCCGGAAAGGCGGGACTCAGCCACGCCCGGAATGCTTTGCGCAGCAAAGGAAGGCCCCAAGGCCCCTGTGGGAAATCACCTGACCCACCGGAGTCCTTCATTAAGTACCTGAGGCCTTGGAGGAAAGCGTTGAAGGGCAAGATGACTCACTCCTAAGTGGAAGTAGAGATTTTATCAGGGGATTTGGCAACGGTCGTCCTATTAGTGTGCTGCGTCAGAGGAATGCATTTCCAATGGAAGGATTTTCCGGCACCTTGTCAGGTCGGTGGGGGCTGGGGGACCGGACTGGGATTCCCAGGCGCCTTAGTTCGCTGGTGCCGCCCTGACAGAACTAGCACCCGTGCGTGGCTTGGACAAACAGAAATGTATTCTTTCACAGTCGACCAGGCGACGAGTCCCAATTCAGGGCGCCAGCGCCTGGGGAAGGAGTTCCCTGTCTGTCAGCTCTGGGTGAAGGCCCTAGTCATCAGTCAACTTCTGGTCTACGAGCTGCTCAGTGCGGGGACCCGAGGTCCCAAGGACGCGCTCTGCCTCTGCCTCTTCTTCCTTGGCGCCCACTGGTCCCTCTCCTCTCTGCTAGCTTCTCTCTTTTCTGTCTCAAAAGGGACTGCCTGCCCATACAACCTAATCCTGTACGTTGCCTCCTCCCTCATTGACATAACCGCCGCCTGTGCTCCTGCCTCATTAACATCATAAAAACCATCACAGAGGGTAGGATTTACAACCCGCGGGGTAATTAGGACGGATCACAAATCCCAGAAGGACCAGACAAGTCTGGGAATCCTGGATTCCTTGGATTCTCAGGCTGCCAAGGGTCTTGACCCCGCAATCCTGCCAGACGGTGAGTTGATTGTGATCCTAGCGATATCCCGCCTATTAAGGCCAGGAGGGACTCTGAGTTTCCGATAGCCTCTTTCCCACAGACGGTTCTATTGGCGGCAGATCTGCGCCTCCCCCAAGGTGGTTGCCCCCACCCCGCCCATCGCCTTAGCAGGATGAGCTCCCTGCCCCGCTGGCTGGTGCGCCTACACATCCCGCCGCTAGTGGAGCTGGGTTGGGGCTTTGGGGGGAGGGCGGGCCCGGCGGGTACCCTTGCGTGTGCGGCCCACGCCCCTCCCTCCCGAGTCCTCTCTCCGTCGCCTTCTCTCTCTCCCCCTCGCGGGTTGGCAATGCCTGGATAATTGGACAGAACGCACCGTTGTACGGAGGGTTAGTCAGGATTCTTTTGACACAATCATTGTCCCATTCCGCGGTTTGTTCCAAAGAGAACGCCGGTGGTGTCCTCCTGGGGAAGCAATGGAGACCCGCTCTCTTTCACAAAATCCCTTGGCACCGCCAGGTGCAGCTGGCTGAACCGCTTGCCCAGGAGACGTTCTGCCTTGCGGCCAATAAATAAATGAAGGAATGAATAAGTAAATACGTCACAGGATTATTCACTGGAAACAAAAGGAAAGGAAATGAGATTAAAACCTCACAATACGGTGGCGTCTCGAGGCTTCGTGTCACGCAGTTCAGCAACTGAGGGCGTCACCCGCGCAGTCCACCGCCTCTCATACCGCACCGTACAGAGTATTCAGCGTTGGTTTTTGTCCTAATGTTAACGGTACATCGTAATTCCCGTACATCGCTCCTTCTTTCACCTTGAGTTACTGCTTCATTCTCCAAAAAATAACTATATAGAAAAAAGAGACATGCATATCTATCTAGACATAACTGACCCCGGCTCACAAATACTAATTCCCACAATATCGTACCTAAAACAGCAGAAACTTTGACCAAATCAGCGACTACAAAAAGCCCCGCGGCCAAGAAAACAACAGCAGACAGACCGCGGAACCACGCGTTTCCAAGCGTCCTTGTAATCGGGTGATCGCCACAGCTCTCCCCACAGTGCTTTATCAGGTTCCGAAGGGAGGTTCGCACAGCGTCTTTAACCTTGTAGTTGCATCGACGCACGTAAGCACGGCTTGCGAAAAATGTTTCTGTAGGTATGTGTAACTCCAGGGATATCGTTTTCAAAATAACCTACGTCTGCTGGAACGCATCGGCGACGTTTCCGGACAGTCGTTTTGGTGTGGCCCTCTGACAGCGTCACCCGGTTGGGTCCGCTTCTCCACGACCCCCATCCCGTGACTTCACTGGGAAAAGCAGGTCAACCCCTTTAGGTAGTCACGTAGGCGCGCAGTCGGCCCGGGATAAATTTGCTCTCCTGGACCCACTGAGTTTGTCGCGGACTCATTCCCGGACTCACCTCCCTGACCCGCCTTCAGCTGCCGCCCAGGCTCCGGGCCCGCCTCCTTGCCGCCCGCGGCCGCCAGAGGGCGCAGCCTCCCCGCGAGAGCGCGGCCTGGTCCCCTCCAAGCGCCGGGAGCTCCCGGGCTTCCCGCTCCAGCCTAGGGCCTTCGCCATCCGCCCTGACCTGGGCAGCAGGCCTCTGCGCAGGGCCTTGACACCGCGCGGACCTCGTCGCCTCCTCTAGCTCTCCCTGACTCGCTTCTGGACACACTGAACGCCGTCTGAGCTATCCGCCCTCCCCCTCCCCAGACCAGCCCCCCACCCCTCGGAGGGACTAATTCACGCTGAACCCGCCGCTCTCCGCCTGGGGCCTTTGAAGGGCCGCGAGGGCTCAGGGCCTCTGAACTGCGGCGTCATCTCATCTTCAGTCACGGACAGCCTGGGATCGCCAAAGCTCAGGCTCAGGAGGGTTTTGGTTAAGGGTAGGCTTAGGGCTATAGTTCAGGTTAGGGCTGGGGGGGGGGGTTAGGGCTAGGGCTAGGGCTAGGGCTAGGATTAGGGCTAGGGCGAGGGTTAGGGTTAGTGTTAGGGTGAGGGTGAGGGTGAGGGTGAGGTGCTAATTCACGCTGAACCCGCCGCTCTCCACCCGGGGCCTTTGAAGAGCCGCGAGGGCTTAGGGCGTCTAAGCTCCGGCGTCATCTCCTCTTCAGTCCGGACAGCCCGGGGTCGCCAAAGCTCAGGCTCAGGAGCCCAGAGGGAACGAAGCAAATAGTCTCCTGAGTCACACATTCCTTCTTTTCTTCACTTCCCTTCTTGGTTGCTCCTTCCTTTAACCCATTGGTTCCCTTAAGAAACCCTTCTGACCGACGAAAATCAAGAGATTCGGTAATGCGCAAAGGTGGCCACGCTGTGGACACATCGGCCCCTTCCCAAGTGGTCAGCAAGCAATGAGGAGGCACAAAGGGTCAGACAGGCAGTGGCGGGCTGGTGGGACCAAATGCCTAGACGCCAGCAAAGGAAGAAACCGCAGGAGGAAGAAGAGCGGGCAGTATGACTTCATTCCTACTGGGCAAGTGGGGGAGTGCGTAGCCGTCTGGGATGGGGGTAGGAGCTTTGGACCATAGGAATGGGGCAGAGGCCCTGGAGAGGCACTTGTCATTTCCCAATCCTTTGTGCTCTGGAGATGTTTTGTTTCGCATGCATGTTCTCTGTGTTTCAATAGCGGCAATTTGTTTTCTTTTTTATGGTTTCAATTATCTGTCTGTTCTACCAATGAACTCCTTCATCCAGCTCGATAATCTCTATCACCTTTCCGAGGCTACCACGTCCAACGACGATGGGAGGAGTCTCAGGTGAAAGACGCTAAGAAAGAGGCCTGGTGTTTATGTATAAAAACTTAATTATTGATAAGTTGGGCAAGTGTCTGGACAGATATGACCCGGAATATATATACATTACTCCAAACACGTGCGACAGCAATCGCATCGATACACTTTCTTCGGCGATGGAATGGTGTTGCTCTAACGCCTTTCAGTCCATCTTCTGTGTGTTGAGAGTGGCCCAAGGGAGACATCCGTTCACAGGGGGGCGGTTGCTCTGGGACGTAAACTGTGCCATCGTTCCTTCGGTGATAGCTGTGGAACAAACTGTCTTCCAGTTCCCGGTTCCCACTCTCACACCTAAGGGAAAAGAAACATGTTAAAAAAGAAAGAAAAGGAAAAGAAAAAGAAAAAAACTGTCCTTTTTAAAAAATCCCCTTATGAGTAGAGAGGGCGTCCGCTCTTTCTCTACACACCTACCCAATAATTTCCAATTTGAGGGCCCATCTTGCCAGAAGGGAAAGAAGTTGAGATGTGTCCAAGGTAGGCCTATTTCCGTCGCCGGGGTTCGCTTAGGATTCGTGGATTGCACAGACTGCCAAGGAGGCAACGATGGCAGAGAGGAGTTCCGATCAGTCGTGCGAAGGCTTTTGTTCATCTGGCTTTAGCCAATGGGTCCATCGCCTGGTGCCCCTGGTGCCTCCGGGGGCAAGATCGAGGAGCCTCCAAAGGATCAGGCACCCCACGACTTGAAGATGCACAGTCAGCGCTGCGTCCATGTGCTAGGTCCAAGTGTCCCAGAGTCTTATCTTTCTTCCCGCGTTCCTTCGGCTCCGGAACACCGCGTCGTGGCTGTCCAGCATCTCTTTCCATCGTACGGATTCGTCCTCAAGGGATAGATGCCTGGATGTGGGTTCGGTCAGTCTTGCAGCGCGTCAAGCAGAGCGCGAAAGTCAATGTCGCCGAGGCAGAGTTCGAGTTGTGGAGGGTCCTCCTCCTGTGGATCCGCGTTCAGAAAGGTTTGGGACTTTCCCTGCAACTCCGGGGCGGAGAGGAGTTCATCTAAAAGGCTCTCGGTTTCCTGGCAGTCTTGGTCTGGTGGATGAGATGACCCTTGAGCCGATGGTGCCGGCTCCGGCCACAGGTGTGCCTCGGAGTGTCCGGGCTGCTGGAGTGTCTCTTGGCTGGGTTCCCATCGGGCAGTCACACCCTGGGCCACCTCACAGCCCCATTGCGTGAAGGGAGCTGTGACTTGCTGAGCCGGAACCTGCCCTTGCGTCTTTGAATTGTCAGGCCGAGAAGGGTCTTGGGCGAGCCACCCTGCCGAGACAGCGTGTTGGTCGCGATCCTGGTCATTTCCTGGGTATTGGGGCCAGAAGGGAGCCTGAGGGTCTGACAGCCTGTCTCCCACAGTGGGTCCTGTTGGCGATTGGTTCAGGTGTGTCCCCGGCGCGTGAGAGGTCTCTGCTGTCTTCTTCACAATCAGGGCGGGCTGGTCCATCACGGCACCCGGTGCTTGGCCGGCACAGCCCTGGGTGGGTTCCGAAGGAAGAAACGGTGGACGGGACTCAGTGAGAACAGGTTGGATGGCTTGGTTGCTGCTGGAAGGATGGGAGGGTGGGCCGAGAGGGTAGGTGCTCTGTACAGAGGACAGGTCGCTCTGGTCAAGTGGAAGCGTGGCCGCAGGAGTCGGGCTGTCTGCCAAGGACTTCGGCGGTGCACTCGCGCTCTGCACCGGCTTCCGAGCTCTTCGGTTCTGAAACCATACGTGAATTCGGGATCGCGGAAGGCCAGTTCGTTGAGCCAGTTCTTCCTTGGCCTCGTTACCAGGGTACCGGTTCTTCTCGAAGGCCTCGACTAGGAGACTCGTTTGCGATCTGGTGATGCGTGTGCGTTTTCGTCTGGCCGCTTTGGGGAAATTTTCCGGAGACCAAGGCTGAGGCTCTCCCTGTCCCTGGGACGGCTCTTCTTCGGAGGCCTGTCCAGAGGCCGAGCGGCTCTTCCTTAGGTGACCTGCTCTGCGGTTTCCAAACCAAGTCTGAATGCGATCCTCCGCGATGCCGGTTTCTCTGGCGAGTTCTTCTCTGGTAGTTATACCAGGGTAGGGGTTCTGCTCAAACGCTGCTTGCAGGGTCTCTCTTTGACTGGGCTTCAAAACCAACCTCTCTCGTCGGCCTCGTGGATTTTGAGAGCGACTCGAAGCGCCGGTCGGATCCATCGCGGCAAGTCAGCCGGACTGCACGGAGACTCGCGGCCAAGTGAACAGCTCCCGGAAAGGCGGGACTCAGCCACGCCCGGAATGCTTTGCGCAGCAAAGGAAGGCCCCAAGGCCCCTGTGGGAAATCACCTGACCCACCGGAGTCCTTCATTAAGTACCTGAGGCCTTGGAGGAAAGCGTTGAAGGGCAAGATGACTCACTCCTAAGTGGAAGTAGAGATTTTATCAGGGGATTTGGCAACGGTCGTCCTATTAGTGTGCTGCGTCAGAGGAATGCATTTCCAATGGAAGGATTTTCCGGCACCTTGTCAGGTCGGTGGGGGCTGGGGGACCGGACTGGGATTCCCAGGCGCCTTAGTTCGCTGGTGCCGCCCTGACAGAACTAGCACCCGTGCGTGGCTTGGACAAACAGAAATGTATTCTTTCACAGTCGACCAGGCGACGAGTCCCAATTCAGGGCGCCAGCGCCTGGGGAAGGAGTTCCCTGTCTGTCAGCTCTGGGTGAAGGCCCTAGTCATCAGTCATCTTCTGGTCTACGAGCTGCTCAGTGCGGGGACCCGAGGTCCCAAGGACGCGCTCTGCCTCTGCCTCTTCTTCCTTGGCGCCCACTGGTCCCTCTCCTCTCTGCTAGCTTCTCTCTTTTCTGTCTCAAAAGGGACTGCCTGCCCATACAACCTAATCCTGTACGTTGCCTCCTCCCTCATTGACATAACCGCCGCCTGTGCTCCTGCCTCATTAACATCATAAAAACCATCACAGAGGGTAGGATTTACAACCCGCGGGGTAATTAGGACGGATCACAAATCCCAGAAGGACCAGACAAGTCTGGGAATCCTGGATTCCTTGGATTCTCAGGCTGCCAAGGGTCTTGACCCCGCAATCCTGCCAGACGGTGAGTTGATTGTGATCCTAGCGATATCCCGCCTATTAAGGCCAGGAGGGACTCTGAGTTTCCGATAGCCTCTTTCCCACAGACGGTTCTATTGGCGGCAGATCTGCGCCTCCCCCAAGGTGGTTGCCCCCACCCCGCCCATCGCCTTAGCAGGATGAGCTCCCTGCCCCGCTGGCTGGTGCGCCTACACATCCCGCCGCTAGTGGAGCTGGGTTGGGGCTTTGGGGGGAGGGCGGGCCCGGCGGGTACCCTTGCGTGTGCGGCCCACGCCCCTCCCTCCCGAGTCCTCTCTCCGTCGCCTTCTCTCTCTCCCCCTCGCGGGTTGGCAATGCCTGGATAATTGGACAGAACGCACCGTTGTCCGGAGGGTTAGTCAGGATTCTTTTGACACAATCATTGTCCCATTCCGCGGTTTGTTCCAAAGAGAACGCCGGTGGTGTCCTCCTGGGGAAGCAATGGAGACCCGCTCTCTTTCACAAAATCCCTTGGCACCGCCAGGTGCAGCTGGCTGAACCGCTTGCCCAGGAGACGTTCTGCCTTGCGGCCAATAAATAAATGAAGGAATGAATAAGTAAATACGTCACAGGATTATTCACTGGAAACAAAAGGAAAGGAAATGAGATTAAAACCTCACAATACGGTGGCGTCTCGAGGCTTCGTGTCACGCAGTTCAGCAACTGAGGGCGTCACCCGCGCAGTCCACCGCCTCTCATACCGCACCGTACAGAGTATTCAGCGTTGGTTTTTGTCCTAATGTTAACGGTACATCGTAATTCCCGTACATCGCTCCTTCTTTCACCTTGAGTTACTGCTTCATTCTCCAAAAAATAACTATATAGAAAAAAGAGACATGCATATCTATCTAGACATAACTGACCCCGGCTCACAAATACTAATTCCCACAATATCGTACCTAAAACAGCAGAAACTTTGACCAAATCAGCGACTACAAAAAGCCCCGCGGCCAAGAAAACAACAGCAGACAGACCGCGGAACCACGCGTTTCCAAGCGTCCTTGTAATCGGGTGATCGCCACAGCTCTCCCCACAGTGCTTTATCAGGTTCCGAAGGGAGGTTCGCACAGCTTCTTTAACCTTGTAGTTGCATCGACGCACGTAAGCACGGCTTGCGAAAAATGTTTCTGTAGGTATGTGTAACTCCAGGGATATCGTTTTCAAAATAACCTACGTCTGCTGGAACGCATCGGCGACGTTTCTGGACAGTCGTTTTGGTGTGGCCCTCTGACAGCGTCACCCGGTTGGGTCCGCTTCTCCACGACCCCCATCCCGTGACTTCACTGGGAAAAGCAGGTCAACCCCTTTAGGTAGTCACGTAGGCGCGCAGTCGGCCCGGGATAAATTTGCTCTCCTGGACCCACTGAGTTTGTCGCGGACTCATTCCCGGACTCACCTCCCTGACCCGCCTTCAGCTGCCGCCCAGGCTCCGGGCCCGCCTCCTTGCCGCCCGCGGCCGCCAGAGGGCGCAGCCTCCCCTCGAGAGCGCGGCCTGGTCCCCTCCAAGCGCCGGGAGCTCCCGGGCTTCCCGCTCCAGCCTAGGGCATTCGCCATCCGCCCTGACCTGGGGAGCAGGCCTCTGCGGAGGGCCTTGACACCGCGCGGACCTCGTCGCCTCCTCTAACTCTCCCTGATTCGCTTCTGGACACACTGAACCCCGTCTGAGCTATCCGCCCTCCCCCTCCCCAGACCAGCCCCCCACCCCTCGGAGGGACTAATTCACGCTGAACCCGCCGCTCTCCGCCTGGGGCCTTTGAAGGGCCGCAAGGGCTCAGGGCCTCTGAACTGCGGCGTCATCTCCTCTTCAATCCCGGACAGCCCGGGATCGCCAAAGCTCAGGCTCAGGAGGGTTTTGGTTAAGGGTAGGCTTAGGGCTACAGTTCAGGTTAGGGCTGGGGGGGGGTTAGGGCTAGGGCTAGGGCTAGGGCTAGGATTAGGGCTAGGGCGAGGGTTAGGGTTAGTGTTAGGGTGAGGGTGAGGGTGAGGGTGAGGTGCTAATTCACGCTGAACCCGCCGCTCTCCACCCGGGGCCTTTGAAGAGCCTCGAGGGCTTAGGGCGTCTAAGCTCCGGCGTCATCTCCTCTTCAGTCCGGACAGCCCGGGGTCGCCAAAGCTCAGGCTCAGGAGCCCAGAGGGAACGAAGCAAATAGTCTCCTGAGTCACACATTCCTTCTTTTCTTCACTTCCCTTCTTGGTTGCTCCTTCCTTTAACCCATTGGTTCCCTTAAGAAACCCTTCTGACCGACGAAAATCAAGAGATTCGGTAATGCGCAAAGGTGGCCACGCTGTGGACACATCGGCCCCTTCCCAAGTGGTCAGCAAGCAATGAGGAGGCACAAAGGGTCAGACAGGCAGTGGCGGGCTGGTGGGACCAAATGCCTAGACGCCAGCAAAGGAAGAAACCGCAGGAGGAAGAAGAGCGGGCAGTATGACTTCATTCCTACTGGGCAAGTGGAGGAGTGCGTAGCCGTCTGGGATGGGGGTAGGAGCTTTGGACCATAGGAATGGGGCAGAGGCCCTGGAGAGGCACTTGTCATTTCCCAATCCTTTGTGCTCTGGAGATGTTTTGTTTCGCATGCATGTTCTCTGTGTTTCAATAGCGGCAATTTGTTTTCTTTTTTATGGTTTCAATTATCTGTCTGTTCTACCAATGAACTCCTTCATCCAGCTCGATAATCTCTATCACCTTTCCGAGGCTACCACGTCCAACGACGATGGGAGGAGTCTCAGGTGAAAGACGCTAAGAAAGAGGCCTGGTGTTTATGTATAAAAACTTAATTATTAATAAGTTGGGCAAGTGTCTGGACAGATATGACCCGGAATATATATACATTACTCCAAACACGTGCGACAGCAATCGCATCGATACACTTTCTTCGGCGATGGAATGGTGTTGCTCTAACGCCTTTCAGTCCATCTTCTGTGTGTTGAGAGTGGCCCAAGGGAGACATCCGTTCACAGGGGGGCGGTTGCTCTGGAACGTAAACTGTGCCATCGTTCCTTCGGTGATAGCTGTGGAACAAACTGTCTTCCAGTTCCCGGTTCCCACTCTCACACCTAAGGGAAAAGAAACATGTTAAAAAAGAAAGAAAAGGAAAAGAAAAAGAAAAAAACTGTCCTTTTTAAAAAATCCCCTTATGAGTAGAGAGGGCGTCCGCTCTTTCTCTACACACCTACCCAATAATTTCCAATTTGAGGGCCCATCTTGCCAGAAGGGAAAGAAGTTGAGATGTGTCCAAGGTAGGCCTATTTCCGTCGCCGGGGTTCGCTTAGGATTCGTGGATTGCACAGACTGCCAAGGAGGCAACGATGGCAGAGAGGAGTTCCGATCAGTCGTGCGAAGGCTTTTGTTCATCTGGCTTTAGCCAATGGGTCCATCGCCTGGTGCCCCTGGTGCCTCCGGGGGCAAGATCGAGGAGCCTCCAAAGGATCAGGCACCCCACGACTTGAAGATGCACAGTCAGCGCTGCGTCCATGTGCTAGGTCCAAGTGTCCCAGAGTCTTATCTTTCTTCCCGCGTTCCTTCGGCTCCGGAACACCGCGTCGTGGCTGTCCAGCATCTCTTTCCATCGTACGGATTCGTCCTCAAGGGATAGATGCCTGGATGTGGGTTCGGTCAGTCTTGCAGCGCGTCAAGCAGAGCGCGAAAGTCAATGTCGCCGAGGCAGAGTTCGAGTTGTGGAGGGTCCTCCTCCTGTGGATCCGCGTTCAGAAAGGTTTGGGACTTTCCCTGCAACTCCGGGGCGGAGAGGAGTTCATCTAAAAGGCTCTCGGTTTCCTGGCAGTCTTGGTCTGGTGGATGAGATGACCCTTGAGCCGATGGTGCCGGCTCCGGCCACAGGTGTGCCTCGGAGTGTCCGGGCTGCTGGAGTGTCTCTTGGCTGGGTTCCCATCGGGCAGTCACACCCTGGGCCACCTCACAGCCCCATTGCGTGAAGGGAGCTGTGACTTGCTGAGCCGGAACCTGCCCTTGCGTCTTTGAATTGTCAGGCCGAGAAGGGTCTTGGGCGAGCCACCCTGCCGAGACAGCGTGTTGGTCGCGATCCTGGTCATTTCCTGGGTATTGGGGCCAGAAGGGAGCCTGAGGGTCTGACAGCCTGTCTCCCACAGTGGGTCCTGTTGGCGATTGGTTCAGGTGTGTCCCCGGCGCGTGAGAGGTCTCTGCTGTCTTCTTCACAATCAGGGCGGGCTGGTCCATCACGGCACCCGGTGCTTGGCCGGCACAGCCCTGGGTGGGTTCCGAAGGAAGAAACGGTGGACGGGACTCAGTGAGAACAGGTTGGATGGCTTGGTTGCTGCTGGAAGGATGGGAGGGTGGGCCGAGAGGGTAGGTGCTCTGTACAGAGGACAGGTCGCTCTGGTCAAGTGGAAGCGTGGCCGCAGGAGTCGGGCTGTCTGCCAAGGACTTCGGCGGTGCACTCGCGCTCTGCACCGGCTTCCGAGCTCTTCGGTTCTGAAACCATACGTGAATTCGGGATCGCGGAAGGCCAGTTCGTTGAGCCAGTTCTTCCTTGGCCTCGTTACCAGGGTACCGGTTCTTCTCGAAGGCCTCGACTAGGAGACTCGTTTGCGATCTGGTGATGCGTGTGCGTTTTCGTCTGGCCGCTTTGGGGAAATTTTCCGGAGACCAAGGCTGAGGCTCTCCCTGTCCCTGGGACGGCTCTTCTTCGGAGGCCTGTCCAGAGGCCGAGCGGCTCTTCCTTAGGTGACCTGCTCTGCGGTTTCCAAACCAAGTCTGAATGCGATCCTCCGCGATGCCGGTTTCTCTGGCGAGTTCTTCTCTGGTAGTTATACCAGGGTAGGGGTTCTGCTCAAACGCTGCTTGCAGGGTCTCTCTTTGACTGGGCTTCAAAACCAACCTCTCTCGTCGGCCTCGTGGATTTTGAGAGCGACTCGAAGCGCCGGTCGGATCCATCGCGGCAAGTCAGCCGGACTGCACGGAGACTCGCGGCCAAGTGAACAGCTCCCGGAAAGGCGGGACTCAGCCACGCCCGGAATGCTTTGCGCAGCAAAGGAAGGCCCCAAGGCCCCTGTGGGAAATCACCTGACCCACCGGAGTCCTTCATTAAGTACCTGAGGCCTTGGAGGAAAGCGTTGAAGGGCAAGATGACTCACTCCTAAGTGGAAGTAGAGATTTTATCAGGGGATTTGGCAACGGTCGTCCTATTAGTGTGCTGCGTCAGAGGAATGCATTTCCAATGGAAGGATTTTCCGGCACCTTGTCAGGTCGGTGGGGGCTGGGGGACCGGACTGGGATTCCCAGGCGCCTTAGTTCGCTGGTGCCGCCCTGACAGAACTAGCACCCGTGCGTGGCTTGGACAAACAGAAATGTATTCTTTCACAGTCGACCAGGCGACGAGTCCCAATTCAGGGCGCCAGCGCCTGGGGAAGGAGTTCCCTGTCTGTCAGCTCTGGGTGAAGGCCCTAGTCATCAGTCATCTTCTGGTCTACGAGCTGCTCAGTGCGGGGACCCGAGGTCCCAAGGACGCGCTCTGCCTCTGCCTCTTCTTCCTTGGCGCCCACTGGTCCCTCTCCTCTCTGCTAGCTTCTCTCTTTTCTGTCTCAAAAGGGACTGCCTGCCCATACAACCTAATCCTGTACGTTGCCTCCTCCCTCATTGACATAACCGCCGCCTGTGCTCCTGCCTCATTAACATCATAAAAACCATCACAGAGGGTAGGATTTACAACCCGCGGGGTAATTAGGACGGATCACAAATCCCAGAAGGACCAGACAAGTCTGGGAATCCTGGATTCCTTGGATTCTCAGGCTGCCAAGGGTCTTGACCCCGCAATCCTGCCAGACGGTGAGTTGATTGTGATCCTAGCGATATCCCGCCTATTAAGGCCAGGAGGGACTCTGAGTTTCCGATAGCCTCTTTCCCACAGACGGTTCTATTGGCGGCAGATCTGCGCCTCCCCCAAGGTGGTTGCCCCCACCCCGCCCATCGCCTTAGCAGGATGAGCTCCCTGCCCCGCTGGCTGGTGCGCCTACACATCCCGCCGCTAGTGGAGCTGGGTTGGGGCTTTGGGGGGAGGGCGGGCCCGGCGGGTACCCTTGCGTGTGCGGCCCACGCCCCTCCCTCCCGAGTCCTCTCTCCGTCGCCTTCTCTCTCTCCCCCTCGCGGGTTGGCAATGCCTGGATAATTGGACAGAACGCACCGTTGTACGGAGGGTTAGTCAGGATTCTTTTGACACAATCATTGTCCCATTCCGCGGTTTGTTCCAAAGAGAACGCCGGTGGTGTCCTCCTGGGGAAGCAATGGAGACCCGCTCTCTTTCACAAAATCCCTTGGCACCGCCAGGTGCAGCTGGCTGAACCGCTTGCCCAGGAGACGTTCTGCCTTGCGGCCAATAAATAAATGAAGGAATGAATAAGTAAATACGTCACAGGATTATTCACTGGAAACAAAAGGAAAGGAAATGAGATTAAAACCTCACAATACGGTGGCGTCTCGAGGCTTCGTGTCACGCAGTTCAGCAACTGAGGGCGTCACCCGCGCAGTCCACCGCCTCTCATACCGCACCGTACAGAGTATTCAGCGTTGGTTTTTGTCCTAATGTTAACGGTACATCGTAATTCCCGTACATCGCTCCTTCTTTCACCTTGAGTTACTGCTTCATTCTCCAAAAAATAACTATATAGAAAAAAGAGACATGCATATCTATCTAGACATAACTGACCCCGGCTCACAAATACTAATTCCCACAATATCGTACCTAAAACAGCAGAAACTTTGACCAAATCAGCGACTACAAAAAGCCCCGCGGCCAAGAAAACAACAGCAGACAGACCGCGGAACCACGCGTTTCCAAGCGTCCTTGTAATCGGGTGATCGCCACAGCTCTCCCCACAGTGCTTTATCAGGTTCCGAAGGGAGGTTCGCACAGCTTCTTTAACCTTGTAGTTGCATCGACGCACGTAAGCACGGCTTGCGAAAAATGTTTCTGTAGGTATGTGTAACTCCAGGGATATCGTTTTCAAAATAACCTACGTCTGCTGGAACGCATCGGCGACGTTTCTGGACAGTCGTTTTGGTGTGGCCCTCTGACAGCGTCACCCGGTTGGGTCCGCTTCTCCACGACCCCCATCCCGTGACTTCACTGGGAAAAGCAGGTCAACCCCTTTAGGTAGTCACGTAGGCGCGCAGTCGGCCCGGGATAAATTTGCTCTCCTGGACCCACTGAGTTTGTCGCGGACTCATTCCCGGACTCACCTCCCTGACCCGCCTTCAGCTGCCGCCCAGGCTCCGGGCCCGCCTCCTTGCCGCCCGCGGCCGCCAGAGGGCGCAGCCTCCCCTCGAGAGCGCGGCCTGGTCCCCTCCAAGCGCCGGGAGCTCCCGGGCTTCCCGCTCCAGCCTAGGGCATTCGCCATCCGCCCTGACCTGGGGAGCAGGCCTCTGCGGAGGGCCTTGACACCGCGCGGACCTCGTCGCCTCCTCTAACTCTCCCTGATTCGCTTCTGGACACACTGAACCCCGTCTGAGCTATCCGCCCTCCCCCTCCCCAGACCAGCCCCCCACCCCTCGGAGGGACTAATTCACGCTGAACCCGCCGCTCTCCGCCTGGGGCCTTTGAAGGGCCGCAAGGGCTCAGGGCCTCTGAACTGCGGCGTCATCTCCTCTTCAATCCCGGACAGCCCGGGATCGCCAAAGCTCAGGCTCAGGAGGGTTTTGGTTAAGGGTAGGCTTAGGGCTACAGTTCAGGTTAGGGCTGGGGGGGGGTTAGGGCTAGGGCTAGGGCTAGGGCTAGGATTAGGGCTAGGGCGAGGGTTAGGGTTAGTGTTAGGGTGAGGGTGAGGGTGAGGGTGAGGTGCTAATTCACGCTGAACCCGCCGCTCTCCACCCGGGGCCTTTGAAGAGCCTCGAGGGCTTAGGGCGTCTAAGCTCCGGCGTCATCTCCTCTTCAGTCCGGACAGCCCGGGGTCGCCAAAGCTCAGGCTCAGGAGCCCAGAGGGAACGAAGCAAATAGTCTCCTGAGTCACACATTCCTTCTTTTCTTCACTTCCCTTCTTGGTTGCTCCTTCCTTTAACCCATTGGTTCCCTTAAGAAACCCTTCTGACCGACGAAAATCAAGAGATTCGGTAATGCGCAAAGGTGGCCACGCTGTGGACACATCGGCCCCTTCCCAAGTGGTCAGCAAGCAATGAGGAGGCACAAAGGGTCAGACAGGCAGTGGCGGGCTGGTGGGACCAAATGCCTAGACGCCAGCAAAGGAAGAAACCGCAGGAGGAAGAAGAGCGGGCAGTATGACTTCATTCCTACTGGGCAAGTGGAGGAGTGCGTAGCCGTCTGGGATGGGGGTAGGAGCTTTGGACCATAGGAATGGGGCAGAGGCCCTGGAGAGGCACTTGTCATTTCCCAATCCTTTGTGCTCTGGAGATGTTTTGTTTCGCATGCATGTTCTCTGTGTTTCAATAGCGGCAATTTGTTTTCTTTTTTATGGTTTCAATTATCTGTCTGTTCTACCAATGAACTCCTTCATCCAGCTCGATAATCTCTATCACCTTTCCGAGGCTACCACGTCCAACGACGATGGGAGGAGTCTCAGGTGAAAGACGCTAAGAAAGAGGCCTGGTGTTTATGTATAAAAACTTAATTATTAATAAGTTGGGCAAGTGTCTGGACAGATATGACCCGGAATATATATACATTACTCCAAACACGTGCGACAGCAATCGCATCGATACACTTTCTTCGGCGATGGAATGGTGTTGCTCTAACGCCTTTCAGTCCATCTTCTGTGTGTTGAGAGTGGCCCAAGGGAGACATCCGTTCACAGGGGGGCGGTTGCTCTGGAACGTAAACTGTGCCATCGTTCCTTCGGTGATAGCTGTGGAACAAACTGTCTTCCAGTTCCCAGTTCCCACTCTCACACCTAAGGGAAAAGAAACATGTTAAAAAAGAAAGAAAAGGAAAAGAAAAAGAAAAAAACTGTCCTTTTTAAAAAATCCCCTTATGAGTAGAGAGGGCGTCCGCTCTTTCTCTACACACCTACCGAATAATTTCCAATTTGAGGGCCCATCTTGCCAGAAGGGAAAGAAGTTGAGATGTGTCCAAGGTAGGCCTATTTCCGTCGCCGGGGTTCGCTTAGGATTCGTGGATTGCACAGACTGCCAAGGAGGCAACGATGGCAGAGAGGAGTTCCGATCAGTCGTGCGAAGGCTTTTGTTCATCTGGCTTTAGCCAATGGGTCCATCGCCTGGTGCCCCTGGTGCCTCCGGGGGCAAGATCGAGGAGCCTCCAAAGGATCAGGCACCCCACGACTTGAAGATGCACAGTCAGCGCTGCGTCCATGTGCTAGGTCCAAGTGTCCCAGAGTCTTATCTTTCTTCCCGCGTTCCTTCGGCTCCGGAACACCGCGTCGTGGCTGTCCAGCATCTCTTTCCATCGTACGGATTCGTCCTCAAAGGATAGATGCCTGGATGTGGGTTCGGTCAGTCTTGCAGCGCGTCAAGCAGAGCGCGAAAGTCAATGTCGCCGAGGCAGAGTTCGAGTTGTGGAGGGTCCTCCTCCTGTGGATCCGCGTTCAGAAAGGTTTGGGACTTTCCCTGCAACTCCGGGGCGGAGAGGAGTTCATCTAAAAGGCTCTCGGTTTCCTGGCAGTCTTGGTCTGGTGGATGAGATGACCCTTGAGCCGATGGTGCCGGCTCCGGCCACAGGTGTGCCTCGGAGTGTCCGGGCTGCTGGAGTGTCTCTTGGCTGGGTTCCCATCGGGCAGTCACACCCTGGGCCACCTCACAGCCCCATTGCGTGAAGGGAGCTGTGACTTGCTGAGCCGGAACCTGCCCTTGCGTCTTTGAATTGTCAGGCCGAGAAGGGTCTTGGGCGAGCCACCCTGCCGAGACAGCGTGTTGGTCGCGATCCTGGTCATTTCCTGGGTATTGGGGCCAGAAAGGAGCCTGAGGGTCTGACAGCCTGTCTCCCACAGTGGGTCCTGTTGGCGATTGGTTCAGGTGTGTCCCCGGCGCGTGAGAGGTCTCTGCTGTCTTCTTCACAATCAGGGCGGGCTGGTCCATCACGGCACCCGGTGCTTGGCCGGCACAGCCCTGGGTGGGTTCGGAAGGAAGAAACGGTGGACGGGACTCAGTGAGAACAGGTAGGATGGCTTGGTTGCTGCTGGAAGGATGGGAGGGTGGGCCGAGAGGGTAGGTGCTCTGTACAGAGGACAGGTCGCTCTGGTCAAGTGGAAGCGTGGCCGCAGGAGTCGGGCTGTCTGCCAAGGACTTCGGCGGTGCACTCGCGCTCTGCACCGGCTTCCGAGCTCTTCGGTTCTGAAACCATACGTGAATTCGGGATCGCGGAAGGCCAGTTCGTTGAGCCAGTTCTTCCTTGGCCTCGTTACCAGGGTACCGGTTCTTCTCGAAGGCCTCGACTAGGAGACTCGTTTGCGATCTGGTGATGCGTGTGCGTTTTCGTCTGGCCGCTTTGGGGAAATTTTCCGGAGACCAAGGCTGAGGCTCTCCCTGTCCCTGGGACGGCTCTTCTTCGGAGGCCTGTCCAGAGGCCGAGCGGCTCTTCCTTAGGTGACCTGCTCTGCGGTTTCCAAACCAAGTCTGAATGCGATCCTCCGCGATGCCGGTTTCTCTGGCGAGTTCTTCTCTGGTAGTTATACCAGGGTAGGGGTTCTGCTCAAACGCTGCTTGCAGGGTCTCTCTTTGACTGGGCTTCAAAACCAACCTCTCTCGTCGGCCTCGTGGATTTTGAGAGCGACTCGAAGCGCCGGTCGGATCCATCGCGGCAAGTCAGCCGGACTGCACGGAGACTCGCGGCCAAGTGAACAGCTCCCGGAAAGGCGGGACTCAGCCACGCCCGGAATGCTTTGCGCAGCAAAGGAAGGCCCCAAGGCCCCTGTGGGAAATCACCTGACCCACCGGAGTCCTTCATTAAGTACCTGAGGCCTTGGAGGAAAGCGTTGAAGGGCAAGATGACTCACTCCTAAGTGGAAGTAGAGATTTTATCAGGGGATTTGGCAACGGTCGTCCTATTAGTGTGCTGCGTCAGAGGAATGCATTTCCAATGGAAGGATTTTCCGGCACCTTGTCAGGTCGGTGGGGGCTGGGGGACCGGACTGGGATTCCCAGGCGCCTTAGTTCGCTGGTGCCGCCCTGACAGAACTAGCACCCGTGCTTGGCTTGGACAAACAGAAATGTATTCTTTCACAGTCGACCAGGCGACGAGTCCCAATTCAGGGCGCCAGCGCCTGGGGAAGGAGTTCCCTGTCTGTCAGCTCTGGGTGAAGGCCCTAGTCATCAGTCATCTTCTGGTCTACGAGCTGCTCAGTGCGGGGACCCGAGGTCCCAAGGACGCGCTCTGCCTCTGCCTCTTCTTCCTTGGCGCCCACTGGTCCCTCTCCTCTCTGCTAGCTTCTCTCTTTTCTGTCTCAAAAGGGACTGCCTGCCCATACAACCTAATCCTGTACGTTGCCTCCTCCCTCATTGACATAACCGCCGCCTGTGCTCCTGCCTCATTAACATCATAAAAACCATCACAGAGGGTAGGATTTACAACCCGCGGGGTAATTAGGACGGATCACAAATCCCAGAAGGACCAGACAAGTCTGGGAATCCTGGATTCCTTGGATTCTCAGGCTGCCAAGGGTCTTGACCCCGCAATCCTGCCAGACGGTGAGTTGATTGTGATCCTAGCGATATCCCGCCTATTAAGGCCAGGAGGGACTCTGAGTTTCCGATAGCCTCTTTCCCACAGACGGTTCTATTGGCGGCAGATCTGCGCCTCCCCCAAGGTGGTTGCCCCCACCCCGCCCATCGCCTTAGCAGGATGAGCTCCCTGCCCCGCTGGCTGGTGCGCCTACACATCCCGCCGCTAGTGGAGCTGGGTTGGGGCTTTGGGGGGAGGGCGGGCCCGGCGGGTACCCTTGCGTGTGCGGCCCACGCCCCTCCCTCCCGAGTCCTCTCTCCGTCGCCTTCTCTCTCTCCCCCTCGCGGGTTGGCAATGCCTGGATAATTGGACAGAACGCACCGTTGTACGGAGGGTTAGTCAGGATTCTTTTGACACAATCATTGTCCCATTCCGCGGTTTGTTCCAAAGAGAACGCCGGTGGTGTCCTCCTGGGGAAGCAATGGAGACCCGCTCTCTTTCACAAAATCCCTTGGCACCGCCAGGTGCAGCTGGCTGAACCGCTTGCCCAGGAGACGTTCTGCCTTGCGGCCAATAAATAAATGAAGGAATGAATAAGTAAATACGTCACAGGATTATTCACTGGAAACAAAAGGAAAGGAAATGAGATTAAAACCTCACAATACGGTGGCGTCTCGAGGCTTCGTGTCACGCAGTTCAGCAACTGAGGGCGTCACCCGCGCAGTCCACCGCCTCTCATACCGCACCGTACAGAGTATTCAGCGTTGGTTTTTGTCCTAATGTTAACGGTACATCGTAATTCCCGTACATCGCTCCTTCTTTCACCTTGAGTTACTGCTTCATTCTCCAAAAAATAACTATATAGAAAAAAGAGACATGCATATCTATCTAGACATAACTGACCCCGGCTCACAAATACTAATTCCCACAATATCGTACCTAAAACAGCAGAAACTTTGACCAAATCAGCGACTACAAAAAGCCCCGCGGCCAAGAAAACAACAGCAGACAGACCGCGGAACCACGCGTTTCCAAGCGTCCTTGTAATCGGGTGATCGCCACAGCTCTCCCCACAGTGCTTTATCAGGTTCCGAAGGGAGGTTCGCACAGCGTCTTTAACCTTGTAGTTGCATCGACGCACGTAAGCACGGCTTGCGAAAAATGTTTCTGTAGGTATGTGTAACTCCAGGGATATCGTTTTCAAAATAACCTACGTCTGCTGGAACGCATCGGCGACGTTTCTGGACAGTCGTTTTGGTGTGGCCCTCTGACAGCGTCACCCGGTTGGGTCCGCTTCTCCACGACCCCCATCCCGTGACTTCACTGGGAAAAGCAGGTCAACCCCTTTAGGTAGTCACGTAGGCGCGCAGTCGGCCCGGGATAAATTTGCTCTCCTGGACCCACTGAGTTTGTCGCGGACTCATTCCCGGACTCACCTCCCTGACCCGCCTTCAGCTGCCGCCCAGGCTCCGGGCCCGCCTCCTTGCCGCCCGCGGCCGCCAGAGGGCGCAGCCTCCCCTCGAGAGCGCGGCCTGGTCCCCTCCAAGCGCCGGGAGCTCCCGGGCTTCCCGCTCCAGCCTAGGGCCTTCGCCATCCGCCCTGACCTGGGGAGCAGGCCTCTGCGGAGGGCCTTGACACCGCGCGGACCTCGTCGCCTCCTCTAACTCTCCCTGACTCGCTTCTGGACACACTGAACCCCGTCTGAGCTATCCGCCCTCCCCCTCCCCAGACCAGCCCCCCACCCCTCGGAGGGACTAATTCACGCTGAACCCGCCGCTCTCCGCCTGGGGCCTTTGAAGGGCCGCGAGGGCTCAGGGCCTCTGAACTGCGGCGTCATCTCATCTTCAGTCACGGACAGCCTGGGATCGCCAAAGCTCAGGCTCAGGAGGGTTTTGGTTAAGGGTAGGCTTAGGGCTATAGTTCAGGTTAGGGCTGGGGGGGGGGGGTTAGGGCTAGGGCTAGGGCTAGGGCTAGGATTAGGGCTAGGGCGAGGGTTAGGGTTAGTGTTAGGGTGAGGGTGAGGGTGAGGGTGAGGTGCTAATTCACGCTGAACCCGCCGCTCTCCACCCGGGGCCTTTGAAGAGCCGCGAGGGCTTAGGGCGTCTAAGCTCCGGCGTCATCTCCTCTTCAGTCCGGACAGCCCGGGGTCGCCAAAGCTCAGGCTCAGGAGCCCAGAGGGAACGAAGCAAATAGTCTCCTGAGTCACACATTCCTTCTTTTCTTCACTTCCCTTCTTGGTTGCTCCTTCCTTTAACCCATTGGTTCCCTTAAGAAACCCTTCTGACCGACGAAAATCAAGAGATTCGGTAATGCGCAAAGGTGGCCACGCTGTGGACACATCGGCCCCTTCCCAAGTGGTCAGCAAGCAATGAGGAGGCACAAAGGGTCAGACAGGCAGTGGCGGGCTGGTGGGACCAAATGCCTAGACGCCAGCAAAGGAAGAAACCGCAGGAGGAAGAAGAGCGGGCAGTATGACTTCATTCCTACTGGGCAAGTGGGGGAGTGCGTAGCCGTCTGGGATGGGGGTAGGAGCTTTGGACCATAGGAATGGGGCAGAGGCCCTGGAGAGGCACTTGTCATTTCCCAATCCTTTGTGCTCTGGAGATGTTTTGTTTCGCATGCATGTTCTCTGTGTTTCAATAGCGGCAATTTGTTTTCTTTTTTATGGTTTCAATTATCTGTCTGTTCTACCAATGAACTCCTTCATCCAGCTCGATAATCTCTATCACCTTTCCGAGGCTACCACGTCCAACGACGATGGGAGGAGTCTCAGGTGAAAGACGCTAAGAAAGAGGCCTGGTGTTTATGTATAAAAACTTAATTATTGATAAGTTGGGCAAGTGTCTGGACAGATATGACCCGGAATATATATACATTACTCCAAACACGTGCGACAGCAATCGCATCGATACACTTTCTTCGGCGATGGAATGGTGTTGCTCTAACGCCTTTCAGTCCATCTTCTGTGTGTTGAGAGTGGCCCAAGGGAGACATCCGTTCACAGGGGGGCGGTTGCTCTGGGACGTAAACTGTGCCATCGTTCCTTCGGTGATAGCTGTGGAACAAACTGTCTTCCAGTTCCCGGTTCCCACTCTCACACCTAAGGGAAAAGAAACATGTTAAAAAAGAAAGAAAAGGAAAAGAAAAAGAAAAAAACTGTCCTTTTTAAAAAATCCCCTTATGAGTAGAGAGGGCGTCCGCTCTTTCTCTACACACCTACCCAATAATTTCCAATTTGAGGGCCCATCTTGCCAGAAGGGAAAGAAGTTGAGATGTGTCCAAGGTAGGCCTATTTCCGTCGCCGGGGTTCGCTTAGGATTCGTGGATTGCACAGACTGCCAAGGAGGCAACGATGGCAGAGAGGAGTTCCGATCAGTCGTGCGAAGGCTTTTGTTCATCTGGCTTTAGCCAATGGGTCCATCGCCTGGTGCCCCTGGTGCCTCCGGGGGCAAGATCGAGGAGCCTCCAAAGGATCAGGCACCCCACGACTTGAAGATGCACAGTCAGCGCTGCGTCCATGTGCTAGGTCCAAGTGTCCCAGAGTCTTATCTTTCTTCCCGCGTTCCTTCGGCTCCGGAACACCGCGTCGTGGCTGTCCAGCATCTCTTTCCATCGTACGGATTCGTCCTCAAGGGATAGATGCCTGGATGTGGGTTCGGTCAGTCTTGCAGCGCGTCAAGCAGAGCGCGAAAGTCAATGTCGCCGAGGCAGAGTTCGAGTTGTGGAGGGTCCTCCTCCTGTGGATCCGCGTTCAGAAAGGTTTGGGACTTTCCCTGCAACTCCGGGGCGGAGAGGAGTTCATCTAAAAGGCTCTCGGTTTCCTGGCAGTCTTGGTCTGGTGGATGAGATGACCCTTGAGCCGATGGTGCCGGCTCCGGCCACAGGTGTGCCTCGGAGTGTCCGGGCTGCTGGAGTGTCTCTTGGCTGGGTTCCCATCGGGCAGTCACACCCTGGGCCACCTCACAGCCCCATTGCGTGAAGGGAGCTGTGACTTGCTGAGCCGGAACCTGCCCTTGCGTCTTTGAATTGTCAGGCCGAGAAGGGTCTTGGGCGAGCCACCCTGCCGAGACAGCGTGTTGGTCGCGATCCTGGTCATTTCCTGGGTATTGGGGCCAGAAGGGAGCCTGAGGGTCTGACAGCCTGTCTCCCACAGTGGGTCCTGTTGGCGATTGGTTCAGGTGTGTCCCCGGCGCGTGAGAGGTCTCTGCTGTCTTCTTCACAATCAGGGCGGGCTGGTCCATCACGGCACCCGGTGCTTGGCCGGCACAGCCCTGGGTGGGTTCCGAAGGAAGAAACGGTGGACGGGACTCAGTGAGAACAGGTTGGATGGCTTGGTTGCTGCTGGAAGGATGGGAGGGTGGGCCGAGAGGGTAGGTGCTCTGTACAGAGGACAGGTCGCTCTGGTCAAGTGGAAGCGTGGCCGCAGGAGTCGGGCTGTCTGCCAAGGACTTCGGCGGTGCACTCGCGCTCTGCACCGGCTTCCGAGCTCTTCGGTTCTGAAACCATACGTGAATTCGGGATCGCGGAAGGCCAGTTCGTTGAGCCAGTTCTTCCTTGGCCTCGTTACCAGGGTACCGGTTCTTCTCGAAGGCCTCGACTAGGAGACTCGTTTGCGATCTGGTGATGCGTGTGCGTTTTCGTCTGGCCGCTTTGGGGAAATTTTCCGGAGACCAAGGCTGAGGCTCTCCCTGTCCCTGGGACGGCTCTTCTTCGGAGGCCTGTCCAGAGGCCGAGCGGCTCTTCCTTAGGTGACCTGCTCTGCGGTTTCCAAACCAAGTCTGAATGCGATCCTCCGCGATGCCGGTTTCTCTGGCGAGTTCTTCTCTGGTAGTTATACCAGGGTAGGGGTTCTGCTCAAACGCTGCTTGCAGGGTCTCTCTTTGACTGGGCTTCAAAACCAACCTCTCTCGTCGGCCTCGTGGATTTTGAGAGCGACTCGAAGCGCCGGTCGGATCCATCGCGGCAAGTCAGCCGGACTGCACGGAGACTCGCGGCCAAGTGAACAGCTCCCGGAAAGGCGGGACTCAGCCACGCCCGGAATGCTTTGCGCAGCAAAGGAAGGCCCCAAGGCCCCTGTGGGAAATCACCTGACCCACCGGAGTCCTTCATTAAGTACCTGAGGCCTTGGAGGAAAGCGTTGAAGGGCAAGATGACTCACTCCTAAGTGGAAGTAGAGATTTTATCAGGGGATTTGGCAACGGTCGTCCTATTAGTGTGCTGCGTCAGAGGAATGCATTTCCAATGGAAGGATTTTCCGGCACCTTGTCAGGTCGGTGGGGGCTGGGGGACCGGACTGGGATTCCCAGGCGCCTTAGTTCGCTGGTGCCGCCCTGACAGAACTAGCACCCGTGCGTGGCTTGGACAAACAGAAATGTATTCTTTCACAGTCGACCAGGCGACGAGTCCCAATTCAGGGCGCCAGCGCCTGGGGAAGGAGTTCCCTGTCTGTCAGCTCTGGGTGAAGGCCCTAGTCATCAGTCATCTTCTGGTCTACGAGCTGCTCAGTGCGGGGACCCGAGGTCCCAAGGACGCGCTCTGCCTCTGCCTCTTCTTCCTTGGCGCCCACTGGTCCCTCTCCTCTCTGCTAGCTTCTCTCTTTTCTGTCTCAAAAGGGACTGCCTGCCCATACAACCTAATCCTGTACGTTGCCTCCTCCCTCATTGACATAACCGCCGCCTGTGCTCCTGCCTCATTAACATCATAAAAACCATCACAGAGGGTAGGATTTACAACCCGCGGGGTAATTAGGACGGATCACAAATCCCAGAAGGACCAGACAAGTCTGGGAATCCTGGATTCCTTGGATTCTCAGGCTGCCAAGGGTCTTGACCCCGCAATCCTGCCAGACGGTGAGTTGATTGTGATCCTAGCGATATCCCGCCTATTAAGGCCAGGAGGGACTCTGAGTTTCCGATAGCCTCTTTCCCACAGACGGTTCTATTGGCGGCAGATCTGCGCCTCCCCCAAGGTGGTTGCCCCCACCCCGCCCATCGCCTTAGCAGGATGAGCTCCCTGCCCCGCTGGCTGGTGCGCCTACACATCCCGCCGCTAGTGGAGCTGGGTTGGGGCTTTGGGGGGAGGGCGGGCCCGGCGGGTACCCTTGCGTGTGCGGCCCACGCCCCTCCCTCCCGAGTCCTCTCTCCGTCGCCTTCTCTCTCTCCCCCTCGCGGGTTGGCAATGCCTGGATAATTGGACAGAACGCACCGTTGTACGGAGGGTTAGTCAGGATTCTTTTGACACAATCATTGTCCCATTCCGCGGTTTGTTCCAAAGAGAACGCCGGTGGTGTCCTCCTGGGGAAGCAATGGAGACCCGCTCTCTTTCACAAAATCCCTTGGCACCGCCAGGTGCAGCTGGCTGAACCGCTTGCCCAGGAGACGTTCTGCCTTGCGGCCAATAAATAAATGAAGGAATGAATAAGTAAATACGTCACAGGATTATTCACTGGAAACAAAAGGAAAGGAAATGAGATTAAAACCTCACAATACGGTGGCGTCTCGAGGCTTCGTGTCACGCAGTTCAGCAACTGAGGGCGTCACCCGCGCAGTCCACCGCCTCTCATACCGCACCGTACAGAGTATTCAGCGTTGGTTTTTGTCCTAATGTTAACGGTACATCGTAATTCCCGTACATCGCTCCTTCTTTCACCTTGAGTTACTGCTTCATTCTCCAAAAAATAACTATATAGAAAAAAGAGACATGCATATCTATCTAGACATAACTGACCCCGGCTCACAAATACTAATTCCCACAATATCGTACCTAAAACAGCAGAAACTTTGACCAAATCAGCGACTACAAAAAGCCCCGCGGCCAAGAAAACAACAGCAGACAGACCGCGGAACCACGCGTTTCCAAGCGTCCTTGTAATCGGGTGATCGCCACAGCTCTCCCCACAGTGCTTTATCAGGTTCCGAAGGGAGGTTCGCACAGCTTCTTTAACCTTGTAGTTGCATCGACGCACGTAAGCACGGCTTGCGAAAAATGTTTCTGTAGGTATGTGTAACTCCAGGGATATCGTTTTCAAAATAACCTACGTCTGCTGGAACGCATCGGCGACGTTTCTGGACAGTCGTTTTGGTGTGGCCCTCTGACAGCGTCACCCGGTTGGGTCCGCTTCTCCACGACCCCCATCCCGTGACTTCACTGGGAAAAGCAGGTCAACCCCTTTAGGTAGTCACGTAGGCGCGCAGTCGGCCCGGGATAAATTTGCTCTCCTGGACCCACTGAGTTTGTCGCGGACTCATTCCCGGACTCACCTCCCTGACCCGCCTTCAGCTGCCGCCCAGGCTCCGGGCCCGCCTCCTTGCCGCCCGCGGCCGCCAGAGGGCGCAGCCTCCCCTCGAGAGCGCGGCCTGGTCCCCTCCAAGCGCCGGGAGCTCCCGGGCTTCCCGCTCCAGCCTAGGGCATTCGCCATCCGCCCTGACCTGGGGAGCAGGCCTCTGCGGAGGGCCTTGACACCGCGCGGACCTCGTCGCCTCCTCTAACTCTCCCTGATTCGCTTCTGGACACACTGAACCCCGTCTGAGCTATCCGCCCTCCCCCTCCCCAGACCAGCCCCCCACCCCTCGGAGGGACTAATTCACGCTGAACCCGCCGCTCTCCGCCTGGGGCCTTTGAAGGGCCGCAAGGGCTCAGGGCCTCTGAACTGCGGCGTCATCTCCTCTTCAATCCCGGACAGCCCGGGATCGCCAAAGCTCAGGCTCAGGAGGGTTTTGGTTAAGGGTAGGCTTAGGGCTACAGTTCAGGTTAGGGCTGGGGGGGGGTTAGGGCTAGGGCTAGGGCTAGGGCTAGGATTAGGGCTAGGGCGAGGGTTAGGGTTAGTGTTAGGGTGAGGGTGAGGGTGAGGGTGAGGTGCTAATTCACGCTGAACCCGCCGCTCTCCACCCGGGGCCTTTGAAGAGCCTCGAGGGCTTAGGGCGTCTAAGCTCCGGCGTCATCTCCTCTTCAGTCCGGACAGCCCGGGGTCGCCAAAGCTCAGGCTCAGGAGCCCAGAGGGAACGAAGCAAATAGTCTCCTGAGTCACACATTCCTTCTTTTCTTCACTTCCCTTCTTGGTTGCTCCTTCCTTTAACCCATTGGTTCCCTTAAGAAACCCTTCTGACCGACGAAAATCAAGAGATTCGGTAATGCGCAAAGGTGGCCACGCTGTGGACACATCGGCCCCTTCCCAAGTGGTCAGCAAGCAATGAGGAGGCACAAAGGGTCAGACAGGCAGTGGCGGGCTGGTGGGACCAAATGCCTAGACGCCAGCAAAGGAAGAAACCGCAGGAGGAAGAAGAGCGGGCAGTATGACTTCATTCCTACTGGGCAAGTGGAGGAGTGCGTAGCCGTCTGGGATGGGGGTAGGAGCTTTGGACCATAGGAATGGGGCAGAGGCCCTGGAGAGGCACTTGTCATTTCCCAATCCTTTGTGCTCTGGAGATGTTTTGTTTCGCATGCATGTTCTCTGTGTTTCAATAGCGGCAATTTGTTTTCTTTTTTATGGTTTCAATTATCTGTCTGTTCTACCAATGAACTCCTTCATCCAGCTCGATAATCTCTATCACCTTTCCGAGGCTACCACGTCCAACGACGATGGGAGGAGTCTCAGGTGAAAGACGCTAAGAAAGAGGCCTGGTGTTTATGTATAAAAACTTAATTATTAATAAGTTGGGCAAGTGTCTGGACAGATATGACCCGGAATATATATACATTACTCCAAACACGTGCGACAGCAATCGCATCGATACACTTTCTTCGGCGATGGAATGGTGTTGCTCTAACGCCTTTCAGTCCATCTTCTGTGTGTTGAGAGTGGCCCAAGGGAGACATCCGTTCACAGGGGGGCGGTTGCTCTGGAACGTAAACTGTGCCATCGTTCCTTCGGTGATAGCTGTGGAACAAACTGTCTTCCAGTTCCCAGTTCCCACTCTCACACCTAAGGGAAAAGAAACATGTTAAAAAAGAAAGAAAAGGAAAAGAAAAAGAAAAAAACTGTCCTTTTTAAAAAATCCCCTTATGAGTAGAGAGGGCGTCCGCTCTTTCTCTACACACCTACCGAATAATTTCCAATTTGAGGGCCCATCTTGCCAGAAGGGAAAGAAGTTGAGATGTGTCCAAGGTAGGCCTATTTCCGTCGCCGGGGTTCGCTTAGGATTCGTGGATTGCACAGACTGCCAAGGAGGCAACGATGGCAGAGAGGAGTTCCGATCAGTCGTGCGAAGGCTTTTGTTCATCTGGCTTTAGCCAATGGGTCCATCGCCTGGTGCCCCTGGTGCCTCCGGGGGCAAGATCGAGGAGCCTCCAAAGGATCAGGCACCCCACGACTTGAAGATGCACAGTCAGCGCTGCGTCCATGTGCTAGGTCCAAGTGTCCCAGAGTCTTATCTTTCTTCCCGCGTTCCTTCGGCTCCGGAACACCGCGTCGTGGCTGTCCAGCATCTCTTTCCATCGTACGGATTCGTCCTCAAAGGATAGATGCCTGGATGTGGGTTCGGTCAGTCTTGCAGCGCGTCAAGCAGAGCGCGAAAGTCAATGTCGCCGAGGCAGAGTTCGAGTTGTGGAGGGTCCTCCTCCTGTGGATCCGCGTTCAGAAAGGTTTGGGACTTTCCCTGCAACTCCGGGGCGGAGAGGAGTTCATCTAAAAGGCTCTCGGTTTCCTGGCAGTCTTGGTCTGGTGGATGAGATGACCCTTGAGCCGATGGTGCCGGCTCCGGCCACAGGTGTGCCTCGGAGTGTCCGGGCTGCTGGAGTGTCTCTTGGCTGGGTTCCCATCGGGCAGTCACACCCTGGGCCACCTCACAGCCCCATTGCGTGAAGGGAGCTGTGACTTGCTGAGCCGGAACCTGCCCTTGCGTCTTTGAATTGTCAGGCCGAGAAGGGTCTTGGGCGAGCCACCCTGCCGAGACAGCGTGTTGGTCGCGATCCTGGTCATTTCCTGGGTATTGGGGCCAGAAAGGAGCCTGAGGGTCTGACAGCCTGTCTCCCACAGTGGGTCCTGTTGGCGATTGGTTCAGGTGTGTCCCCGGCGCGTGAGAGGTCTCTGCTGTCTTCTTCACAATCAGGGCGGGCTGGTCCATCACGGCACCCGGTGCTTGGCCGGCACAGCCCTGGGTGGGTTCGGAAGGAAGAAACGGTGGACGGGACTCAGTGAGAACAGGTAGGATGGCTTGGTTGCTGCTGGAAGGATGGGAGGGTGGGCCGAGAGGGTAGGTGCTCTGTACAGAGGACAGGTCGCTCTGGTCAAGTGGAAGCGTGGCCGCAGGAGTCGGGCTGTCTGCCAAGGACTTCGGCGGTGCACTCGCGCTCTGCACCGGCTTCCGAGCTCTTCGGTTCTGAAACCATACGTGAATTCGGGATCGCGGAAGGCCAGTTCGTTGAGCCAGTTCTTCCTTGGCCTCGTTACCAGGGTACCGGTTCTTCTCGAAGGCCTCGACTAGGAGACTCGTTTGCGATCTGGTGATGCGTGTGCGTTTTCGTCTGGCCGCTTTGGGGAAATTTTCCGGAGACCAAGGCTGAGGCTCTCCCTGTCCCTGGGACGGCTCTTCTTCGGAGGCCTGTCCAGAGGCCGAGCGGCTCTTCCTTAGGTGACCTGCTCTGCGGTTTCCAAACCAAGTCTGAATGCGATCCTCCGCGATGCCGGTTTCTCTGGCGAGTTCTTCTCTGGTAGTTATACCAGGGTAGGGGTTCTGCTCAAACGCTGCTTGCAGGGTCTCTCTTTGACTGGGCTTCAAAACCAACCTCTCTCGTCGGCCTCGTGGATTTTGAGAGCGACTCGAAGCGCCGGTCGGATCCATCGCGGCAAGTCAGCCGGACTGCACGGAGACTCGCGGCCAAGTGAACAGCTCCCGGAAAGGCGGGACTCAGCCACGCCCGGAATGCTTTGCGCAGCAAAGGAAGGCCCCAAGGCCCCTGTGGGAAATCACCTGACCCACCGGAGTCCTTCATTAAGTACCTGAGGCCTTGGAGGAAAGCGTTGAAGGGCAAGATGACTCACTCCTAAGTGGAAGTAGAGATTTTATCAGGGGATTTGGCAACGGTCGTCCTATTAGTGTGCTGCGTCAGAGGAATGCATTTCCAATGGAAGGATTTTCCGGCACCTTGTCAGGTCGGTGGGGGCTGGGGGACCGGACTGGGATTCCCAGGCGCCTTAGTTCGCTGGTGCCGCCCTGACAGAACTAGCACCCGTGCTTGGCTTGGACAAACAGAAATGTATTCTTTCACAGTCGACCAGGCGACGAGTCCCAATTCAGGGCGCCAGCGCCTGGGGAAGGAGTTCCCTGTCTGTCAGCTCTGGGTGAAGGCCCTAGTCATCAGTCATCTTCTGGTCTACGAGCTGCTCAGTGCGGGGACCCGAGGTCCCAAGGACGCGCTCTGCCTCTGCCTCTTCTTCCTTGGCGCCCACTGGTCCCTCTCCTCTCTGCTAGCTTCTCTCTTTTCTGTCTCAAAAGGGACTGCCTGCCCATACAACCTAATCCTGTACGTTGCCTCCTCCCTCATTGACATAACCGCCGCCTGTGCTCCTGCCTCATTAACATCATAAAAACCATCACAGAGGGTAGGATTTACAACCCGCGGGGTAATTAGGACGGATCACAAATCCCAGAAGGACCAGACAAGTCTGGGAATCCTGGATTCCTTGGATTCTCAGGCTGCCAAGGGTCTTGACCCCGCAATCCTGCCAGACGGTGAGTTGATTGTGATCCTAGCGATATCCCGCCTATTAAGGCCAGGAGGGACTCTGAGTTTCCGATAGCCTCTTTCCCACAGACGGTTCTATTGGCGGCAGATCTGCGCCTCCCCCAAGGTGGTTGCCCCCACCCCGCCCATCGCCTTAGCAGGATGAGCTCCCTGCCCCGCTGGCTGGTGCGCCTACACATCCCGCCGCTAGTGGAGCTGGGTTGGGGCTTTGGGGGGAGGGCGGGCCCGGCGGGTACCCTTGCGTGTGCGGCCCACGCCCCTCCCTCCCGAGTCCTCTCTCCGTCGCCTTCTCTCTCTCCCCCTCGCGGGTTGGCAATGCCTGGATAATTGGACAGAACGCACCGTTGTACGGAGGGTTAGTCAGGATTCTTTTGACACAATCATTGTCCCATTCCGCGGTTTGTTCCAAAGAGAACGCCGGTGGTGTCCTCCTGGGGAAGCAATGGAGACCCGCTCTCTTTCACAAAATCCCTTGGCACCGCCAGGTGCAGCTGGCTGAACCGCTTGCCCAGGAGACGTTCTGCCTTGCGGCCAATAAATAAATGAAGGAATGAATAAGTAAATACGTCACAGGATTATTCACTGGAAACAAAAGGAAAGGAAATGAGATTAAAACCTCACAATACGGTGGCGTCTCGAGGCTTCGTGTCACGCAGTTCAGCAACTGAGGGCGTCACCCGCGCAGTCCACCGCCTCTCATACCGCACCGTACAGAGTATTCAGCGTTGGTTTTTGTCCTAATGTTAACGGTACATCGTAATTCCCGTACATCGCTCCTTCTTTCACCTTGAGTTACTGCTTCATTCTCCAAAAAATAACTATATAGAAAAAAGAGACATGCATATCTATCTAGACATAACTGACCCCGGCTCACAAATACTAATTCCCACAATATCGTACCTAAAACAGCAGAAACTTTGACCAAATCAGCGACTACAAAAAGCCCCGCGGCCAAGAAAACAACAGCAGACAGACCGCGGAACCACGCGTTTCCAAGCGTCCTTGTAATCGGGTGATCGCCACAGCTCTCCCCACAGTGCTTTATCAGGTTCCGAAGGGAGGTTCGCACAGCGTCTTTAACCTTGTAGTTGCATCGACGCACGTAAGCACGGCTTGCGAAAAATGTTTCTGTAGGTATGTGTAACTCCAGGGATATCGTTTTCAAAATAACCTACGTCTGCTGGAACGCATCGGCGACGTTTCTGGACAGTCGTTTTGGTGTGGCCCTCTGACAGCGTCACCCGGTTGGGTCCGCTTCTCCACGACCCCCATCCCGTGACTTCACTGGGAAAAGCAGGTCAACCCCTTTAGGTAGTCACGTAGGCGCGCAGTCGGCCCGGGATAAATTTGCTCTCCTGGACCCACTGAGTTTGTCGCGGACTCATTCCCGGACTCACCTCCCTGACCCGCCTTCAGCTGCCGCCCAGGCTCCGGGCCCGCCTCCTTGCCGCCCGCGGCCGCCAGAGGGCGCAGCCTCCCCTCGAGAGCGCGGCCTGGTCCCCTCCAAGCGCCGGGAGCTCCCGGGCTTCCCGCTCCAGCCTAGGGCCTTCGCCATCCGCCCTGACCTGGGGAGCAGGCCTCTGCGGAGGGCCTTGACACCGCGCGGACCTCGTCGCCTCCTCTAACTCTCCCTGACTCGCTTCTGGACACACTGAACCCCGTCTGAGCTATCCGCCCTCCCCCTCCCCAGACCAGCCCCCCACCCCTCGGAGGGACTAATTCACGCTGAACCCGCCGCTCTCCGCCTGGGGCCTTTGAAGGGCCGCGAGGGCTCAGGGCCTCTGAACTGCGGCGTCATCTCATCTTCAATCCCGGACAGCCCGGGATCGCCAAAGCTCAGGCTCAGGAGGGTTTTGGTTAAGGGTAGGCTTAGGGCTACAGTTCAGGTTAGGGCTGGGGGGGGGGGTTAGGGCTAGGGCTAGGGCTAGGGCTAGGATTAGGGCTAGGGCGAGGGTTAGGGTTAGTGTTAGGGTGAGGGTGAGGGTGAGGGTGAGGTGCTAATTCACGCTGAACCCGCCGCTCTCCACCCGGGGCCTTTGGAGAGCCTCGAGGGCTTAGGGCGTCTAAGCTCCGGCGTCATCTCCTCTTCAGTCCGGACAGCCCGGGGTCGCCAAAGCTCAGGCTCAGGAGCCCAGAGGGAACGAAGCAAATAGTCTCCTGAGTCACACATTCCTTCTTTTCTTCACTTCCCTTCTTGGTTGCTCCTTCCTTTAACCCATTGGTTCCCTTAAGAAACCCTTCTGACCGACGAAAATCAAGAGATTCGGTAATGCGCAAAGGTGGCCACGCTGTGGACACATCGGCCCCTTCCCAAGTGGTCAGCAAGCAATGAGGAGGCACAAAGGGTCAGACAGGCAGTGGCGGGCTGGTGGGACCAAATGCCTAGACGCCAGCAAAGGAAGAAACCGCAGGAGGAGGAAGAGCGGGCAGTATGACTTCATTCCTACTGGGCAAGTGGAGGAGTGCGTAGCCGTCTGGGATGGGGGTAGGAGCTTTGGACCATAGGAATGGGGCAGAGGCCCTGGAGAGGCACTTGTCATTTCCCAATCCTTTGTGCTCTGGAGATGTTTTGTTTCGCATGCATGTTCTCTGTGTTTCAATAGCGGCAATTTGTTTTCTTTTTTATGGTTTCAATTATCTGTCTGTTCTACCAATGAACTCCTTCATCCAGCTCGATAATCTCTATCACCTTTCCGAGGCTACCACGTCCAACGACGATGGGAGGAGTCTCAGGTGAAAGACGCTAAGAAAGAGGCCTGGTGTTTATGTATAAAAACTTAATTATTAATAAGTTGGGCAAGTGTCTGGACAGATATGACCCGGAATATATATACATTACTCCAAACACGTGCGACAGCAATCGCATCGATACACTTTCTTCGGCGATGGAATGGTGTTGCTCTAACGCCTTTCAGTCCATCTTCTGTGTGTTGAGAGTGGCCCAAGGGAGACATCCGTTCACAGGGGGGCGGTTGCTCTGGAACGTAAACTGTGCCATCGTTCCTTCGGTGATAGCTGTGGAACAAACTGTCTTCCAGTTCCCAGTTCCCACTCTCACACCTAAGGGAAAAGAAACATGTTAAAAAAGAAAGAAAAGGAAAAGAAAAAGAAAAAAACTGTCCTTTTTAAAAAATCCCCTTATGAGTAGAGAGGGCGTCCGCTCTTTCTCTACACACCTACCGAATAATTTCCAATTTGAGGGCCCATCTTGCCAGAAGGGAAAGAAGTTGAGATGTGTCCAAGGTAGGCCTATTTCCGTCGCCGGGGTTCGCTTAGGATTCGTGGATTGCACAGACTGCCAAGGAGGCAACGATGGCAGAGAGGAGTTCCGATCAGTCGTGCGAAGGCTTTTGTTCATCTGGCTTTAGCCAATGGGTCCATCGCCTGGTGCCCCTGGTGCCTCCGGGGGCAAGATCGAGGAGCCTCCAAAGGATCAGGCACCCCACGACTTGAAGATGCACAGTCAGCGCTGCGTCCATGTGCTAGGTCCAAGTGTCCCAGAGTCTTATCTTTCTTCCCGCGTTCCTTCGGCTCCGGAACACCGCGTCGTGGCTGTCCAGCATCTCTTTCCATCGTACGGATTCGTCCTCAAGGGATAGATGCCTGGATGTGGGTTCGGTCAGTCTTGCAGCGCGTCAAGCAGAGCGCGAAAGTCAATGTCGCCGAGGCAGAGTTCGAGTTGTGGAGGGTCCTCCTCCTGTGGATCCGCGTTCAGAAAGGTTTGGGACTTTCCCTGCAACTCCGGGGCGGAGAGGAGTTCATCTAAAAGGCTCTCGGTTTCCTGGCAGTCTTGGTCTGGTGGATGAGATGACCCTTGAGCCGATGGTGCCGGCTCCGGCCACAGGTGTGCCTCGGAGTGTCCGGGCTGCTGGAGTGTCTCTTGGCTGGGTTCCCATCGGGCAGTCACACCCTGGGCCACCTCACAGCCCCATTGCGTGAAGGGAGCTGTGACTTGCTGAGCCGGAACCTGCCCTTGCGTCTTTGAATTGTCAGGCCGAGAAGGGTCTTGGGCGAGCCACCCTGCCGAGACAGCGTGTTGGTCGCGATCCTGGTCATTTCCTGGGTATTGGGGCCAGAAAGGAGCCTGAGGGTCTGACAGCCTGTCTCCCACAGTGGGTCCTGTTGGCGATTGGTTCAGGTGTGTCCCCGGCGCGTGAGAGGTCTCTGCTGTCTTCTTCACAATCAGGGCGGGCTGGTCCATCACGGCACCCGGTGCTTGGCCGGCACAGCCCTGGGTGGGTTCCGAAGGAAGAAACGGTGGACGGGACTCAGTGAGAACAGGTTGGATGGCTTGGTTGCTGCTGGAAGGATGGGAGGGTGGGCCGAGAGGGTAGGTGCTCTGTACAGAGGACAGGTCGCTCTGGTCAAGTGGAAGCGTGGCCGCAGGAGTCGGGCTGTCTGCCAAGGACTTCGGCGGTGCACTCGCGCTCTGCACCGGCTTCCGAGCTCTTCGGTTCTGAAACCATACGTGAATTCGGGATCGCGGAAGGCCAGTTCGTTGAGCCAGTTCTTCCTTGGCCTCGTTACCAGGGTACCGGTTCTTCTCGAAGGCCTCGACTAGGAGACTCGTTTGCGATCTGGTGATGCGTGTGCATTTTCGTCTGGCCGCTTTGGGGAAATTTTCCGGAGACCAAGGCTGAGGCTCTCCCTGTCCCTGGGACGGCTCTTCTTCGGAGGCCTGTCCAGAGGCCGAGCGGCTCTTCCTTAGGTGACCTGCTCTGCGGTTTCCAAACCAAGTCTGAATGCGATCCTCCGCGATGCCGGTTTCTCTGGCGAGTTCTTCTCTGGTAGTTATACCAGGGTAGGGGTTCTGCTCAAACGCTGCTTGCAGGGTCTCTCTTTGACTGGGCTTCAAAACCAACCTCTCTCGTCGGCCTCGTGGATTTTGAGAGCGACTCGAAGCGCCGGTCGGATCCATCGCGGCAAGTCAGCCGGACTGCACGGAGACTCGCGGCCAAGTGAACAGCTCCCGGAAAGGCGGGACTCAGCCACGCCCGGAATGCTTTGCGCAGCAAAGGAAGGCCCCAAGGCCCCTGTGGGAAATCACCTGACCCACCGGAGTCCTTCATTAAGTACCTGAGGCCTTGGAGGAAAGCGTTGAAGGGCAAGATGACTCACTCCTAAGTGGAAGTAGAGATTTTATCAGGGGATTTGGCAACGGTCGTCCTATTAGTGTGCTGCGTCAGAGGAATGCATTTCCAATGGAAGGATTTTCCGGCACCTTGTCAGGTCGGTGGGGGCTGGGGGACCGGACTGGGATTCCCAGGCGCCTTAGTTCGCTGGTGCCGCCCTGACAGAACTAGCACCCGTGCGTGGCTTGGACAAACAGAAATGTATTCTTTCACAGTCGACCAGGCGACGAGTCCCAATTCAGGGCGCCAGCGCCTGGGGAAGGAGTTCCCTGTCTGTCAGCTCTGGGTGAAGGCCCTAGTCATCAGTCATCTTCTGGTCTACGAGCTGCTCAGTGCGGGGACCCGAGGTCCCAAGGACGCGCTCTGCCTCTGCCTCTTCTTCCTTGGCGCCCACTGGTCCCTCTCCTCTCTGCTAGCTTCTCTCTTTTCTGTCTCAAAAGGGACTGCCTGCCCATACAACCTAATCCTGTACGTTGCCTCCTCCCTCATTGACATAACCGCCGCCTGTGCTCCTGCCTCATTAACATCATAAAAACCATCACAGAGGGTAGGATTTACAACCCGCGGGGTAATTAGGACGGATCACAAATCCCAGAAGGACCAGACAAGTCTGGGAATCCTGGATTCCTTGGATTCTCAGGCTGCCAAGGGTCTTGACCCCGCAATCCTGCCAGACGGTGAGTTGATTGTGATCCTAGCGATATCCCGCCTATTAAGGCCAGGAGGGACTCTGAGTTTCCGATAGCCTCTTTCCCACAGACGGTTCTATTGGCGGCAGATCTGCGCCTCCCCCAAGGTGGTTGCCCCCACCCCGCCCATCGCCTTAGCAGGATGAGCTCCCTGCCCCGCTGGCTGGTGCGCCTACACATCCCGCCGCTAGTGGAGCTGGGTTGGGGCTTTGGGGGGAGGGCGGGCCCGGCGGGTACCCTTGCGTGTGCGGCCCACGCCCCTCCCTCCCGAGTCCTCTCTCCGTCGCCTTCTCTCTCTCCCCCTCGCGGGTTGGCAATGCCTGGATAATTGGACAGAACGCACCGTTGTACGGAGGGTTAGTCAGGATTCTTTTGACACAATCATTGTCCCATTCCGCGGTTTGTTCCAAAGAGAACGCCGGTGGTGTCCTCCTGGGGAAGCAATGGAGACCCGCTCTCTTTCACAAAATCCCTTGGCACCGCCAGGTGCAGCTGGCTGAACCGCTTGCCCAGGAGACGTTCTGCCTTGCGGCCAATAAATAAATGAAGGAATGAATAAGTAAATACGTCACAGGATTATTCACTGGAAACAAAAGGAAAGGAAATGAGATTAAAACCTCACAATACGGTGGCGTCTCGAGGCTTCGTGTCACGCAGTTCAGCAACTGAGGGCGTCACCCGCGCAGTCCACCGCCTCTCATACCGCACCGTACAGAGTATTCAGCGTTGGTTTTTGTCCTAATGTTAACGGTACATCGTAATTCCCGTACATCGCTCCTTCTTTCACCTTGAGTTACTGCTTCATTCTCCAAAAAATAACTATATAGAAAAAAGAGACATGCATATCTATCTAGACATAACTGACCCCGGCTCACAAATACTAATTCCCACAATATCGTACCTAAAACAGCAGAAACTTTGACCAAATCAGCGACTACAAAAAGCCCCGCGGCCAAGAAAACAACAGCAGACAGACCGCGGAACCACGCGTTTCCAAGCGTCCTTGTAATCGGGTGATCGCCACAGCTCTCCCCACAGTGCTTTATCAGGTTCCGAAGGGAGGTTCGCACAGCGTCTTTAACCTTGTAGTTGCATCGACGCACGTAAGCACGGCTTGCGAAAAATGTTTCTGTAGGTATGTGTAACTCCAGGGATATCGTTTTCAAAATAACCTACGTCTGCTGGAACGCATCGGCGACGTTTCCGGACAGTCGTTTTGGTGTGGCCCTCTGACAGCGTCACCCGGTTGGGTCCGCTTCTCCACGACCCCCATCCCGTGACTTCACTGGGAAAAGCAGGTCAACCCCTTTAGGTAGTCACGTAGGCGCGCAGTCGGCCCGGGATAAATTTGCTCTCCTGGACCCACTGAGTTTGTCGCGGACTCATTCCCGGACTCACCTCCCTGACCCGCCTTCAGCTGCCGCCCAGGCTCCGGGCCCGCCTCCTTGCCGCCCGCGGCCGCCAGAGGGCGCAGCCTCCCCGCGAGAGCGCGGCCTGGTCCCCTCCAAGCGCCGGGAGCTCCCGGGCTTCCCGCTCCAGCCTAGGGCCTTCGCTATCCGCCCTGACCTGGGCAGCAGGCCTCTGCGCAGGGCCTTGACACCGCGCGGACCTCGTCGCCTCCTCTAGCTCTCCCTGACTCGCTTCTGGACACACTGAACGCCGTCTGAGCTATCCGCCCTCCCCCTCCCCAGACCAGCCCCCCACCCCTCGGAGGGACTAATTCACGCTGAACCCGCCGCTCTCCGCCTGGGGCCTTTGAAGGGCCGCGAGGGCTCAGGGCCTCTGAACTGCGGCGTCATCTCATCTTCAGTCACGGACAGCCTGGGATGGCCAAAGCTCAGGCTCAGGAGGGTTTTGGTTAAGGGTAGGCTTAGGGCTATAGTTCAGGTTAGGGCTGGGGGGGGGGTTAGGGCTAGGGCTAGGGCTAGGGCTAGGATTAGGGCTAGGGCGAGGGTTAGGGTTAGTGTTAGGGTGAGGGTGAGGGTGAGGGTGAGGTGCTAATTCACGCTGAACCCGCCGCTCTCCACCCGGGGCCTTTGAAGAGCCGCGAGGGCTTAGGGCGTCTAAGCTCCGGCGTCATCTCCTCTTCAGTCCGGACAGCCCGGGGTCGCCAAAGCTCAGGCTCAGGAGCCCAGAGGGAACGAAGCAAATAGTCTCCTGAGTCACACATTCCTTCTTTTCTTCACTTCCCTTCTTGGTTGCTCCTTCCTTTAACCCATTGGTTCCCTTAAGAAACCCTTCTGACCGACGAAAATCAAGAGATTCGGTAATGCGCAAAGGTGGCCACGCTGTGGACACATCGGCCCCTTCCCAAGTGGTCAGCAAGCAATGAGGAGGCACAAAGGGTCAGACAGGCAGTGGCGGGCTGGTGGGACCAAATGCCTAGACGCCAGCAAAGGAAGAAACCGCAGGAGGAAGAAGAGCGGGCAGTATGACTTCATTCCTACTGGGCAAGTGGGGGAGTGCGTAGCCGTCTGGGATGGGGGTAGGAGCTTTGGACCATAGGAATGGGGCAGAGGCCCTGGAGAGGCACTTGTCATTTCCCAATCCTTTGTGCTCTGGAGATGTTTTGTTTCGCATGCATGTTCTCTGTGTTTCAATAGCGGCAATTTGTTTTCTTTTTTATGGTTTCAATTATCTGTCTGTTCTACCAATGAACTCCTTCATCCAGCTCGATAATCTCTATCACCTTTCCGAGGCTACCACGTCCAACGACGATGGGAGGAGTCTCAGGTGAAAGACGCTAAGAAAGAGGCCTGGTGTTTATGTATAAAAACTTAATTATTGATAAGTTGGGCAAGTGTCTGGACAGATATGACCCGGAATATATATACATTACTCCAAACACGTGCGACAGCAATCGCATCGATACACTTTCTTCGGCGATGGAATGGTGTTGCTCTAACGCCTTTCAGTCCATCTTCTGTGTGTTGAGAGTGGCCCAAGGGAGACATCCGTTCACAGGGGGGCGGTTGCTCTGGGACGTAAACTGTGCCATCGTTCCTTCGGTGATAGCTGTGGAACAAACTGTCTTCCAGTTCCCGGTTCCCACTCTCACACCTAAGGGAAAAGAAACATGTTAAAAAAGAAAGAAAAGGAAAAGAAAAAGAAAAAAACTGTCCTTTTTAAAAAATCCCCTTATGAGTAGAGAGGGCGTCCGCTCTTTCTCTACACACCCACCCAATAATTTCCAATTTGAGGGCCCATCTTGCCAGAAGGGAAAGAAGTTGAGATGTGTCCAAGGTAGGCCTATTTCCGTCGCCGGGGTTCGCTTAGGATTCGTGGATTGCACAGACTGCCAAGGAGGCAACGATGGCAGAGAGGAGTTCCGATCAGTCGTGCGAAGGCTTTTGTTCATCTGGCTTTAGCCAATGGGTCCATCGCCTGGTGCCCCTGGTGCCTCCGGGGGCAAGATCGAGGAGCCTCCAAAGGATCAGGCACCCCACGACTTGAAGATGCACAGTCAGCGCTGCGTCCATGTGCTAGGTCCAAGTGTCCCAGAGTCTTATCTTTCTTCCCGCGTTCCTTCGGCTCCGGAACACCGCGTCGTGGCTGTCCAGCATCTCTTTCCATCGTACGGATTCGTCCTCAAGGGATAGATGCCTGGATGTGGGTTCGGTCAGTCTTGCAGCGCGTCAAGCAGAGCGCGAAAGTCAATGTCGCCGAGGCAGAGTTCGAGTTGTGGAGGGTCCTCCTCCTGTGGATCCGCGTTCAGAAAGGTTTGGGACTTTCCCTGCAACTCCGGGGCGGAGAGGAGTTCATCTAAAAGGCTCTCGGTTTCCTGGCAGTCTTGGTCTGGTGGATGAGATGACCCTTGAGCCGATGGTGCCGGCTCCGGCCACAGGTGTGCCTCGGAGTGTCCGGGCTGCTGGAGTGTCTCTTGGCTGGGTTCCCATCGGGCAGTCACACCCTGGGCCACCTCACAGCCCCATTGCGTGAAGGGAGCTGTGACTTGCTGAGCCGGAACCTGCCCTTGCGTCTTTGAATTGTCAGGCCGAGAAGGGTCTTGGGCGAGCCACCCTGCCGAGACAGCGTGTTGGTCGCGATCCTGGTCATTTCCTGGGTATTCGGGCCAGAAAGGAGCCTGAGGGTCTGACAGCCTGTCTCCCACAGTGGGTCCTGTTGGCGATTGGTTCAGGTGTGTCCCCGGCGCGTGAGAGGTCTCTGCTGTCTTCTTCACAATCAGGGCGGGCTGGTCCATCACGGCACCCGGTGCTTGGCCGGCACAGCCCTGGGTGGGTTCCGAAGGAAGAAACGGTGGACGGGACTCAGTGAGAACAGGTTGGATGGCTTGGTTGCTGCTGGAAGGATGGGAGGGTGGGCCGAGAGGGTAGGTGCTCTGTACAGAGGACAGGTCGCTCTGGTCAAGTGGAAGCGTGGCCGCAGGAGTCGGGCTGTCTGCCAAGGACTTCGGCGGTGCACTCGCGCTCTGCACCGGCTTCCGAGCTCTTCGGTTCTGAAACCATACGTGAATTCGGGATCGCGGAAGGCCAGTTCGTTGAGCCAGTTCTTCCTTGGCCTCGTTACCAGGGTACCGGTTCTTCTCGAAGGCCTCGACTAGGAGACTCGTTTGCGATCTGGTGATGCGTGTGCGTTTTCGTCTGGCCGCTTTGGGGAAATTTTCCGGAGACCAAGGCTGAGGCTCTCCCTGTCCCTGGGACGGCTCTTCTTCGGAGGCCTGTCCAGAGGCCGAGCGGCTCTTCCTTAGGTGACCTGCTCTGCGGTTTCCAAACCAAGTCTGAATGCGATCCTCCGCGATGCCGGTTTCTCTGGCGAGTTCTTCTCTGGTAGTTATACCAGGGTAGGGGTTCTGCTCAAACGCTGCTTGCAGGGTCTCTCTTTGACTGGGCTTCAAAACCAACCTCTCTCGTCGGCCTCGTGGATTTTGAGAGCAACTCGAAGCGCCGGTCGGATCCATCGCGGCAAGTCAGCCGGACTGCACGGAGACTCGCGGCCAAGTGAACAGCTCCCGGAAAGGCGGGACTCAGCCACGCCCGGAATGCTTTGCGCAGCAAAGGAAGGCCCCAAGGCCCCTGTGGGAAATCACCTGACCCACCGGAGTCCTTCATTAAGTACCTGAGGCCTTGGAGGAAAGCGTTGAAGGGCAAGATGACTCACTCCTAAGTGGAAGTAGAGATTTTATCAGGGGATTTGGCAACGGTCGTCCTATTAGTGTGCTGCGTCAGAGGAATGCATTTCCAATGGAAGGATTTTCCGGCACCTTGTCAGGTCGGTGGGGGCTGGGGGACCGGACTGGGATTCCCAGGCGCCTTAGTTCGCTGGTGCCGCCCTGACAGAACTAGCACCCGTGCGTGGCTTGGACAAACAGAAATGTATTCTTTCACAGTCGACCAGGCGACGAGTCCCAATTCAGGGCGCCAGCGCCTGGGGAAGGAGTTCCCTGTCTGTCAGCTCTGGGTGAAGGCCCTAGTCATCAGTCATCTTCTGGTCTACGAGCTGCTCAGTGCGGGGACCCGAGGTCCCAAGGACGCGCTCTGCCTCTGCCTCTTCTTCCTTGGCGCCCACTGGTCCCTCTCCTCTCTGCTAGCTTCTCTCTTTTCTGTCTCAAAAGGGACTGCCTGCCCATACAACCTAATCCTGTACGTTGCCTCCTCCCTCATTGACATAACCGCCGCCTGTGCTCCTGCCTCATTAACATCATAAAAACCATCACAGAGGGTAGGATTTACAACCCGCGGGGTAATTAGGACGGATCACAAATCCCAGAAGGACCAGACAAGTCTGGGAATCCTGGATTCCTTGGATTCTCAGGCTGCCAAGGGTCTTGACCCCGCAATCCTGCCAGACGGTGAGTTGATTGTGATCCTAGCGATATCCCGCCTATTAAGGCCAGGAGGGACTCTGAGTTTCCGATAGCCTCTTTCCCACAGACGGTTCTATTGGCGGCAGATCTGCGCCTCCCCCAAGGTGGTTGCCCCCACCCCGCCCATCGCCTTAGCAGGATGAGCTCCCTGCCCCGCTGGCTGGTGCGCCTACACATCCCGCCGCTAGTGGAGCTGGGTTGGGGCTTTGGGGGGAGGGCGGGCCCGGCGGGTACCCTTGCGTGTGCGGCCCACGCCCCTCCCTCCCGAGTCCTCTCTCCGTCGCCTTCTCTCTCTCCCCCTCGCGGGTTGGCAATGCCTGGATAATTGGACAGAACGCACCGTTGTACGGAGGGTTAGTCAGGATTCTTTTGACACAATCATTGTCCCATTCCGCGGTTTGTTCCAAAGAGAACGCCGGTGGTGTCCTCCTGGGGAAGCAATGGAGACCCGCTCTCTTTCACAAAATCCCTTGGCACCGCCAGGTGCAGCTGGCTGAACCGCTTGCCCAGGAGACGTTCTGCCTTGCGGCCAATAAATAAATGAAGGAATGAATAAGTAAATACGTCACAGGATTATTCACTGGAAACAAAAGGAAAGGAAATGAGATTAAAACCTCACAATACGGTGGCGTCTCGAGGCTTCGTGTCACGCAGTTCAGCAACTGAGGGCGTCACCCGCGCAGTCCACCGCCTCTCATACCGCACCGTACAGAGTATTCAGCGTTGGTTTTTGTCCTAATGTTAACGGTACATCGTAATTCCCGTACATCGCTCCTTCTTTCACCTTGAGTTACTGCTTCATTCTCCAAAAAATAACTATATAGAAAAAAGAGACATGCATATCTATCTAGACATAACTGACCCCGGCTCACAAATACTAATTCCCACAATATCGTACCTAAAACAGCAGAAACTTTGACCAAATCAGCGACTACAAAAAGCCCCGCGGCCAAGAAAACAACAGCAGACAGACCGCGGAACCACGCGTTTCCAAGCGTCCTTGTAATCGGGTGATCGCCACAGCTCTCCCCACAGTGCTTTATCAGGTTCCGAAGGGAGGTTCGCACAGCTTCTTTAACCTTGTAGTTGCATCGACGCACGTAAGCACGGCTTGCGAAAAATGTTTCTGTAGGTATGTGTAACTCCAGGGATATCGTTTTCAAAATAACCTACGTCTGCTGGAACGCATCGGCGACGTTTCTGGACAGTCGTTTTGGTGTGGCCCTCTGACAGCGTCACCCGGTTGGGTCCGCTTCTCCACGACCCCCATCCCGTGACTTCACTGGGAAAAGCAGGTCAACCCCTTTAGGTAGTCACGTAGGCGCGCAGTCGGCCCGGGATAAATTTGCTCTCCTGGACCCACTGAGTTTGTCGCGGACTCATTCCCGGACTCACCTCCCTGACCCGCCTTCAGCTGCCGCCCAGGCTCCGGGCCCGCCTCCTTGCCGCCCGCGGCCGCCAGAGGGCGCAGCCTCCCCTCGAGAGCGCGGCCTGGTCCCCTCCAAGCGCCGGGAGCTCCCGGGCTTCCCGCTCCAGCCTAGGGCATTCGCCATCCGCCCTGACCTGGGGAGCAGGCCTCTGCGGAGGGCCTTGACACCGCGCGGACCTCGTCGCCTCCTCTAACTCTCCCTGATTCGCTTCTGGACACACTGAACCCCGTCTGAGCTATCCGCCCTCCCCCTCCCCAGACCAGCCCCCCACCCCTCGGAGGGACTAATTCACGCTGAACCCGCCGCTCTCCGCCTGGGGCCTTTGAAGGGCCGCAAGGGCTCAGGGCCTCTGAACTGCGGCGTCATCTCCTCTTCAATCCCGGACAGCCCGGGATCGCCAAAGCTCAGGCTCAGGAGGGTTTTGGTTAAGGGTAGGCTTAGGGCTACAGTTCAGGTTAGGGCTGGGGGGGGGTTAGGGCTAGGGCTAGGGCTAGGGCTAGGATTAGGGCTAGGGCGAGGGTTAGGGTTAGTGTTAGGGTGAGGGTGAGGGTGAGGGTGAGGTGCTAATTCACGCTGAACCCGCCGCTCTCCACCCGGGGCCTTTGAAGAGCCTCGAGGGCTTAGGGCGTCTAAGCTCCGGCGTCATCTCCTCTTCAGTCCGGACAGCCCGGGGTCGCCAAAGCTCAGGCTCAGGAGCCCAGAGGGAACGAAGCAAATAGTCTCCTGAGTCACACATTCCTTCTTTTCTTCACTTCCCTTCTTGGTTGCTCCTTCCTTTAACCCATTGGTTCCCTTAAGAAACCCTTCTGACCGACGAAAATCAAGAGATTCGGTAATGCGCAAAGGTGGCCACGCTGTGGACACATCGGCCCCTTCCCAAGTGGTCAGCAAGCAATGAGGAGGCACAAAGGGTCAGACAGGCAGTGGCGGGCTGGTGGGACCAAATGCCTAGACGCCAGCAAAGGAAGAAACCGCAGGAGGAAGAAGAGCGGGCAGTATGACTTCATTCCTACTGGGCAAGTGGAGGAGTGCGTAGCCGTCTGGGATGGGGGTAGGAGCTTTGGACCATAGGAATGGGGCAGAGGCCCTGGAGAGGCACTTGTCATTTCCCAATCCTTTGTGCTCTGGAGATGTTTTGTTTCGCATGCATGTTCTCTGTGTTTCAATAGCGGCAATTTGTTTTCTTTTTTATGGTTTCAATTATCTGTCTGTTCTACCAATGAACTCCTTCATCCAGCTCGATAATCTCTATCACCTTTCCGAGGCTACCACGTCCAACGACGATGGGAGGAGTCTCAGGTGAAAGACGCTAAGAAAGAGGCCTGGTGTTTATGTATAAAAACTTAATTATTAATAAGTTGGGCAAGTGTCTGGACAGATATGACCCGGAATATATATACATTACTCCAAACACGTGCGACAGCAATCGCATCGATACACTTTCTTCGGCGATGGAATGGTGTTGCTCTAACGCCTTTCAGTCCATCTTCTGTGTGTTGAGAGTGGCCCAAGGGAGACATCCGTTCACAGGGGGGCGGTTGCTCTGGAACGTAAACTGTGCCATCGTTCCTTCGGTGATAGCTGTGGAACAAACTGTCTTCCAGTTCCCAGTTCCCACTCTCACACCTAAGGGAAAAGAAACATGTTAAAAAAGAAAGAAAAGGAAAAGAAAAAGAAAAAAACTGTCCTTTTTAAAAAATCCCCTTATGAGTAGAGAGGGCGTCCGCTCTTTCTCTACACACCTACCGAATAATTTCCAATTTGAGGGCCCATCTTGCCAGAAGGGAAAGAAGTTGAGATGTGTCCAAGGTAGGCCTATTTCCGTCGCCGGGGTTCGCTTAGGATTCGTGGATTGCACAGACTGCCAAGGAGGCAACGATGGCAGAGAGGAGTTCCGATCAGTCGTGCGAAGGCTTTTGTTCATCTGGCTTTAGCCAATGGGTCCATCGCCTGGTGCCCCTGGTGCCTCCGGGGGCAAGATCGAGGAGCCTCCAAAGGATCAGGCACCCCACGACTTGAAGATGCACAGTCAGCGCTGCGTCCATGTGCTAGGTCCAAGTGTCCCAGAGTCTTATCTTTCTTCCCGCGTTCCTTCGGCTCCGGAACACCGCGTCGTGGCTGTCCAGCATCTCTTTCCATCGTACGGATTCGTCCTCAAGGGATAGATGCCTGGATGTGGGTTCGGTCAGTCTTGCAGCGCGTCAAGCAGAGCGCGAAAGTCAATGTCGCCGAGGCAGAGTTCGAGTTGTGGAGGGTCCTCCTCCTGTGGATCCGCGTTCAGAAAGGTTTGGGACTTTCCCTGCAACTCCGGGGCAGAGAGGAGTTCATCTAAAAGGCTCTCGGTTTCCTGGCAGTCTTGGTCTGGTGGATGAGATGACCCTTGAGCCGATGGTGCCGGCTCCGGCCACAGGTGTGCCTCGGAGTGTCCGGGCTGCTGGAGTGTCTCTTGGCTGGGTTCCCATCGGGCAGTCACACCCTGGGCCACCTCACAGCCCCATTGCGTGAAGGGAGCTGTGACTTGCTGAGCCGGAACCTGCCCTTGCGTCTTTGAATTGTCAGGCCGAGAAGGGTCTTGGGCGAGCCACCCTGCCGAGACAGCGTGTTGGTCGCGATCCTGGTCATTTCCTGGGTATTGGGGCCAGAAAGGAGCCTGAGGGTCTGACAGCCTGTCTCCCACAGTGGGTCCTGTTGGCGATTGGTTCAGGTGTGTCCCCGGCGCGTGAGAGGTCTCTGCTGTCTTCTTCACAATCAGGGCGGGCTGGTCCATCACGGCACCCGGTGCTTGGCCGGCACAGCCCTGGGTGGGTTCCGAAGGAAGAAACGGTGGACGGGACTCAGTGAGAACAGGTTGGATGGCTTGGTTGCTGCTGGAAGGATGGGAGGGTGGGCCGAGAGGGTAGGTGCTCTGTACAGAGGACAGGTCGCTCTGGTCAAGTGGAAGCGTGGCCGCAGGAGTCGGGCTGTCTGCCAAGGACTTCGGCGGTGCACTCGCGCTCTGCACCGGCTTCCGAGCTCTTCGGTTCTGAAACCATACGTGAATTCGGGATCGCGGAAGGCCAGTTCGTTGAGCCAGTTCTTCCTTGGCCTCGTTACCAGGGTACCGGTTCTTCTCGAAGGCCTCGACTAGGAGACTCGTTTGCGATCTGGTGATGCGTGTGCATTTTCGTCTGGCCGCTTTGGGGAAATTTTCCGGAGACCAAGGCTGAGGCTCTCCCTGTCCCTGGGACGGCTCTTCTTCGGAGGCCTGTCCAGAGGCCGAGCGGCTCTTCCTTAGGTGACCTGCTCTGCGGTTTCCAAACCAAGTCTGAATGCGATCCTCCGCGATGCCGGTTTCTCTGGCGAGTTCTTCTCTGGTAGTTATACCAGGGTAGGGGTTCTGCTCAAACGCTGCTTGCAGGGTCTCTCTTTGACTGGGCTTCAAAACCAACCTCTCTCGTCGGCCTCGTGGATTTTGAGAGCGACTCGAAGCGCCGGTCGGATCCATCGCGGCAAGTCAGCCGGACTGCACGGAGACTCGCGGCCAAGTGAACAGCTCCCGGAAAGGCGGGACTCAGCCACGCCCGGAATGCTTTGCGCAGCAAAGGAAGGCCCCAAGGCCCCTGTGGGAAATCACCTGACCCACCGGAGTCCTTCATTAAGTACCTGAGGCCTTGGAGGAAAGCGTTGAAGGGCAAGATGACTCACTCCTAAGTGGAAGTAGAGATTTTATCAGGGGATTTGGCAACGGTCGTCCTATTAGTGTGCTGCGTCAGAGGAATGCATTTCCAATGGAAGGATTTTCCGGCACCTTGTCAGGTCGGTGGGGGCTGGGGGACCGGACTGGGATTCCCAGGCGCCTTAGTTCGCTGGTGCCGCCCTGACAGAACTAGCACCCGTGCGTGGCTTGGACAAACAGAAATGTATTCTTTCACAGTCGACCAGGCGACGAGTCCCAATTCAGGGCGCCAGCGCCTGGGGAAGGAGTTCCCTGTCTGTCAGCTCTGGGTGAAGGCCCTAGTCATCAGTCAACTTCTGGTCTACGAGCTGCTCAGTGCGGGGACCCGAGGTCCCAAGGACGCGCTCTGCCTCTGCCTCTTCTTCCTTGGCGCCCACTGGTCCCTCTCCTCTCTGCTAGCTTCTCTCTTTTCTGTCTCAAAAGGGACTGCCTGCCCATACAACCTAATCCTGTACGTTGCCTCCTCCCTCATTGACATAACCGCCGCCTGTGCTCCTGCCTCATTAACATCATAAAAACCATCACAGAGGGTAGGATTTACAACCCGCGGGGTAATTAGGACGGATCACAAATCCCAGAAGGACCAGACAAGTCTGGGAATCCTGGATTCCTTGGATTCTCAGGCTGCCAAGGGTCTTGACCCCGCAATCCTGCCAGACGGTGAGTTGATTGTGATCCTAGCGATATCCCGCCTATTAAGGCCAGGAGGGACTCTGAGTTTCCGATAGCCTCTTTCCCACAGACGGTTCTATTGGCGGCAGATCTGCGCCTCCCCCAAGGTGGTTGCCCCCACCCCGCCCATCGCCTTAGCAGGATGAGCTCCCTGCCCCGCTGGCTGGTGCGCCTACACATCCCGCCGCTAGTGGAGCTGGGTTGGGGCTTTGGGGGGAGGGCGGGCCCGGCGGGTACCCTTGCGTGTGCGGCCCACGCCCCTCCCTCCCGAGTCCTCTCTCCGTCGCCTTCTCTCTCTCCCCCTCGCGGGTTGGCAATGCCTGGATAATTGGACAGAACGCACCGTTGTACGGAGGGTTAGTCAGGATTCTTTTGACACAATCATTGTCCCATTCCGCGGTTTGTTCCAAAGAGAACGCCGGTGGTGTCCTCCTGGGGAAGCAATGGAGACCCGCTCTCTTTCACAAAATCCCTTGGCACCGCCAGGTGCAGCTGGCTGAACCGCTTGCCCAGGAGACGTTCTGCCTTGCGGCCAATAAATAAATGAAGGAATGAATAAGTAAATACGTCACAGGATTATTCACTGGAAACAAAAGGAAAGGAAATGAGATTAAAACCTCACAATACGGTGGCGTCTCGAGGCTTCGTGTCACGCAGTTCAGCAACTGAGGGCGTCACCCGCGCAGTCCACCGCCTCTCATACCGCACCGTACAGAGTATTCAGCGTTGGTTTTTGTCCTAATGTTAACGGTACATCGTAATTCCCGTACATCGCTCCTTCTTTCACCTTGAGTTACTGCTTCATTCTCCAAAAAATAACTATATAGAAAAAAGAGACATGCATATCTATCTAGACATAACTGACCCCGGCTCACAAATACTAATTCCCACAATATCGTACCTAAAACAGCAGAAACTTTGACCAAATCAGCGACTACAAAAAGCCCCGCGGCCAAGAAAACAACAGCAGACAGACCGCGGAACCACGCGTTTCCAAGCGTCCTTGTAATCGGGTGATCGCCACAGCTCTCCCCACAGTGCTTTATCAGGTTCCGAAGGGAGGTTCGCACAGCGTCTTTAACCTTGTAGTTGCATCGACGCACGTAAGCACGGCTTGCGAAAAATGTTTCTGTAGGTATGTGTAACTCCAGGGATATCGTTTTCAAAATAACCTACGTCTGCTGGAACGCATCGGCGACGTTTCCGGACAGTCGTTTTGGTGTGGCCCTCTGACAGCGTCACCCGGTTGGGTCCGCTTCTCCACGACCCCCATCCCGTGACTTCACTGGGAAAAGCAGGTCAACCCCTTTAGGTAGTCACGTAGGCGCGCAGTCGGCCCGGGATAAATTTGCTCTCCTGGACCCACTGAGTTTGTCGCGGACTCATTCCCGGACTCACCTCCCTGACCCGCCTTCAGCTGCTGCCCAGGCTCCGGGCCCGCCTCCTTGCCGCCCGCGGCCGCCAGAGGGCGCAGCCTCCCCGCGAGAGCGCGGCCTGGTCCCCTCCAAGCGCCGGGAGCTCCCGGGCTTCCCGCTCCAGCCTAGGGCCTTCGCCATCCGCCCTGACCTGGGCAGCAGGCCTCTGCGCAGGGCCTTGACACCGCGCGGACCTCGTCGCCTCCTCTAGCTCTCCCTGACTCGCTTCTGGACACACTGAACGCCGTCTGAGCTATCCGCCCTCCCCCTCCCCAGACCAGCCCCCCACCCCTCGGAGGGACTAATTCACGCTGAACCCGCCGCTCTCCGCCTGGGGCCTTTGAAGGGCCGCGAGGGCTCAGGGCCTCTGAACTGCGGCGTCATCTCATCTTCAGTCACGGACAGCCTGGGATCGCCAAAGCTCAGGCTCAGGAGGGTTTTGGTTAAGGGTAGGCTTAGGGCTATAGTTCAGGTTAGGGCTGGGGGGGGGGTTAGGGCTAGGGCTAGGGCTAGGGCTAGGATTAGGGCTAGGGCGAGGGTTAGGGTTAGTGTTAGGGTGAGGGTGAGGGTGAGGGTGAGGTGCTAATTCACGCTGAACCCGCCGCTCTCCACCCGGGGCCTTTGAAGAGCCGCGAGGGCTTAGGGCGTCTAAGCTCCGGCGTCATCTCCTCTTCAGTCCGGACAGCCCGGGGTCGCCAAAGCTCAGGCTCAGGAGCCCAGAGGGAACGAAGCAAATAGTCTCCTGAGTCACACATTCCTTCTTTTCTTCACTTCCCTTCTTGGTTGCTCCTTCCTTTAACCCATTGGTTCCCTTAAGAAACCCTTCTGACCGACGAAAATCAAGAGATTCGGTAATGCGCAAAGGTGGCCACGCTGTGGACACATCGGCCCCTTCCCAAGTGGTCAGCAAGCAATGAGGAGGCACAAAGGGTCAGACAGGCAGTGGCGGGCTGGTGGGACCAAATGCCTAGACGCCAGCAAAGGAAGAAACCGCAGGAGGAAGAAGAGCGGGCAGTATGACTTCATTCCTACTGGGCAAGTGGGGGAGTGCGTAGCCGTCTGGGATGGGGGTAGGAGCTTTGGACCATAGGAATGGGGCAGAGGCCCTGGAGAGGCACTTGTCATTTCCCAATCCTTTGTGCTCTGGAGATGTTTTGTTTCGCATGCATGTTCTCTGTGTTTCAATAGCGGCAATTTGTTTTCTTTTTTATGGTTTCAATTATCTGTCTGTTCTACCAATGAACTCCTTCATCCAGCTCGATAATCTCTATCACCTTTCCGAGGCTACCACGTCCAACGACGATGGGAGGAGTCTCAGGTGAAAGACGCTAAGAAAGAGGCCTGGTGTTTATGTATAAAAACTTAATTATTGATAAGTTGGGCAAGTGTCTGGACAGATATGACCCGGAATATATATACATTACTCCAAACACGTGCGACAGCAATCGCATCGATACACTTTCTTCGGCGATGGAATGGTGTTGCTCTAACGCCTTTCAGTCCATCTTCTGTGTGTTGAGAGTGGCCCAAGGGAGACATCCGTTCACAGGGGGGCGGTTGCTCTGGGACGTAAACTGTGCCATCGTTCCTTCGGTGATAGCTGTGGAACAAACTGTCTTCCAGTTCCCGGTTCCCACTCTCACACCTAAGGGAAAAGAAACATGTTAAAAAAGAAAGAAAAGGAAAAGAAAAAGAAAAAAACTGTCCTTTTTAAAAAATCCCCTTATGAGTAGAGAGGGCGTCCGCTCTTTCTCTACACACCTACCCAATAATTTCCAATTTGAGGGCCCATCTTGCCAGAAGGGAAAGAAGTTGAGATGTGTCCAAGGTAGGCCTATTTCCGTCGCCGGGGTTCGCTTAGGATTCGTGGATTGCACAGACTGCCAAGGAGGCAACGATGGCAGAGAGGAGTTCCGATCAGTCGTGCGAAGGCTTTTGTTCATCTGGCTTTAGCCAATGGGTCCATCGCCTGGTGCCCCTGGTGCCTCCGGGGGCAAGATCGAGGAGCCTCCAAAGGATCAGGCACCCCACGACTTGAAGATGCACAGTCAGCGCTGCGTCCATGTGCTAGGTCCAAGTGTCCCAGAGTCTTATCTTTCTTCCCGCGTTCCTTCGGCTCCGGAACACCGCGTCGTGGCTGTCCAGCATCTCTTTCCATCGTACGGATTCGTCCTCAAGGGATAGATGCCTGGATGTGGGTTCGGTCAGTCTTGCAGCGCGTCAAGCAGAGCGCGAAAGTCAATGTCGCCGAGGCAGAGTTCGAGTTGTGGAGGGTCCTCCTCCTGTGGATCCGCGTTCAGAAAGGTTTGGGACTTTCCCTGCAACTCCGGGGCGGAGAGGAGTTCATCTAAAAGGCTCTCGGTTTCCTGGCAGTCTTGGTCTGGTGGATGAGATGACCCTTGAGCCGATGGTGCCGGCTCCGGCCACAGGTGTGCCTCGGAGTGTCCGGGCTGCTGGAGTGTCTCTTGGCTGGGTTCCCATCGGGCAGTCACACCCTGGGCCACCTCACAGCCCCATTGCGTGAAGGGAGCTGTGACTTGCTGAGCCGGAACCTGCCCTTGCGTCTTTGAATTGTCAGGCCGAGAAGGGTCTTGGGCGAGCCACCCTGCCGAGACAGCGTGTTGGTCGCGATCCTGGTCATTTCCTGGGTATTGGGGCCAGAAAGGAGCCTGAGGGTCTGACAGCCTGTCTCCCACAGTGGGTCCTGTTGGCGATTGGTTCAGGTGTGTCCCCGGCGCGTGAGAGGTCTCTGCTGTCTTCTTCACAATCAGGGCGGGCTGGTCCATCACGGCACCCGGTGCTTGGCCGGCACAGCCCTGGGTGGGTTCCGAAGGAAGAAACGGTGGACGGGACTCAGTGAGAACAGGTTGGATGGCTTGGTTGCTGCTGGAAGGATGGGAGGGTGGGCCGAGAGGGTAGGTGCTCTGTACAGAGGACAGGTCGCTCTGGTCAAGTGGAAGCGTGGCCGCAGGAGTCGGGCTGTCTGCCAAGGACTTCGGCGGTGCACTCGCGCTCTGCACCGGCTTCCGAGCTCTTCGGTTCTGAAACCATACGTGAATTCGGGATCGCGGAAGGCCAGTTCGTTGAGCCAGTTCTTCCTTGGCCTCGTTACCAGGGTACCGGTTCTTCTCGAAGGCCTCGACTAGGAGACTCGTTTGCGATCTGGTGATGCGTGTGCGTTTTCGTCTGGCCGCTTTGGGGAAATTTTCCGGAGACCAAGGCTGAGGCTCTCCCTGTCCCTGGGACGGCTCTTCTTCGGAGGCCTGTCCAGAGGCCGAGCGGCTCTTCCTTAGGTGACCTGCTCTGCGGTTTCCAAACCAAGTCTGAATGCGATCCTCCGCGATGCCGGTTTCTCTGGCGAGTTCTTCTCTGGTAGTTATACCAGGGTAGGGGTTCTGCTCAAACGCTGCTTGCAGGGTCTCTCTTTGACTGGGCTTCAAAACCAACCTCTCTCGTCGGCCTCGTGGATTTTGAGAGCGACTCGAAGCGCCGGTCGGATCCATCGCGGCAAGTCAGCCGGACTGCACGGAGACTCGCGGCCAAGTGAACAGCTCCCGGAAAGGCGGGACTCAGCCACGCCCGGAATGCTTTGCGCAGCAAAGGAAGGCCCCAAGGCCCCTGTGGGAAATCACCTGACCCACCGGAGTCCTTCATTAAGTACCTGAGGCCTTGGAGGAAAGCGTTGAAGGGCAAGATGACTCACTCCTAAGTGGAAGTAGAGATTTTATCAGGGGATTTGGCAACGGTCGTCCTATTAGTGTGCTGCGTCAGAGGAATGCATTTCCAATGGAAGGATTTTCCGGCACCTTGTCAGGTCGGTGGGGGCTGGGGGACCGGACTGGGATTCCCAGGCGCCTTAGTTCGCTGGTGCCGCCCTGACAGAACTAGCACCCGTGCGTGGCTTGGACAAACAGAAATGTATTCTTTCACAGTCGACCAGGCGACGAGTCCCAATTCAGGGCGCCAGCGCCTGGGGAAGGAGTTCCCTGTCTGTCAGCTCTGGGTGAAGGCCCTAGTCATCAGTCATCTTCTGGTCTACGAGCTGCTCAGTGCGGGGACCCGAGGTCCCAAGGACGCGCTCTGCCTCTGCCTCTTCTTCCTTGGCGCCCACTGGTCCCTCTCCTCTCTGCTAGCTTCTCTCTTTTCTGTCTCAAAAGGGACTGCCTGCCCATACAACCTAATCCTGTACGTTGCCTCCTCCCTCATTGACATAACCGCCGCCTGTGCTCCTGCCTCATTAACATCATAAAAACCATCACAGAGGGTAGGATTTACAACCCGCGGGGTAATTAGGACGGATCACAAATCCCAGAAGGACCAGACAAGTCTGGGAATCCTGGATTCCTTGGATTCTCAGGCTGCCAAGGGTCTTGACCCCGCAATCCTGCCAGACGGTGAGTTGATTGTGATCCTAGCGATATCCCGCCTATTAAGGCCAGGAGGGACTCTGAGTTTCCGATAGCCTCTTTCCCACAGACGGTTCTATTGGCGGCAGATCTGCGCCTCCCCCAAGGTGGTTGCCCCCACCCCGCCCATCGCCTTAGCAGGATGAGCTCCCTGCCCCGCTGGCTGGTGCGCCTACACATCCCGCCGCTAGTGGAGCTGGGTTGGGGCTTTGGGGGGAGGGCGGGCCCGGCGGGTACCCTTGCGTGTGCGGCCCACGCCCCTCCCTCCCGAGTCCTCTCTCCGTCGCCTTCTCTCTCTCCCCCTCGCGGGTTGGCAATGCCTGGATAATTGGACAGAACGCACCGTTGTACGGAGGGTTAGTCAGGATTCTTTTGACACAATCATTGTCCCATTCCGCGGTTTGTTCCAAAGAGAACGCCGGTGGTGTCCTCCTGGGGAAGCAATGGAGACCCGCTCTCTTTCACAAAATCCCTTGGCACCGCCAGGTGCAGCTGGCTGAACCGCTTGCCCAGGAGACGTTCTGCCTTGCGGCCAATAAATAAATGAAGGAATGAATAAGTAAATACGTCACAGGATTATTCACTGGAAACAAAAGGAAAGGAAATGAGATTAAAACCTCACAATACGGTGGCGTCTCGAGGCTTCGTGTCACGCAGTTCAGCAACTGAGGGCGTCACCCGCGCAGTCCACCGCCTCTCATACCGCACCGTACAGAGTATTCAGCGTTGGTTTTTGTCCTAATGTTAACGGTACATCGTAATTCCCGTACATCGCTCCTTCTTTCACCTTGAGTTACTGCTTCATTCTCCAAAAAATAACTATATAGAAAAAAGAGACATGCATATCTATCTAGACATAACTGACCCCGGCTCACAAATACTAATTCCCACAATATCGTACCTAAAACAGCAGAAACTTTGACCAAATCAGCGACTACAAAAAGCCCCGCGGCCAAGAAAACAACAGCAGACAGACCGCGGAACCACGCGTTTCCAAGCGTCCTTGTAATCGGGTGATCGCCACAGCTCTCCCCACAGTGCTTTATCAGGTTCCGAAGGGAGGTTCGCACAGCTTCTTTAACCTTGTAGTTGCATCGACGCACGTAAGCACGGCTTGCGAAAAATGTTTCTGTAGGTATGTGTAACTCCAGGGATATCGTTTTCAAAATAACCTACGTCTGCTGGAACGCATCGGCGACGTTTCTGGACAGTCGTTTTGGTGTGGCCCTCTGACAGCGTCACCCGGTTGGGTCCGCTTCTCCACGACCCCCATCCCGTGACTTCACTGGGAAAAGCAGGTCAACCCCTTTAGGTAGTCACGTAGGCGCGCAGTCGGCCCGGGATAAATTTGCTCTCCTGGACCCACTGAGTTTGTCGCGGACTCATTCCCGGACTCACCTCCCTGACCCGCCTTCAGCTGCCGCCCAGGCTCCGGGCCCGCCTCCTTGCCGCCCGCGGCCGCCAGAGGGCGCAGCCTCCCCTCGAGAGCGCGGCCTGGTCCCCTCCAAGCGCCGGGAGCTCCCGGGCTTCCCGCTCCAGCCTAGGGCATTCGCCATCCGCCCTGACCTGGGGAGCAGGCCTCTGCGGAGGGCCTTGACACCGCGCGGACCTCGTCGCCTCCTCTAACTCTCCCTGATTCGCTTCTGGACACACTGAACCCCGTCTGAGCTATCCGCCCTCCCCCTCCCCAGACCAGCCCCCCACCCCTCGGAGGGACTAATTCACGCTGAACCCGCCGCTCTCCGCCTGGGGCCTTTGAAGGGCCGCAAGGGCTCAGGGCCTCTGAACTGCGGCGTCATCTCCTCTTCAATCCCGGACAGCCCGGGATCGCCAAAGCTCAGGCTCAGGAGGGTTTTGGTTAAGGGTAGGCTTAGGGCTACAGTTCAGGTTAGGGCTGGGGGGGGTTAGGGCTAGGGCTAGGGCTAGGGCTAGGATTAGGGCTAGGGCGAGGGTTAGGGTTAGTGTTAGGGTGAGGGTGAGGGTGAGGGTGAGGTGCTAATTCACGCTGAACCCGCCGCTCTCCACCCGGGGCCTTTGAAGAGCCTCGAGGGCTTAGGGCGTCTAAGCTCCGGCGTCATCTCCTCTTCAGTCCGGACAGCCCGGGGTCGCCAAAGCTCAGGCTCAGGAGCCCAGAGGGAACGAAGCAAATAGTCTCCTGAGTCACACATTCCTTCTTTTCTTCACTTCCCTTCTTGGTTGCTCCTTCCTTTAACCCATTGGTTCCCTTAAGAAACCCTTCTGACCGACGAAAATCAAGAGATTCGGTAATGCGCAAAGGTGGCCACGCTGTGGACACATCGGCCCCTTCCCAAGTGGTCAGCAAGCAATGAGGAGGCACAAAGGGTCAGACAGGCAGTGGCGGGCTGGTGGGACCAAATGCCTAGACGCCAGCAAAGGAAGAAACCGCAGGAGGAAGAAGAGCGGGCAGTATGACTTCATTCCTACTGGGCAAGTGGAGGAGTGCGTAGCCGTCTGGGATGGGGGTAGGAGCTTTGGACCATAGGAATGGGGCAGAGGCCCTGGAGAGGCACTTGTCATTTCCCAATCCTTTGTGCTCTGGAGATGTTTTGTTTCGCATGCATGTTCTCTGTGTTTCAATAGCGGCAATTTGTTTTCTTTTTTATGGTTTCAATTATCTGTCTGTTCTACCAATGAACTCCTTCATCCAGCTCGATAATCTCTATCACCTTTCCGAGGCTACCACGTCCAACGACGATGGGAGGAGTCTCAGGTGAAAGACGCTAAGAAAGAGGCCTGGTGTTTATGTATAAAAACTTAATTATTAATAAGTTGGGCAAGTGTCTGGACAGATATGACCCGGAATATATATACATTACTCCAAACACGTGCGACAGCAATCGCATCGATACACTTTCTTCGGCGATGGAATGGTGTTGCTCTAACGCCTTTCAGTCCATCTTCTGTGTGTTGAGAGTGGCCCAAGGGAGACATCCGTTCACAGGGGGGCGGTTGCTCTGGAACGTAAACTGTGCCATCGTTCCTTCGGTGATAGCTGTGGAACAAACTGTCTTCCAGTTCCCAGTTCCCACTCTCACACCTAAGGGAAAAGAAACATGTTAAAAAAGAAAGAAAAGGAAAAGAAAAAGAAAAAAACTGTCCTTTTTAAAAAATCCCCTTATGAGTAGAGAGGGCGTCCGCTCTTTCTCTACACACCTACCGAATAATTTCCAATTTGAGGGCCCATCTTGCCAGAAGGGAAAGAAGTTGAGATGTGTCCAAGGTAGGCCTATTTCCGTCGCCGGGGTTCGCTTAGGATTCGTGGATTGCACAGACTGCCAAGGAGGCAACGATGGCAGAGAGGAGTTCCGATCAGTCGTGCGAAGGCTTTTGTTCATCTGGCTTTAGCCAATGGGTCCATCGCCTGGTGCCCCTGGTGCCTCCGGGGGCAAGATCGAGGAGCCTCCAAAGGATCAGGCACCCCACGACTTGAAGATGCACAGTCAGCGCTGCGTCCATGTGCTAGGTCCAAGTGTCCCAGAGTCTTATCTTTCTTCCCGCGTTCCTTCGGCTCCGGAACACCGCGTCGTGGCTGTCCAGCATCTCTTTCCATCGTACGGATTCGTCCTCAAGGGATAGATGCCTGGATGTGGGTTCGGTCAGTCTTGCAGCGCGTCAAGCAGAGCGCGAAAGTCAATGTCGCCGAGGCAGAGTTCGAGTTGTGGAGGGTCCTCCTCCTGTGGATCCGCGTTCAGAAAGGTTTGGGACTTTCCCTGCAACTCCGGGGCGGAGAGGAGTTCATCTAAAAGGCTCTCGGTTTCCTGGCAGTCTTGGTCTGGTGGATGAGATGACCCTTGAGCCGATGGTGCCGGCTCCGGCCACAGGTGTGCCTCGGAGTGTCCGGGCTGCTGGAGTGTCTCTTGGCTGGGTTCCCATCGGGCAGTCACACCCTGGGCCACCTCACAGCCCCATTGCGTGAAGGGAGCTGTGACTTGCTGAGCCGGAACCTGCCCTTGCGTCTTTGAATTGTCAGGCCGAGAAGGGTCTTGGGCGAGCCACCCTGCCGAGACAGCGTGTTGGTCGCGATCCTGGTCATTTCCTGGGTATTGGGGCCAGAAGGGAGCCTGAGGGTCTGACAGCCTGTCTCCCACAGTGGGTCCTGTTGGCGATTGGTTCAGGTGTGTCCCCGGCGCGTGAGAGGTCTCTGCTGTCTTCTTCACAATCAGGGCGGGCTGGTCCATCACGGCACCCGGTGCTTGGCCGGCACAGCCCTGGGTGGGTTCGGAAGGAAGAAACGGTGGACGGGACTCAGTGAGAACAGGTAGGATGGCTTGGTTGCTGCTGGAAGGATGGGAGGGTGGGCCGAGAGGGTAGGTGCTCTGTACAGAGGACAGGTCGCTCTGGTCAAGTGGAAGCGTGGCCGCAGGAGTCGGGCTGTCTGCCAAGGACTTCGGCGGTGCACTCGCGCTCTGCACCGGCTTCCGAGCTCTTCGGTTCTGAAACCATACGTGAATTCGGGATCGCGGAAGGCCAGTTCGTTGAGCCAGTTCTTCCTTGGCCTCGTTACCAGGGTACCGGTTCTTCTCGAAGGCCTCGACTAGGAGACTCGTTTGCGATCTGGTGATGCGTGTGCGTTTTCGTCTGGCCGCTTTGGGGAAATTTTCCGGAGACCAAGGCTGAGGCTCTCCCTGTCCCTGGGACGGCTCTTCTTCGGAGGCCTGTCCAGAGGCCGAGCGGCTCTTCCTTAGGTGACCTGCTCTGCGGTTTCCAAACCAAGTCTGAATGCGATCCTCCGCGATGCCGGTTTCTCTGGCGAGTTCTTCTCTGGTAGTTATACCAGGGTAGGGGTTCTGCTCAAACGCTGCTTGCAGGGTCTCTCTTTGACTGGGCTTCAAAACCAACCTCTCTCGTCGGCCTCGTGGATTTTGAGAGCGACTCGAAGCGCCGGTCGGATCCATCGCGGCAAGTCACCCGGACTGCACGGAGACTCGCGGCCAAGTGAACAGCTCCCGGAAAGGCGGGACTCAGCCACGCCCGGAATGCTTTGCGCAGCAAAGGAAGGCCCCAAGGCCCCTGTGGGAAATCACCTGACCCACCGGAGTCCTTCATTAAGTACCTGAGGCCTTGGAGGAAAGCGTTGAAGGGCAAGATGACTCACTCCTAAGTGGAAGTAGAGATTTTATCAGGGGATTTGGCAACGGTCGTCCTATTAGTGTGCTGCGTCAGAGGAATGCATTTCCAATGGAAGGATTTTCCGGCACCTTGTCAGGTCGGTGGGGGCTGGGGGACCGGACTGGGATTCCCAGGCGCCTTAGTTCGCTGGTGCCGCCCTGACAGAACTAGCACCCGTGCTTGGCTTGGACAAACAGAAATGTATTCTTTCACAGTCGACCAGGCGACGAGTCCCAATTCAGGGCGCCAGCGCCTGGGGAAGGAGTTCCCTGTCTGTCAGCTCTGGGTGAAGGCCCTAGTCATCAGTCATCTTCTGGTCTACGAGCTGCTCAGTGCGGGGACCCGAGGTCCCAAGGACGCGCTCTGCCTCTGCCTCTTCTTCCTTGGCGCCCACTGGTCCCTCTCCTCTCTGCTAGCTTCTCTCTTTTCTGTCTCAAAAGGGACTGCCTGCCCATACAACCTAATCCTGTACGTTGCCTCCTCCCTCATTGACATAACCGCCGCCTGTGCTCCTGCCTCATTAACATCATAAAAACCATCACAGAGGGTAGGATTTACAACCCGCGGGGTAATTAGGACGGATCACAAATCCCAGAAGGACCAGACAAGTCTGGGAATCCTGGATTCCTTGGATTCTCAGGCTGCCAAGGGTCTTGACCCCGCAATCCTGCCAGACGGTGAGTTGATTGTGATCCTAGCGATATCCCGCCTATTAAGGCCAGGAGGGACTCTGAGTTTCCGATAGCCTCTTTCCCACAGACGGTTCTATTGGCGGCAGATCTGCGCCTCCCCCAAGGTGGTTGCCCCCACCCCGCCCATCGCCTTAGCAGGATGAGCTCCCTGCCCCGCTGGCTGGTGCGCCTACACATCCCGCCGCTAGTGGAGCTGGGTTGGGGCTTTGGGGGGAGGGCGGGCCCGGCGGGTACCCTTGCGTGTGCGGCCCACGCCCCTCCCTCCCGAGTCCTCTCTCCGTCGCCTTCTCTCTCTCCCCCTCGCGGGTTGGCAATGCCTGGATAATTGGACAGAACGCACCGTTGTACGGAGGGTTAGTCAGGATTCTTTTGACACAATCATTGTCCCATTCCGCGGTTTGTTCCAAAGAGAACGCCGGTGGTGTCCTCCTGGGGAAGCAATGGAGACCCGCTCTCTTTCACAAAATCCCTTGGCACCGCCAGGTGCAGCTGGCTGAACCGCTTGCCCAGGAGACGTTCTGCCTTGCGGCCAATAAATAAATGAAGGAATGAATAAGTAAATACGTCACAGGATTATTCACTGGAAACAAAAGGAAAGGAAATGAGATTAAAACCTCACAATACGGTGGCGTCTCGAGGCTTCGTGTCACGCAGTTCAGCAACTGAGGGCGTCACCCGCGCAGTCCACCGCCTCTCATACCGCACCGTACAGAGTATTCAGCGTTGGTTTTTGTCCTAATGTTAACGGTACATCGTAATTCCCGTACATCGCTCCTTCTTTCACCTTGAGTTACTGCTTCATTCTCCAAAAAATAACTATATAGAAAAAAGAGACATGCATATCTATCTAGACATAACTGACCCCGGCTCACAAATACTAATTCCCACAATATCGTACCTAAAACAGCAGAAACTTTGACCAAATCAGCGACTACAAAAAGCCCCGCGGCCAAGAAAACAACAGCAGACAGACCGCGGAACCACGCGTTTCCAAGCGTCCTTGTAATCGGGTGATCGCCACAGCTCTCCCCACAGTGCTTTATCAGGTTCCGAAGGGAGGTTCGCACAGCGTCTTTAACCTTGTAGTTGCATCGACGCACGTAAGCACGGCTTGCGAAAAATGTTTCTGTAGGTATGTGTAACTCCAGGGATATCGTTTTCAAAATAACCTACGTCTGCTGGAACGCATCGGCGACGTTTCTGGACAGTCGTTTTGGTGTGGCCCTCTGACAGCGTCACCCGGTTGGGTCCGCTTCTCCACGACCCCCATCCCGTGACTTCACTGGGAAAAGCAGGTCAACCCCTTTAGGTAGTCACGTAGGCGCGCAGTCGGCCCGGGATAAATTTGCTCTCCTGGACCCACTGAGTTTGTCGCGGACTCATTCCCGGACTCACCTCCCTGACCCGCCTTCAGCTGCCGCCCAGGCTCCGGGCCCGCCTCCTTGCCGCCCGCGGCCGCCAGAGGGCGCAGCCTCCCCTCGAGAGCGCGGCCTGGTCCCCTCCAAGCGCCGGGAGCTCCCGGGCTTCCCGCTCCAGCCTAGGGCCTTCGCCATCCGCCCTGACCTGGGGAGCAGGCCTCTGCGGAGGGCCTTGACACCGCGCGGACCTCGTCGCCTCCTCTAACTCTCCCTGACTCGCTTCTGGACACACTGAACCCCGTCTGAGCTATCCGCCCTCCCCCTCCCCAGACCAGCCCCCCACCCCTCGGAGGGACTAATTCACGCTGAACCCGCCGCTCTCCGCCTGGGGCCTTTGAAGGGCCGCGAGGGCTCAGGGCCTCTGAACTGCGGCGTCATCTCATCTTCAATCCCGGACAGCCCGGGATCGCCAAAGCTCAGGCTCAGGAGGGTTTTGGTTAAGGGTAGGCTTAGGGCTACAGTTCAGGTTAGGGCTGGGGGGGGGGTTAGGGCTAGGGCTAGGGCTAGGGCTAGGATTAGGGCTAGGGCGAGGGTTAGGGTTAGTGTTAGGGTGAGGGTGAGGGTGAGGGTGAGGTGCTAATTCACGCTGAACCCGCCGCTCTCCACCCGGGGCCTTTGGAGAGCCTCGAGGGCTTAGGGCGTCTAAGCTCCGGCGTCATCTCCTCTTCAGTCCGGACAGCCCGGGGTCGCCAAAGCTCAGGCTCAGGAGCCCAGAGGGAACGAAGCAAATAGTCTCCTGAGTCACACATTCCTTCTTTTCTTCACTTCCCTTCTTGGTTGCTCCTTCCTTTAACCCATTGGTTCCCTTAAGAAACCCTTCTGACCGACGAAAATCAAGAGATTCGGTAATGCGCAAAGGTGGCCACGCTGTGGACACATCGGCCCCTTCCCAAGTGGTCAGCAAGCAATGAGGAGGCACAAAGGGTCAGACAGGCAGTGGCGGGCTGGTGGGACCAAATGCCTAGACGCCAGCAAAGGAAGAAACCGCAGGAGGAGGAAGAGCGGGCAGTATGACTTCATTCCTACTGGGCAAGTGGAGGAGTGCGTAGCCGTCTGGGATGGGGGTAGGAGCTTTGGACCATAGGAATGGGGCAGAGGCCCTGGAGAGGCACTTGTCATTTCCCAATCCTTTGTGCTCTGGAGATGTTTTGTTTCGCATGCATGTTCTCTGTGTTTCAATAGCGGCAATTTGTTTTCTTTTTTATGGTTTCAATTATCTGTCTGTTCTACCAATGAACTCCTTCATCCAGCTCGATAATCTCTATCACCTTTCCGAGGCTACCACGTCCAACGACGATGGGAGGAGTCTCAGGTGAAAGACGCTAAGAAAGAGGCCTGGTGTTTATGTATAAAAACTTAATTATTAATAAGTTGGGCAAGTGTCTGGACAGATATGACCCGGAATATATATACATTACTCCAAACACGTGCGACAGCAATCGCATCGATACACTTTCTTCGGCGATGGAATGGTGTTGCTCTAACGCCTTTCAGTCCATCTTCTGTGTGTTGAGAGTGGCCCAAGGGAGACATCCGTTCACAGGGGGGCGGTTGCTCTGGAACGTAAACTGTGCCATCGTTCCTTCGGTGATAGCTGTGGAACAAACTGTCTTCCAGTTCCCAGTTCCCACTCTCACACCTAAGGGAAAAGAAACATGTTAAAAAAGAAAGAAAAGGAAAAGAAAAAGAAAAAAACTGTCCTTTTTAAAAAATCCCCTTATGAGTAGAGAGGGCGTCCGCTCTTTCTCTACACACCTACCGAATAATTTCCAATTTGAGGGCCCATCTTGCCAGAAGGGAAAGAAGTTGAGATGTGTCCAAGGTAGGCCTATTTCCGTCGCCGGGGTTCGCTTAGGATTCGTGGATTGCACAGACTGCCAAGGAGGCAACGATGGCAGAGAGGAGTTCCGATCAGTCGTGCGAAGGCTTTTGTTCATCTGGCTTTAGCCAATGGGTCCATCGCCTGGTGCCCCTGGTGCCTCCGGGGGCAAGATCGAGGAGCCTCCAAAGGATCAGGCACCCCACGACTTGAAGATGCACAGTCAGCGCTGCGTCCATGTGCTAGGTCCAAGTGTCCCAGAGTCTTATCTTTCTTCCCGCGTTCCTTCGGCTCCGGAACACCGCGTCGTGGCTGTCCAGCATCTCTTTCCATCGTACGGATTCGTCCTCAAGGGATAGATGCCTGGATGTGGGTTCGGTCAGTCTTGCAGCGCGTCAAGCAGAGCGCGAAAGTCAATGTCGCCGAGGCAGAGTTCGAGTTGTGGAGGGTCCTCCTCCTGTGGATCCGCGTTCAGAAAGGTTTGGGACTTTCCCTGCAACTCCGGGGCGGAGAGGAGTTCATCTAAAAGGCTCTCGGTTTCCTGGCAGTCTTGGTCTGGTGGATGAGATGACCCTTGAGCCGATGGTGCCGGCTCCGGCCACAGGTGTGCCTCGGAGTGTCCGGGCTGCTGGAGTGTCTCTTGGCTGGGTTCCCATCGGGCAGTCACACCCTGGGCCACCTCACAGCCCCATTGCGTGAAGGGAGCTGTGACTTGCTGAGCCGGAACCTGCCCTTGCGTCTTTGAATTGTCAGGCCGAGAAGGGTCTTGGGCGAGCCACCCTGCCGAGACAGCGTGTTGGTCGCGATCCTGGTCATTTCCTGGGTATTGGGGCCAGAAAGGAGCCTGAGGGTCTGACAGCCTGTCTCCCACAGTGGGTCCTGTTGGCGATTGGTTCAGGTGTGTCCCCGGCGCGTGAGAGGTCTCTGCTGTCTTCTTCACAATCAGGGCGGGCTGGTCCATCACGGCACCCGGTGCTTGGCCGGCACAGCCCTGGGTGGGTTCCGAAGGAAGAAACGGTGGACGGGACTCAGTGAGAACAGGTTGGATGGCTTGGTTGCTGCTGGAAGGATGGGAGGGTGGGCCGAGAGGGTAGGTGCTCTGTACAGAGGACAGGTCGCTCTGGTCAAGTGGAAGCGTGGCCGCAGGAGTCGGGCTGTCTGCCAAGGACTTCGGCGGTGCACTCGCGCTCTGCACCGGCTTCCGAGCTCTTCGGTTCTGAAACCATACGTGAATTCGGGATCGCGGAAGGCCAGTTCGTTGAGCCAGTTCTTCCTTGGCCTCGTTACCAGGGTACCGGTTCTTCTCGAAGGCCTCGACTAGGAGACTCGTTTGCGATCTGGTGATGCGTGTGCGTTTTCGTCTGGCCGCTTTGGGGAAATTTTCCGGAGACCAAGGCTGAGGCTCTCCCTGTCCCTGGGACGGCTCTTCTTCGGAGGCCTGTCCAGAGGCCGAGCGGCTCTTCCTTAGGTGACCTGCTCTGCGGTTTCCAAACCAAGTCTGAATGCGATCCTCCGCGATGCCGGTTTCTCTGGCGAGTTCTTCTCTGGTAGTTATACCAGGGTAGGGGTTCTGCTCAAACGCTGCTTGCAGGGTCTCTCTTTGACTGGGCTTCAAAACCAACCTCTCTCGTCGGCCTCGTGGATTTTGAGAGCGACTCGAAGCGCCGGTCGGATCCATCGCGGCAAGTCAGCCGGACTGCACGGAGACTCGCGGCCAAGTGAACAGCTCCCGGAAAGGCGGGACTCAGCCACGCCCGGAATGCTTTGCGCAGCAAAGGAAGGCCCCAAGGCCCCTGTGGGAAATCACCTGACCCACCGGAGTCCTTCATTAAGTACCTGAGGCCTTGGAGGAAAGCGTTGAAGGGCAAGATGACTCACTCCTAAGTGGAAGTAGAGATTTTATCAGGGGATTTGGCAACGGTCGTCCTATTAGTGTGCTGCGTCAGAGGAATGCATTTCCAATGGAAGGATTTTCCGGCACCTTGTCAGGTCGGTGGGGGCTGGGGGACCGGACTGGGATTCCCAGGCGCCTTAGTTCGCTGGTGCCGCCCTGACAGAACTAGCACCCGTGCGTGGCTTGGACAAACAGAAATGTATTCTTTCACAGTCGACCAGGCGACGAGTCCCAATTCAGGGCGCCAGCGCCTGGGGAAGGAGTTCCCTGTCTGTCAGCTCTGGGTGAAGGCCCTAGTCATCAGTCATCTTCTGGTCTACGAGCTGCTCAGTGCGGGGACCCGAGGTCCCAAGGACGCGCTCTGCCTCTGCCTCTTCTTCCTTGGCGCCCACTGGTCCCTCTCCTCTCTGCTAGCTTCTCTCTTTTCTGTCTCAAAAGGGACTGCCTGCCCATACAACCTAATCCTGTACGTTGCCTCCTCCCTCATTGACATAACCGCCGCCTGTGCTCCTGCCTCATTAACATCATAAAAACCATCACAGAGGGTAGGATTTACAACCCGCGGGGTAATTAGGACGGATCACAAATCCCAGAAGGACCAGACAAGTCTGGGAATCCTGGATTCCTTGGATTCTCAGGCTGCCAAGGGTCTTGACCCCGCAATCCTGCCAGACGGTGAGTTGATTGTGATCCTAGCGATATCCCGCCTATTAAGGCCAGGAGGGACTCTGAGTTTCTGATAGCCTCTTTCCCACAGACGGTTCTATTGGCGGCAGATCTGCGCCTCCCCCAAGGTGGTTGCCCCCACCCCGCCCATCGCCTTAGCAGGATGAGCTCCCTGCCCCGCTGGCTGGTGCGCCTACACATCCCGCCGCTAGTGGAGCTGGGTTGGGGCTTTGGGGGGAGGGCGGGCCCGGCGGGTACCCTTGCGTGTGCGGCCCACGCCCCTCCCTCCCGAGTCCTCTCTCCGTCGCCTTCTCTCTCTCCCCCTCGCGGGTTGGCAATGCCTGGATAATTGGACAGAACGCACCGTTGTCCGGAGGGTTAGTCAGGATTCTTTTGACACAATCATTGTCCCATTCCGCGGTTTGTTCCAAAGAGAACGCCGGTGGTGTCCTCCTGGGGAAGCAATGGAGACCCGCTCTCTTTCACAAAATCCCTTGGCACCGCCAGGTGCAGCTGGCTGAACCGCTTGCCCAGGAGACGTTCTGCCTTGCGGCCAATAAATAAATGAAGGAATGAATAAGTAAATACGTCACAGGATTATTCACTGGAAACAAAAGGAAAGGAAATGAGATTAAAACCTCACAATACGGTGGCGTCTCGAGGCTTCGTGTCACGCAGTTCAGCAACTGAGGGCGTCACCCGCGCAGTCCACCGCCTCTCATACCGCACCGTACAGAGTATTCAGCGTTGGTTTTTGTCCTAATGTTAACGGTACATCGTAATTCCCGTACATCGCTCCTTCTTTCACCTTGAGTTACTGCTTCATTCTCCAAAAAATAACTATATAGAAAAAAGAGACATGCATATCTATCTAGACATAACTGACCCCGGCTCACAAATACTAATTCCCACAATATCGTACCTAAAACAGCAGAAACTTTGACCAAATCAGCGACTACAAAAAGCCCCGCGGCCAAGAAAACAACAGCAGACAGACCGCGGAACCACGCGTTTCCAAGCGTCCTTGTAATCGGGTGATCGCCACAGCTCTCCCCACAGTGCTTTATCAGGTTCCGAAGGGAGGTTCGCACAGCGTCTTTAACCTTGTAGTTGCATCGACGCACGTAAGCACGGCTTGCGAAAAATGTTTCTGTAGGTATGTGTAACTCCAGGGATATCGTTTTCAAAATAACCTACGTCTGCTGGAACGCATCGGCGACGTTTCTGGACAGTCGTTTTGGTGTGGCCCTCTGACAGCGTCACCCGGTTGGGTCCGCTTCTCCACGACCCCCATCCCGTGACTTCACTGGGAAAAGCAGGTCAACCCCTTTAGGTAGTCACGTAGGCGCGCAGTCGGCCCGGGATAAATTTGCTCTCCTGGACCCACTGAGTTTGTCGCGGACTCATTCCCGGACTCACCTCCCTGACCCGCCTTCAGCTGCCGCCCAGGCTCCGGGCCCGCCTCCTTGCCGCCCGCGGCCGCCAGAGGGCGCAGCCTCCCCTCGAGAGCGCGGCCTGGTCCCCTCCAAGCGCCGGGAGCTCCCGGGCTTCCCGCTCCAGCCTAGGGCCTTCGCCATCCGCCCTGACCTGGGGAGCAGGCCTCTGCGGAGGGCCTTGACACCGCGCGGACCTCGTCGCCTCCTCTAACTCTCCCTGACTCGCTTCTGGACACACTGAACCCCGTCTGAGCTATCCGCCCTCCCCCTCCCCAGACCAGCCCCCCACCCCTCGGAGGGACTAATTCACGCTGAACCCGCCGCTCTCCGCCTGGGGCCTTTGAAGGGCCGCGAGGGCTCAGGGCCTCTGAACTGCGGCGTCATCTCATCTTCAATCCCGGACAGCCCGGGATCGCCAAAGCTCAGGCTCAGGAGGGTTTTGGTTAAGGGTAGGCTTAGGGCTACAGTTCAGGTTAGGGCTGGGGGGGGGGTTAGGGCTAGGGCTAGGGCTAGGGCTAGGATTAGGGCTAGGGCGAGGGTTAGGGTTAGTGTTAGGGTGAGGGTGAGGGTGAGGGTGAGGTGCTAATTCACGCTGAACCCGCCGCTCTCCACCCGGGGCCTTTGGAGAGCCTCGAGGGCTTAGGGCGTCTAAGCTCCGGCGTCATCTCCTCTTCAGTCCGGACAGCCCGGGGTCGCCAAAGCTCAGGCTCAGGAGCCCAGAGGGAACGAAGCAAATAGTCTCCTGAGTCACACATTCCTTCTTTTCTTCACTTCCCTTCTTGGTTGCTCCTTCCTTTAACCCATTGGTTCCCTTAAGAAACCCTTCTGACCGACGAAAATCAAGAGATTCGGTAATGCGCAAAGGTGGCCACGCTGTGGACACATCGGCCCCTTCCCAAGTGGTCAGCAAGCAATGAGGAGGCACAAAGGGTCAGACAGGCAGTGGCGGGCTGGTGGGACCAAATGCCTAGACGCCAGCAAAGGAAGAAACCGCAGGAGGAGGAAGAGCGGGCAGTATGACTTCATTCCTACTGGGCAAGTGGAGGAGTGCGTAGCCGTCTGGGATGGGGGTAGGAGCTTTGGACCATAGGAATGGGGCAGAGGCCCTGGAGAGGCACTTGTCATTTCCCAATCCTTTGTGCTCTGGAGATGTTTTGTTTCGCATGCATGTTCTCTGTGTTTCAATAGCGGCAATTTGTTTTCTTTTTTATGGTTTCAATTATCTGTCTGTTCTACCAATGAACTCCTTCATCCAGCTCGATAATCTCTATCACCTTTCCGAGGCTACCACGTCCAACGACGATGGGAGGAGTCTCAGGTGAAAGACGCTAAGAAAGAGGCCTGGTGTTTATGTATAAAAACTTAATTATTAATAAGTTGGGCAAGTGTCTGGACAGATATGACCCGGAATATATATACATTACTCCAAACACGTGCGACAGCAATCGCATCGATACACTTTCTTCGGCGATGGAATGGTGTTGCTCTAACGCCTTTCAGTCCATCTTCTGTGTGTTGAGAGTGGCCCAAGGGAGACATCCGTTCACAGGGGGGCGGTTGCTCTGGAACGTAAACTGTGCCATCGTTCCTTCGGTGATAGCTGTGGAACAAACTGTCTTCCAGTTCCCAGTTCCCACTCTCACACCTAAGGGAAAAGAAACATGTTAAAAAAGAAAGAAAAGGAAAAGAAAAAGAAAAAAACTGTCCTTTTTAAAAAATCCCCTTATGAGTAGAGAGGGCGTCCGCTCTTTCTCTACACACCTACCGAATAATTTCCAATTTGAGGGCCCATCTTGCCAGAAGGGAAAGAAGTTGAGATGTGTCCAAGGTAGGCCTATTTCCGTCGCCGGGGTTCGCTTAGGATTCGTGGATTGCACAGACTGCCAAGGAGGCAACGATGGCAGAGAGGAGTTCCGATCAGTCGTGCGAAGGCTTTTGTTCATCTGGCTTTAGCCAATGGGTCCATCGCCTGGTGCCCCTGGTGCCTCCGGGGGCAAGATCGAGGAGCCTCCAAAGGATCAGGCACCCCACGACTTGAAGATGCACAGTCAGCGCTGCGTCCATGTGCTAGGTCCAAGTGTCCCAGAGTCTTATCTTTCTTCCCGCGTTCCTTCGGCTCCGGAACACCGCGTCGTGGCTGTCCAGCATCTCTTTCCATCGTACGGATTCGTCCTCAAGGGATAGATGCCTGGATGTGGGTTCGGTCAGTCTTGCAGCGCGTCAAGCAGAGCGCGAAAGTCAATGTCGCCGAGGCAGAGTTCGAGTTGTGGAGGGTCCTCCTCCTGTGGATCCGCGTTCAGAAAGGTTTGGGACTTTCCCTGCAACTCCGGGGCGGAGAGGAGTTCATCTAAAAGGCTCTCGGTTTCCTGGCAGTCTTGGTCTGGTGGATGAGATGACCCTTGAGCCGATGGTGCCGGCTCCGGCCACAGGTGTGCCTCGGAGTGTCCGGGCTGCTGGAGTGTCTCTTGGCTGGGTTCCCATCGGGCAGTCACACCCTGGGCCACCTCACAGCCCCATTGCGTGAAGGGAGCTGTGACTTGCTGAGCCGGAACCTGCCCTTGCGTCTTTGAATTGTCAGGCCGAGAAGGGTCTTGGGCGAGCCACCCTGCCGAGACAGCGTGTTGGTCGCGATCCTGGTCATTTCCTGGGTATTGGGGCCAGAAGGGAGCCTGAGGGTCTGACAGCCTGTCTCCCACAGTGGGTCCTGTTGGCGATTGGTTCAGGTGTGTCCCCGGCGCGTGTGAGGTCTCTGCTGTCTTCTTCACAATCAGGGCGGGCTGGTCCATCACGGCACCCGGTGCTTGGCCGGCACAGCCCTGGGTGGGTTCCGAAGGAAGAAACGGTGGACGGGACTCAGTGAGAACAGGTTGGATGGCTTGGTTGCTGCTGGAAGGATGGGAGGGTGGGCCGAGAGGGTAGGTGCTCTGTACAGAGGACAGGTCGCTCTGGTCAAGTGGAAGCGTGGCCGCAGGAGTCGGGCTGTCTGCCAAGGACTTCGGCGGTGCACTCGCGCTCTGCACCGGCTTCCGAGCTCTTCGGTTCTGAAACCATACGTGAATTCGGGATCGCGGAAGGCCAGTTCGTTGAGCCAGTTCTTCCTTGGCCTCGTTACCAGGGTACCGGTTCTTCTCGAAGGCCTCGACTAGGAGACTCGTTTGCGATCTGGTGATGCGTGTGCGTTTTCGTCTGGCCGCTTTGGGGAAATTTTCCGGAGACCAAGGCTGAGGCTCTCCCTGTCCCTGGGACGGCTCTTCTTCGGAGGCCTGTCCAGAGGCCGAGCGGCTCTTCCTTAGGTGACCTGCTCTGCGGTTTCCAAACCAAGTCTGAATGCGATCCTCCGCGATGCCGGTTTCTCTGGCGAGTTCTTCTCTGGTAGTTATACCAGGGTAGGGGTTCTGCTCAAACGCTGCTTGCAGGGTCTCTCTTTGACTGGGCTTCAAAACCAACCTCTCTCGTCGGCCTCGTGGATTTTGAGAGCGACTCGAAGCGCCGGTCGGATCCATCGCGGCAAGTCAGCCGGACTGCACGGAGACTCGCGGCCAAGTGAACAGCTCCCGGAAAGGCGGGACTCAGCCACGCCCGGAATGCTTTGCGCAGCAAAGGAAGGCCCCAAGGCCCCTGTGGGAAATCACCTGACCCACCGGAGTCCTTCATTAAGTACCTGAGGCCTTGGAGGAAAGCGTTGAAGGGCAAGATGACTCACTCCTAAGTGGAAGTAGAGATTTTATCAGGGGATTTGGCAACGGTCGTCCTATTAGTGTGCTGCGTCAGAGGAATGCATTTCCAATGGAAGGATTTTCCGGCACCTTGTCAGGTCGGTGGGGGCTGGGGGACCGGACTGGGATTCCCAGGCGCCTTAGTTCGCTGGTGCCGCCCTGACAGAACTAGCACCCGTGCGTGGCTTGGACAAACAGAAATGTATTCTTTCACAGTCGACCAGGCGACGAGTCCCAATTCAGGGCGCCAGCGCCTGGGGAAGGAGTTCCCTGTCTGTCAGCTCTGGGTGAAGGCCCTAGTCATCAGTCATCTTCTGGTCTACGAGCTGCTCAGTGCGGGGACCCGAGGTCCCAAGGACGCGCTCTGCCTCTGCCTCTTCTTCCTTGGCGCCCACTGGTCCCTCTCCTCTCTGCTAGCTTCTCTCTTTTCTGTCTCAAAAGGGACTGCCTGCCCATACAACCTAATCCTGTACGTTGCCTCCTCCCTCATTGACATAACCGCCGCCTGTGCTCCTGCCTCATTAACATCATAAAAACCATCACAGAGGGTAGGATTTACAACCCGCGGGGTAATTAGGACGGATCACAAATCCCAGAAGGACCAGACAAGTCTGGGAATCCTGGATTCCTTGGATTCTCAGGCTGCCAAGGGTCTTGACCCCGCAATCCTGCCAGACGGTGAGTTGATTGTGATCCTAGCGATATCCCGCCTATTAAGGCCAGGAGGGACTCTGAGTTTCCGATAGCCTCTTTCCCACAGACGGTTCTATTGGCGGCAGATCTGCGCCTCCCCCAAGGTGGTTGCCCCCACCCCGCCCATCGCCTTAGCAGGATGAGCTCCCTGCCCCGCTGGCTGGTGCGCCTACACATCCCGCCGCTAGTGGAGCTGGGTTGGGGCTTTGGGGGGAGGGCGGGCCCGGCGGGTACCCTTGCGTGTGCGGCCCACGCCCCTCCCTCCCGAGTCCTCTCTCCGTCGCCTTCTCTCTCTCCCCCTCGCGGGTTGGCAATGCCTGGATAATTGGACAGAACGCACCGTTGTCCGGAGGGTTAGTCAGGATTCTTTTGACACAATCATTGTCCCATTCCGCGGTTTGTTCCAAAGAGAACGCCGGTGGTGTCCTCCTGGGGAAGCAATGGAGACCCGCTCTCTTTCACAAAATCCCTTGGCACCGCCAGGTGCAGCTGGCTGAACCGCTTGCCCAGGAGACGTTCTGCCTTGCGGCCAATAAATAAATGAAGGAATGAATAAGTAAATACGTCACAGGATTATTCACTGGAAACAAAAGGAAAGGAAATGAGGTTAAAACCTCACAATACGGTGGCGTCTCGAGGCTTCGTGTCACGCAGTTCAGCAACTGAGGGCGTCACCCGCGCAGTCCACCGCCTCTCATACCGCACCGTACAGAGTATTCAGCGTTGGTTTTTGTCCTAATGTTAACGGTACATCGTAATTCCCGTACATCGCTCCTTCTTTCAGCTTGAGTTACTGCTTCATTCTCCAAAAAATAACTATATAGAAAAAAGAGACATGCATATCTATCTAGACATAACTGACCCCGGCTCACAAATACTAATTCCCACAATATCGTACCTAAAACAGCAGAAACTTTGACCAAATCAGCGACTACAAAAAGCCCCGCGGCCAAGAAAACAACAGCAGACAGACCGCGGAACCACGCGTTTCCAAGCGTCCTTGTAATCGGGTGATCGCCACAGCTCTCCCCACAGTGCTTTATCAGGTTCCGAAGGGAGGTTCGCACAGCGTCTTTAACCTTGTAGTTGCATCGACGCACGTAAGCACGGCTTGCGAAAAATGTTTCTGTAGGTATGTGTAACTCCAGGGATATCGTTTTCAAAATAACCTACGTCTGCTGGAACGCATCGGCGACGTTTCTGGACAGTCGTTTTGGTGTGGCCCTCTGACAGCGTCACCCGGTTGGGTCCGCTTCTCCACGACCCCCATCCCGTGACTTCACTGGGAAAAGCAGGTCAACCCCTTTAGGTAGTCACGTAGGCGCGCAGTCGGCCCGGGATAAATTTGCTCTCCTGGACCCACTGAGTTTGTCGCGGACTCATTCCCGGACTCACCTCCCTGACCCGCCTTCAGCTGCCGCCCAGGCTCCGGGCCCGCCTCCTTGCCGCCCGCGGCCGCCAGAGGGCGCAGCCTCCCCTCGAGAGCGCGGCCTGGTCCCCTCCAAGCGCCGGGAGCTCCCGGGCTTCCCGCTCCAGCCTAGGGCCTTCGCCATCCGCCCTGACCTGGGGAGCAGGCCTCTGCGGAGGGCCTTGACACCGCGCGGACCTCGTCGCCTCCTCTAACTCTCCCTGACTCGCTTCTGGACACACTGAACCCCGTCTGAGCTATCCGCCCTCCCCCTCCCCAGACCAGCCCCCCACCCCTCGGAGGGACTAATTCACGCTGAACCCGCCGCTCTCCGCCTGGGGCCTTTGAAGGGCCGCGAGGGCTCAGGGCCTCTGAACTGCGGCGTCATCTCATCTTCAATCCCGGACAGCCCGGGATCGCCAAAGCTCAGGCTCAGGAGGGTTTTGGTTAAGGGTAGGCTTAGGGCTACAGTTCAGGTTAGGGCTGGGGGGGGGTTAGGGCTAGGGCTAGGGCTAGGGCTAGGATTAGGGCTAGGGCGAGGGTTAGGGTTAGTGTTAGGGTGAGGGTGAGGGTGAGGGTGAGGTGCTAATTCACGCTGAACCCGCCGCTCTCCACCCGGGGCCTTTGGAGAGCCTCGAGGGCTTAGGGCGTCTAAGCTCCGGCGTCATCTCCTCTTCAGTCCGGACAGCCCGGGGTCGCCAAAGCTCAGGCTCAGGAGCCCAGAGGGAACGAAGCAAATAGTCTCCTGAGTCACACATTCCTTCTTTTCTTCACTTCCCTTCTTGGTTGCTCCTTCCTTTAACCCATTGGTTCCCTTAAGAAACCCTTCTGACCGACGAAAATCAAGAGATTCGGTAATGCGCAAAGGTGGCCACGCTGTGGACACATCGGCCCCTTCCCAAGTGGTCAGCAAGCAATGAGGAGGCACAAAGGGTCAGACAGGCAGTGGCGGGCTGGTGGGACCAAATGCCTAGACGCCAGCAAAGGAAGAAACCGCAGGAGGAGGAAGAGCGGGCAGTATGACTTCATTCCTACTGGGCAAGTGGAGGAGTGCGTAGCCGTCTGGGATGGGGGTAGGAGCTTTGGACCATAGGAATGGGGCAGAGGCCCTGGAGAGGCACTTGTCATTTCCCAATCCTTTGTGCTCTGGAGATGTTTTGTTTCGCATGCATGTTCTCTGTGTTTCAATAGCGGCAATTTGTTTTCTTTTTTATGGTTTCAATTATCTGTCTGTTCTACCAATGAACTCCTTCATCCAGCTCGATAATCTCTATCACCTTTCCGAGGCTACCACGTCCAAAGACGATGGGAGGAGTCTCAGGTGAAAGACGCTAAGAAAGAGGCCTGGTGTTTATGTATAAAAACTTAATTATTAATAAGTTGGGCAAGTGTCTGGACAGATATGACCCGGAATATATATACATTACTCCAAACACGTGCGACAGCAATCGCATCGATACACTTTCTTCGGCGATGGAATGGTGTTGCTCTAACGCCTTTCAGTCCATCTTCTGTGTGTTGAGAGTGGCCCAAGGGAGACATCCGTTCACAGGGGGGCGGTTGCTCTGGAACGTAAACTGTGCCATCGTTCCTTCGGTGATAGCTGTGGAACAAACTGTCTTCCAGTTCCCGGTTCCCACTCTCACACCTAAGGGAAAAGAAACATGTTAAAAAAGAAAGAAAAGGAAAAGAAAAAGAAAAAAACTGTCCTTTTTAAAAAATCCCCTTATGAGTAGAGAGGGCGTCCGCTCTTTCTCTACACACCTACCGAATAATTTCCAATTTGAGGGCCCATCTTGCCAGAAGGGAAAGAAGTTGAGATGTGTCCAAGGTAGGCCTATTTCCGTCGCCGGGGTTCGCTTAGGATTCGTGGATTGCACAGACTGCCAAGGAGGCAACGATGGCAGAGAGGAGTTCCGATCAGTCGTGCGAAGGCTTTTGTTCATCTGGCTTTAGCCAATGGGTCCATCGCCTGGTGCCCCTGGTGCCTCCGGGGGCAAGATCGAGGAGCCTCCAAAGGATCAGGCACCCCACGACTTGAAGATGCACAGTCAGCGCTGCGTCCATGTGCTAGGTCCAAGTGTCCCAGAGTCTTATCTTTCTTCCCGCGTTCCTTCGGCTCCGGAACACCGCGTCGTGGCTGTCCAGCATCTCTTTCCATCGTACGGATTCGTCCTCAAGGGATAGATGCCTGGATGTGGGTTCGGTCAGTCTTGCAGCGCGTCAAGCAGAGCGCGAAAGTCAATGTCGCCGAGGCAGAGTTCGAGTTGTGGAGGGTCCTCCTCCTGTGGATCCGCGTTCAGAAAGGTTTGGGACTTTCCCTGCAACTCCAGGGCGGAGAGGAGTTCATCTAAAAGGCTCTCGGTTTCCTGGCAGTCTTGGTCTGGTGGATGAGATGACCCTTGAGCCGATGGTGCCGGCTCCGGCCACAGGTGTGCCTCGGAGTGTCCGGGCTGCTGGAGTGTCTCTTGGCTGGGTTCCCATCGGGCAGTCACACCCTGGGCCACCTCACAGCCCCATTGCGTGAAGGGAGCTGTGACTTGCTGAGCCGGAACCTGCCCTTGCGTCTTTGAATTGTCAGGCCGAGAAGGGTCTTGGGCGAGCCACCCTGCCGAGACAGCGTGTTGGTCGCGATCCTGGTCATTTCCTGGGTATTGGGGCCAGAAAGGAGCCTGAGGGTCTGACAGCCTGTCTCCCACAGTGGGTCCTGTTGGCGATTGGTTCAGGTGTGTCCCCGGCGCGTGAGAGGTCTCTGCTGTCTTCTTCACAATCAGGGCGGGCTGGTCCATCACGGCACCCGGTGCTTGGCCGGCACAGCCCTGGGTGGGTTCCGAAGGAAGAAACGGTGGACGGGACTCAGTGAGAACAGGTTGGATGGCTTGGTTGCTGCTGGAAGGATGGGAGGGTGGGCCGAGAGGGTAGGTGCTCTGTACAGAGGACAGGTCGCTCTGGTCAAGTGGAAGCGTGGCCGCAGGAGTCGGGCTGTCTGCCAAGGACTTCGGCGGTGCACTCGCGCTCTGCACCGGCTTCCGAGCTCTTCGGTTCTGAAACCATACGTGAATTCGGGATCGCGGAAGGCCAGTTCGTTGAGCCAGTTCTTCCTTGGCCTCGTTACCAGGGTACCGGTTCTTCTCGAAGGCCTCGACTAGGAGACTCGTTTGCGATCTGGTGATGCGTGTGCGTTTTCGTCTGGCCGCTTTGGGGAAATTTTCCGGAGACCAAGGCTGAGGCTCTCCCTGTCCCTGGGACGGCTCTTCTTCGGAGGCCTGTCCAGAGGCCGAGCGGCTCTTCCTTAGGTGACCTGCTCTGCGGTTTCCAAACCAAGTCTGAATGCGATCCTCCGCGATGCCGGTTTCTCTGGCGAGTTCTTCTCTGGTAGTTATACCAGGGTAGGGGTTCTGCTCAAACGCTGCTTGCAGGGTCTCTCTTTGACTGGGCTTCAAAACCAACCTCTCTCGTCGGCCTCGTGGATTTTGAGAGCGACTCGAAGCGCCGGTCGGATCCATCGCGGCAAGTCAGCCGGACTGCACGGAGACTCGCGGCCAAGTGAACAGCTCCCGGAAAGGCGGGACTCAGCCACGCCCGGAATGCTTTGCGCAGCAAAGGAAGGCCCCAAGGCCCCTGTGGGAAATCACCTGACCCACCGGAGTCCTTCATTAAGTACCTGAGGCCTTGGAGGAAAGCGTTGAAGGGCAAGATGACTCACTCCTAAGTGGAAGTAGAGATTTTATCAGGGGATTTGGCAACGGTCGTCCTATTAGTGTGCTGCGTCAGAGGAATGCATTTCCAATGGAAGGATTTTCCGGCACCTTGTCAGGTCGGTGGGGGCTGGGGGACCGGACTGGGATTCCCAGGCGCCTTAGTTCGCTGGTGCCGCCCTGACAGAACTAGCACCCGTGCGTGGCTTGGACAAACAGAAATGTATTCTTTCACAGTCGACCAGGCGACGAGTCCCAATTCAGGGCGCCAGCGCCTGGGGAAGGAGTTCCCTGTCTGTCAGCTCTGGGTGAAGGCCCTAGTCATCAGTCATCTTCTGGTCTACGAGCTGCTCAGTGCGGGGACCCGAGGTCCCAAGGACGCGCTCTGCCTCTGCCTCTTCTTCCTTGGCGCCCACTGGTCCCTCTCCTCTCTGCTAGCTTCTCTCTTTTCTGTCTCAAAAGGGACTGCCTGCCCATACAACCTAATCCTGTACGTTGCCTCCTCCCTCATTGACATAACCGCCGCCTGTGCTCCTGCCTCATTAACATCATAAAAACCATCACAGAGGGTAGGATTTACAACCCGCGGGGTAATTAGGACGGATCACAAATCCCAGAAGGACCAGACAAGTCTGGGAATCCTGGATTCCTTGGATTCTCAGGCTGCCAAGGGTCTTGACCCCGCAATCCTGCCAGACGGTGAGTTGATTGTGATCCTAGCGATATCCCGCCTATTAAGGCCAGGAGGGACTCTGAGTTTCCGATAGCCTCTTTCCCACAGACGGTTCTATTGGCGGCAGATCTGCGCCTCCCCCAAGGTGGTTGCCCCCACCCCGCCCATCGCCTTAGCAGGATGAGCTCCCTGCCCCGCTGGCTGGTGCGCCTACACATCCCGCCGCTAGTGGAGCTGGGTTGGGGCTTTGGGGGGAGGGCGGGCCCGGCGGGTACCCTTGCGTGTGCGGCCCACGCCCCTCCCTCCCGAGTCCTCTCTCCGTCGCCTTCTCTCTCTCCCCCTCGCGGGTTGGCAATGCCTGGATAATTGGACAGAACGCACCGTTGTCCGGAGGGTTAGTCAGGATTCTTTTGACACAATCATTGTCCCATTCCGCGGTTTGTTCCAAAGAGAACGCCGGTGGTGTCCTCCTGGGGAAGCAATGGAGACCCGCTCTCTTTCACAAAATCCCTTGGCACCGCCAGGTGCAGCTGGCTGAACCGCTTGCCCAGGAGACGTTCTGCCTTGCGGCCAATAAATAAATGAAGGAATGAATAAGTAAATACGTCACAGGATTATTCACTGGAAACAAAAGGAAAGGAAATGAGATTAAAACCTCACAATACGGTGGCGTCTCGAGGCTTCGTGTCACGCAGTTCAGCAACTGAGGGCGTCACCCGCGCAGTCCACCGCCTCTCATACCGCACCGTACAGAGTATTCAGCGTTGGTTTTTGTCCTAATGTTAACGGTACATCGTAATTCCCGTACATCGCTCCTTCTTTCACCTTGAGTTACTGCTTCATTCTCCAAAAAATAACTATATAGAAAAAAGAGACATGCATATCTATCTAGACATAACTGACCCCGGCTCACAAATACTAATTCCCACAATATCGTACCTAAAACAGCAGAAACTTTGACCAAATCAGCGACTACAAAAAGCCCCGCGGCCAAGAAAACAACAGCAGACAGACCGCGGAACCACGCGTTTCCAAGCGTCCTTGTAATCGGGTGATCGCCACAGCTCTCCCCACAGTGCTTTATCAGGTTCCGAAGGGAGGTTCGCACAGCGTCTTTAACCTTGTAGTTGCATCGACGCACGTAAGCACGGCTTGCGAAAAATGTTTCTGTAGGTATGTGTAACTCCAGGGATATCGTTTTCAAAATAACCTACGTCTGCTGGAACGCATCGGCGACGTTTCTGGACAGTCGTTTTGGTGTGGCCCTCTGACAGCGTCACCCGGTTGGGTCCGCTTCTCCACGACCCCCATCCCGTGACTTCACTGGGAAAAGCAGGTCAACCCCTTTAGGTAGTCACGTAGGCGCGCAGTCGGCCCGGGATAAATTTGCTCTCCTGGACCCACTGAGTTTGTCGCGGACTCATTCCCGGACTCACCTCCCTGACCCGCCTTCAGCTGCCGCCCAGGCTCCGGGCCCGCCTCCTTGCCGCCCGCGGCCGCCAGAGGGCGCAGCCTCCCCTCGAGAGCGCGGCCTGGTCCCCTCCAAGCGCCGGGAGCTCCCGGGCTTCCCGCTCCAGCCTAGGGCCTTCGCCATCCGCCCTGACCTGGGGAGCAGGCCTCTGCGGAGGGCCTTGACACCGCGCGGACCTCGTCGCCTCCTCTAACTCTCCCTGACTCGCTTCTGGACACACTGAACCCCGTCTGAGCTATCCGCCCTCCCCCTCCCCAGACCAGCCCCCCACCCCTCGGAGGGACTAATTCACGCTGAACCCGCCGCTCTCCGCCTGGGGCCTTTGAAGGGCCGCAAGGGCTCAGGGCCTCTGAACTGCGGCGTCATCTCATCTTCAATCCCGGACAGCCCGGGATCGCCAAAGCTCAGGCTCAGGAGGGTTTTGGTTAAGGGTAGGCTTAGGGCTACAGTTCAGGTTAGGGCTGGGGGGGGGGTTAGGGCTAGGGCTAGGGCTAGGGCTAGGATTAGGGCTAGGGCGAGGGTTAGGGTTAGTGTTAGGGTGAGGGTGAGGGTGAGGGTGAGGTGCTAATTCACGCTGAACCCGCCGCTCTCCACCCGGGGCCTTTGGAGAGCCTCGAGGGCTTAGGGCGTCTAAGCTCCGGCGTCATCTCCTCTTCAGTCCGGACAGCCCGGGGTCGCCAAAGCTCAGGCTCAGGAGCCCAGAGGGAACGAAGCAAATAGTCTCCTGAGTCACACATTCCTTCTTTTCTTCACTTCCCTTCTTGGTTGCTCCTTCCTTTAACCCATTGGTTCCCTTAAGAAACCCTTCTGACCGACGAAAATCAAGAGATTCGGTAATGCGCAAAGGTGGCCACGCTGTGGACACATCGGCCCCTTCCCAAGTGGTCAGCAAGCAATGAGGAGGCACAAAGGGTCAGACAGGCAGTGGCGGGCTGGTGGGACCAAATGCCTAGACGCCAGCAAAGGAAGAAACCGCAGGAGGAGGAAGAGCGGGCAGTATGACTTCATTCCTACTGGGCAAGTGGAGGAGTGCGTAGCCGTCTGGGATGGGGGTAGGAGCTTTGGACCATAGGAATGGGGCAGAGGCCCTGGAGAGGCACTTGTCATTTCCCAATCCTTTGTGCTCTGGAGATGTTTTGTTTCGCATGCATGTTCTCTGTGTTTCAATAGCGGCAATTTGTTTTCTTTTTTATGGTTTCAATTATCTGTCTGTTCTACCAATGAACTCCTTCATCCAGCTCGATAATCTCTATCACCTTTCCGAGGCTACCACGTCCAAAGACGATGGGAGGAGTCTCAGGTGAAAGACGCTAAGAAAGAGGCCTGGTGTTTATGTATAAAAACTTAATTATTAATAAGTTGGGCAAGTGTCTGGACAGATATGACCCGGAATATATATACATTACTCCAAACACGTGCGACAGCAATCGCATCGATACACTTTCTTCGGCGATGGAATGGTGTTGCTCTAACGCCTTTCAGTCCATCTTCTGTGTGTTGAGAGTGGCCCAAGGGAGACATCCGTTCACAGGGGGGCGGTTGCTCTGGAACGTAAACTGTGCCATCGTTCCTTCGGTGATAGCTGTGGAACAAACTGTCTTCCAGTTCCCGGTTCCCACTCTCACACCTAAGGGAAAAGAAACATGTTAAAAAAGAAAGAAAAGGAAAAGAAAAAGAAAAAAACTGTCCTTTTTAAAAAATCCCCTTATGAGTAGAGAGGGCGTCCGCTCTTTCTCTACACACCTACCGAATAATTTCCAATTTGAGGGCCCATCTTGCCAGAAGGGAAAGAAGTTGAGATGTGTCCAAGGTAGGCCTATTTCCGTCGCCGGGGTTCGCTTAGGATTCGTGGATTGCACAGACTGCCAAGGAGGCAACGATGGCAGAGAGGAGTTCCGATCAGTCGTGCGAAGGCTTTTGTTCATCTGGCTTTAGCCAATGGGTCCATCGCCTGGTGCCCCTGGTGCCTCCGGGGGCAAGATCGAGGAGCCTCCAAAGGATCAGGCACCCCACGACTTGAAGATGCACAGTCAGCGCTGCGTCCATGTGCTAGGTCCAAGTGTCCCAGAGTCTTATCTTTCTTCCCGCGTTCCTTCGGCTCCGGAACACCGCGTCGTGGCTGTCCAGCATCTCTTTCCATCGTACGGATTCGTCCTCAAGGGATAGATGCCTGGATGTGGGTTCGGTCAGTCTTGCAGCGCGTCAAGCAGAGCGCGAAAGTCAATGTCGCCGAGGCAGAGTTCGAGTTGTGGAGGGTCCTCCTCCTGTGGATCCGCGTTCAGAAAGGTTTGGGACTTTCCCTGCAACTCCGGGGCGGAGAGGAGTTCATCTAAAAGGCTCTCGGTTTCCTGGCAGTCTTGGTCTGGTGGATGAGATGACCCTTGAGCCGATGGTGCCGGCTCCGGCCACAGGTGTGCCTCGGAGTGTCCGGGCTGCTGGAGTGTCTCTTGGCTGGGTTCCCATCGGGCAGTCACACCCTGGGCCACCTCACAGCCCCATTGCGTGAAGGGAGCTGTGACTTGCTGAGCCGGAACCTGCCCTTGCGTCTTTGAATTGTCAGGCCGAGAAGGGTCTTGGGCGAGCCACCCTGCCGAGACAGCGTGTTGGTCGCGATCCTGGTCATTTCCTGGGTATTGGGGCCAGAAGGGAGCCTGAGGGTCTGACAGCCTGTCTCCCACAGTGGGTCCTGTTGGCGATTGGTTCAGGTGTGTCCCCGGCGCGTGAGAGGTCTCTGCTGTCTTCTTCACAATCAGGGCGGGCTGGTCCATCACGGCACCCGGTGCTTGGCCGGCACAGCCCTGGGTGGGTTCCGAAGGAAGAAACGGTGGACGGGACTCAGTGAGAACAGGTTGGATGGCTTGGTTGCTGCTGGAAGGATGGGAGGGTGGGCCGAGAGGGTAGGTGCTCTGTACAGAGGACAGGTCGCTCTGGTCAAGTGGAAGCGTGGCCGCAGGAGTCGGGCTGTCTGCCAAGGACTTCGGCGGTGCACTCGCGCTCTGCACCGGCTTCCGAGCTCTTCGGTTCTGAAACCATACGTGAATTCGGGATCGCGGAAGGCCAGTTCGTTGAGCCAGTTCTTCCTTGGCCTCGTTACCAGGGTACCGGTTCTTCTCGAAGGCCTCGACTAGGAGACTCGTTTGCGATCTGGTGATGCGTGTGCGTTTTCGTCTGGCCGCTTTGGGGAAATTTTCCGGAGACCAAGGCTGAGGCTCTCCCTGTCCCTGGGACGGCTCTTCTTCGGAGGCCTGTCCAGAGGCCGAGCGGCTCTTCCTTAGGTGACCTGCTCTGCGGTTTCCAAACCAAGTCTGAATGCGATCCTCCGCGATGCCGGTTTCTCTGGCGAGTTCTTCTCTGGTAGTTATACCAGGGTAGGGGTTCTGCTCAAACGCTGCTTGCAGGGTCTCTCTTTGACTGGGCTTCAAAACCAACCTCTCTCGTCGGCCTCGTGGATTTTGAGAGCGACTCGAAGCGCCGGTCGGATCCATCGCGGCAAGTCAGCCGGACTGCACGGAGACTCGCGGCCAAGTGAACAGCTCCCGGAAAGGCGGGACTCAGCCACGCCCGGAATGCTTTGCGCAGCAAAGGAAGGCCCCAAGGCCCCTGTGGGAAATCACCTGACCCACCGGAGTCCTTCATTAAGTACCTGAGGCCTTGGAGGAAAGCGTTGAAGGGCAAGATGACTCACTCCTAAGTGGAAGTAGAGATTTTATCAGGGGATTTGGCAACGGTCGTCCTATTAGTGTGCTGCGTCAGAGGAATGCATTTCCAATGGAAGGATTTTCCGGCACCTTGTCAGGTCGGTGGGGGCTGGGGGACCGGACTGGGATTCCCAGGCGCCTTAGTTCGCTGGTGCCGCCCTGACAGAACTAGCACCCGTGCGTGGCTTGGACAAACAGAAATGTATTCTTTCACAGTCGACCAGGCGACGAGTCCCAATTCAGGGCGCCAGCGCCTGGGGAAGGAGTTCCCTGTCTGTCAGCTCTGGGTGAAGGCCCTAGTCATCAGTCATCTTCTGGTCTACGAGCTGCTCAGTGCGGGGACCCGAGGTCCCAAGGACGCGCTCTGCCTCTGCCTCTTCTTCCTTGGCGCCCACTGGTCCCTCTCCTCTCTGCTAGCTTCTCTCTTTTCTGTCTCAAAAGGGACTGCCTGCCCATACAACCTAATCCTGTACGTTGCCTCCTCCCTCATTGACATAACCGCCGCCTGTGCTCCTGCCTCATTAACATCATAAAAACCATCACAGAGGGTAGGATTTACAACCCGCGGGGTAATTAGGACGGATCACAAATCCCAGAAGGACCAGACAAGTCTGGGAATCCTGGATTCCTTGGATTCTCAGGCTGCCAAGGGTCTTGACCCCGCAATCCTGCCAGACGGTGAGTTGATTGTGATCCTAGCGATATCCCGCCTATTAAGGCCAGGAGGGACTCTGAGTTTCTGATAGCCTCTTTCCCACAGACGGTTCTATTGGCGGCAGATCTGCGCCTCCCCCAAGGTGGTTGCCCCCACCCCGCCCATCGCCTTAGCAGGATGAGCTCCCTGCCCCGCTGGCTGGTGCGCCTACACATCCCGCCGCTAGTGGAGCTGGGTTGGGGCTTTGGGGGGAGGGCGGGCCCGGCGGGTACCCTTGCGTGTGCGGCCCACGCCCCTCCCTCCCGAGTCCTCTCTCCGTCGCCTTCTCTCTCTCCCCCTCGCGGGTTGGCAATGCCTGGATAATTGGACAGAACGCACCGTTGTCCGGAGGGTTAGTCAGGATTCTTTTGACACAATCATTGTCCCATTCCGCGGTTTGTTCCAAAGAGAACGCCGGTGGTGTCCTCCTGGGGAAGCAATGGAGACCCGCTCTCTTTCACAAAATCCCTTGGCACCGCCAGGTGCAGCTGGCTGAACCGCTTGCCCAGGAGACGTTCTGCCTTGCGGCCAATAAATAAATGAAGGAATGAATAAGTAAATACGTCACAGGATTATTCACTGGAAACAAAAGGAAAGGAAATGAGATTAAAACCTCACAATACGGTGGCGTCTCGAGGCTTCGTGTCACGCAGTTCAGCAACTGAGGGCGTCACCCGCGCAGTCCACCGCCTCTCATACCGCACCGTACAGAGTATTCAGCGTTGGTTTTTGTCCTAATGTTAACGGTACATCGTAATTCCCGTACATCGCTCCTTCTTTCACCTTGAGTTACTGCTTCATTCTCCAAAAAATAACTATATAGAAAAAAGAGACATGCATATCTATCTAGACATAACTGACCCCGGCTCACAAATACTAATTCCCACAATATCGTACCTAAAACAGCAGAAACTTTGACCAAATCAGCGACTACAAAAAGCCCCGCGGCCAAGAAAACAACAGCAGACAGACCGCGGAACCACGCGTTTCCAAGCGTCCTTGTAATCGGGTGATCGCCACAGCTCTCCCCACAGTGCTTTATCAGGTTCCGAAGGGAGGTTCGCACAGCGTCTTTAACCTTGTAGTTGCATCGACGCACGTAAGCACGGCTTGCGAAAAATGTTTCTGTAGGTATGTGTAACTCCAGGGATATCGTTTTCAAAATAACCTACGTCTGCTGGAACGCATCGGCGACGTTTCTGGACAGTCGTTTTGGTGTGGCCCTCTGACAGCGTCACCCGGTTGGGTCCGCTTCTCCACGACCCCCATCCCGTGACTTCACTGGGAAAAGCAGGTCAACCCCTTTAGGTAGTCACGTAGGCGCGCAGTCGGCCCGGGATAAATTTGCTCTCCTGGACCCACTGAGTTTGTCGCGGACTCATTCCCGGACTCACCTCCCTGACCCGCCTTCAGCTGCCGCCCAGGCTCCGGGCCCGCCTCCTTGCCGCCCGCGGCCGCCAGAGGGCGCAGCCTCCCCTCGAGAGCGCGGCCTGGTCCCCTCCAAGCGCCGGGAGCTCCCGGGCTTCCCGCTCCAGCCTAGGGCCTTCGCCATCCGCCCTGACCTGGGGAGCAGGCCTCTGCGGAGGGCCTTGACACCGCGCGGACCTCGTCGCCTCCTCTAACTCTCCCTGACTCGCTTCTGGACACACTGAACCCCGTCTGAGCTATCCGCCCTCCCCCTCCCCAGACCAGCCCCCCACCCCTCGGAGGGACTAATTCACGCTGAACCCGCCGCTCTCCGCCTGGGGCCTTTGAAGGGCCGCGAGGGCTCAGGGCCTCTGAACTGCGGCGTCATCTCATCTTCAATCCCGGACAGCCCGGGATCGCCAAAGCTCAGGCTCAGGAGGGTTTTGGTTAAGGGTAGGCTTAGGGCTACAGTTCAGGTTAGGGCTGGGGGGGGGTTAGGGCTAGGGCTAGGGCTAGGGCTAGGATTAGGGCTAGGGCGAGGGTTAGGGTTAGTGTTAGGGTGAGGGTGAGGGTGAGGGTGAGGTGCTAATTCACGCTGAACCCGCCGCTCTCCACCCGGGGCCTTTGGAGAGCCTCGAGGGCTTAGGGCGTCTAAGCTCCGGCGTCATCTCCTCTTCAGTCCGGACAGCCCGGGGTCGCCAAAGCTCAGGCTCAGGAGCCCAGAGGGAACGAAGCAAATAGTCTCCTGAGTCACACATTCCTTCTTTTCTTCACTTCCCTTCTTGGTTGCTCCTTCCTTTAACCCATTGGTTCCCTTAAGAAACCCTTCTGACCGACGAAAATCAAGAGATTCGGTAATGCGCAAAGGTGGCCACGCTGTGGACACATCGGCCCCTTCCCAAGTGGTCAGCAAGCAATGAGGAGGCACAAAGGGTCAGACAGGCAGTGGCGGGCTGGTGGGACCAAATGCCTAGACGCCAGCAAAGGAAGAAACCGCAGGAGGAGGAAGAGCGGGCAGTATGACTTCATTCCTACTGGGCAAGTGGAGGAGTGCGTAGCCGTCTGGGATGGGGGTAGGAGCTTTGGACCATAGGAATGGGGCAGAGGCCCTGGAGAGGCACTTGTCATTTCCCAATCCTTTGTGCTCTGGAGATGTTTTGTTTCGCATGCATGTTCTCTGTGTTTCAATAGCGGCAATTTGTTTTCTTTTTTATGGTTTCAATTATCTGTCTGTTCTACCAATGAACTCCTTCATCCAGCTCGATAATCTCTATCACCTTTCCGAGGCTACCACGTCCAAAGACGATGGGAGGAGTCTCAGGTGAAAGACGCTAAGAAAGAGGCCTGGTGTTTATGTATAAAAACTTAATTATTAATAAGTTGGGCAAGTGTCTGGACAGATATGACCCGGAATATATATACATTACTCCAAACACGTGCGACAGCAATCGCATCGATACACTTTCTTCGGCGATGGAATGGTGTTGCTCTAACGCCTTTCAGTCCATCTTCTGTGTGTTGAGAGTGGCCCAAGGGAGACATCCGTTCACAGGGGGGCGGTTGCTCTGGAACGTAAACTGTGCCATCGTTCCTTCGGTGATAGCTGTGGAACAAACTGTCTTCCAGTTCCCAGTTCCCACTCTCACACCTAAGGGAAAAGAAACATGTTAAAAAAGAAAGAAAAGGAAAAGAAAAAGAAAAAAACTGTCCTTTTTAAAAAATCCCCTTATGAGTAGAGAGGGCGTCCGCTCTTTCTCTACACACCTACCGAATAATTTCCAATTTGAGGGCCCATCTTGCCAGAAGGGAAAGAAGTTGAGATGTGTCCAAGGTAGGCCTATTTCCGTCGCCGGGGTTCGCTTAGGATTCGTGGATTGCACAGACTGCCAAGGAGGCAACGATGGCAGAGAGGAGTTCCGATCAGTCGTGCGAAGGCTTTTGTTCATCTGGCTTTAGCCAATGGGTCCATCGCCTGGTGCCCCTGGTGCCTCCGGGGGCAAGATCGAGGAGCCTCCAAAGGATCAGGCACCCCACGACTTGAAGATGCACAGTCAGCGCTGCGTCCATGTGCTAGGTCCAAGTGTCCCAGAGTCTTATCTTTCTTCCCGCGTTCCTTCGGCTCCGGAACACCGCGTCGTGGCTGTCCAGCATCTCTTTCCATCGTACGGATTCGTCCTCAAGGGATAGATGCCTGGATGTGGGTTCGGTCAGTCTTGCAGCGCGTCAAGCAGAGCGCGAAAGTCAATGTCGCCGAGGCAGAGTTCGAGTTGTGGAGGGTCCTCCTCCTGTGGATCCGCGTTCAGAAAGGTTTGGGACTTTCCCTGCAACTCCGGGGCGGAGAGGAGTTCATCTAAAAGGCTCTCGGTTTCCTGGCAGTCTTGGTCTGGTGGATGAGATGACCCTTGAGCCGATGGTGCCGGCTCCGGCCACAGGTGTGCCTCGGAGTGTCCGGGCTGCTGGAGTGTCTCTTGGCTGGGTTCCCATCGGGCAGTCACACCCTGGGCCACCTCACAGCCCCATTGCGTGAAGGGAGCTGTGACTTGCTGAGCCGGAACCTGCCCTTGCGTCTTTGAATTGTCAGGCCGAGAAGGGTCTTGGGCGAGCCACCCTGCCGAGACAGCGTGTTGGTCGCGATCCTGGTCATTTCCTGGGTATTGGGGCCAGAAGGGAGCCTGAGGGTCTGACAGCCTGTCTCCCACAGTGGGTCCTGTTGGCGATTGGTTCAGGTGTGTCCCCGGCGCGTGAGAGGTCTCTGCTGTCTTCTTCACAATCAGGGCGGGCTGGTCCATCACGGCACCCGGTGCTTGGCCGGCACAGCCCTGGGTGGGTTCCGAAGGAAGAAACGGTGGACGGGACTCAGTGAGAACAGGTTGGATGGCTTGGTTGCTGCTGGAAGGATGGGAGGGTGGGCCGAGAGGGTAGGTGCTCTGTACAGAGGACAGGTCGCTCTGGTCAAGTGGAAGCGTGGCCGCAGGAGTCGGGCTGTCTGCCAAGGACTTCGGCGGTGCACTCGCGCTCTGCACCGGCTTCCGAGCTCTTCGGTTCTGAAACCATACGTGAATTCGGGATCGCGGAAGGCCAGTTCGTTGAGCCAGTTCTTCCTTGGCCTCGTTACCAGGGTACCGGTTCTTCTCGAAGGCCTCGACTAGGAGACTCGTTTGCGATCTGGTGATGCGTGTGCGTTTTCGTCTGGCCGCTTTGGGGAAATTTTCCGGAGACCAAGGCTGAGGCTCTCCCTGTCCCTGGGACGGCTCTTCTTCGGAGGCCTGTCCAGAGGCCGAGCGGCTCTTCCTTAGGTGACCTGCTCTGCGGTTTCCAAACCAAGTCTGAATGCGATCCTCCGCGATGCCGGTTTCTCTGGCGAGTTCTTCTCTGGTAGTTATACCAGGGTAGGGGTTCTGCTCAAACGCTGCTTGCAGGGTCTCTCTTTGACTGGGCTTCAAAACCAACCTCTCTCGTCGGCCTCGTGGATTTTGAGAGCGACTCGAAGCGCCGGTCGGATCCATCGCGGCAAGTCAGCCGGACTGCACGGAGACTCGCGGCCAAGTGAACAGCTCCCGGAAAGGCGGGACTCAGCCACGCCCGGAATGCTTTGCGCAGCAAAGGAAGGCCCCAAGGCCCCTGTGGGAAATCACCTGACCCACCGGAGTCCTTCATTAAGTACCTGAGGCCTTGGAGGAAAGCGTTGAAGGGCAAGATGACTCACTCCTAAGTGGAAGTAGAGATTTTATCAGGGGATTTGGCAACGGTCGTCCTATTAGTGTGCTGCGTCAGAGGAATGCATTTCCAATGGAAGGATTTTCCGGCACCTTGTCAGGTCGGTGGGGGCTGGGGGACCGGACTGGGATTCCCAGGCGCCTTAGTTCGCTGGTGCCGCCCTGACAGAACTAGCACCCGTGCGTGGCTTGGACAAACAGAAATGTATTCTTTCACAGTCGACCAGGCGACGAGTCCCAATTCAGGGCGCCAGCGCCTGGGGAAGGAGTTCCCTGTCTGTCAGCTCTGGGTGAAGGCCCTAGTCATCAGTCATCTTCTGGTCTACGAGCTGCTCAGTGCGGGGACCCGAGGTCCCAAGGACGCGCTCTGCCTCTGCCTCTTCTTCCTTGGCGCCCACTGGTCCCTCTCCTCTCTGCTAGCTTCTCTCTTTTCTGTCTCAAAAGGGACTGCCTGCCCATACAACCTAATCCTGTACGTTGCCTCCTCCCTCATTGACATAACCGCCGCCTGTGCTCCTGCCTCATTAACATCATAAAAACCATCACAGAGGGTAGGATTTACAACCCGCGGGGTAATTAGGACGGATCACAAATCCCAGAAGGACCAGACAAGTCTGGGAATCCTGGATTCCTTGGATTCTCAGGCTGCCAAGGGTCTTGACCCCGCAATCCTGCCAGACGGTGAGTTGATTGTGATCCTAGCGATATCCCGCCTATTAAGGCCAGGAGGGACTCTGAGTTTCTGATAGCCTCTTTCCCACAGACGGTTCTATTGGCGGCAGATCTGCGCCTCCCCCAAGGTGGTTGCCCCCACCCCGCCCATCGCCTTAGCAGGATGAGCTCCCTGCCCCGCTGGCTGGTGCGCCTACACATCCCGCCGCTAGTGGAGCTGGGTTGGGGCTTTGGGGGGAGGGCGGGCCCGGCGGGTACCCTTGCGTGTGCGGCCCACGCCCCTCCCTCCCGAGTCCTCTCTCCGTCGCCTTCTCTCTCTCCCCCTCGCGGGTTGGCAATGCCTGGATAATTGGACAGAACGCACCGTTGTCCGGAGGGTTAGTCAGGATTCTTTTGACACAATCATTGTCCCATTCCGCGGTTTGTTCCAAAGAGAACGCCGGTGGTGTCCTCCTGGGGAAGCAATGGAGACCCGCTCTCTTTCACAAAATCCCTTGGCACCGCCAGGTGCAGCTGGCTGAACCGCTTGCCCAGGAGACGTTCTGCCTTGCGGCCAATAAATAAATGAAGGAATGAATAAGTAAATACGTCACAGGATTATTCACTGGAAACAAAAGGAAAGGAAATGAGATTAAAACCTCACAATACGGTGGCGTCTCGAGGCTTCGTGTCACGCAGTTCAGCAACTGAGGGCGTCACCCGCGCAGTCCACCGCCTCTCATACCGCACCGTACAGAGTATTCAGCGTTGGTTTTTGTCCTAATGTTAACGGTACATCGTAATTCCCGTACATCGCTCCTTCTTTCACCTTGAGTTACTGCTTCATTCTCCAAAAAATAACTATATAGAAAAAAGAGACATGCATATCTATCTAGACATAACTGACCCCGGCTCACAAATACTAATTCCCACAATATCGTACCTAAAACAGCAGAAACTTTGACCAAATCAGCGACTACAAAAAGCCCCGCGGCCAAGAAAACAACAGCAGACAGACCGCGGAACCACGCGTTTCCAAGCGTCCTTGTAATCGGGTGATCGCCACAGCTCTCCCCACAGTGCTTTATCAGGTTCCGAAGGGAGGTTCGCACAGCGTCTTTAACCTTGTAGTTGCATCGACGCACGTAAGCACGGCTTGCGAAAAATGTTTCTGTAGGTATGTGTAACTCCAGGGATATCGTTTTCAAAATAACCTACGTCTGCTGGAACGCATCGGCGACGTTTCTGGACAGTCGTTTTGGTGTGGCCCTCTGACAGCGTCACCCGGTTGGGTCCGCTTCTCCACGACCCCCATCCCGTGACTTCACTGGGAAAAGCAGGTCAACCCCTTTAGGTAGTCACGTAGGCGCGCAGTCGGCCCGGGATAAATTTGCTCTCCTGGACCCACTGAGTTTGTCGCGGACTCATTCCCGGACTCACCTCCCTGACCCGCCTTCAGCTGCCGCCCAGGCTCCGGGCCCGCCTCCTTGCCGCCCGCGGCCGCCAGAGGGCGCAGCCTCCCCTCGAGAGCGCGGCCTGGTCCCCTCCAAGCGCCGGGAGCTCCCGGGCTTCCCGCTCCAGCCTAGGGCCTTCGCCATCCGCCCTGACCTGGGGAGCAGGCCTCTGCGGAGGGCCTTGACACCGCGCGGACCTCGTCGCCTCCTCTAACTCTCCCTGACTCGCTTCTGGACACACTGAACCCCGTCTGAGCTATCCGCCCTCCCCCTCCCCAGACCAGCCCCCCACCCCTCGGAGGGACTAATTCACGCTGAACCCGCCGCTCTCCGCCTGGGGCCTTTGAAGGGCCGCGAGGGCTCAGGGCCTCTGAACTGCGGCGTCATCTCATCTTCAATCCCGGACAGCCCGGGATCGCCAAAGCTCAGGCTCAGGAGGGTTTTGGTTAAGGGTAGGCTTAGGGCTACAGTTCAGGTTAGGGCTGGGGGGGGGGTTAGGGCTAGGGCTAGGGCTAGGGCTAGGATTAGGGCTAGGGCGAGGGTTAGGGTTAGTGTTAGGGTGAGGGTGAGGGTGAGGGTGAGGTGCTAATTCACGCTGAACCCGCCGCTCTCCACCCGGGGCCTTTGGAGAGCCTCGAGGGCTTAGGGCGTCTAAGCTCCGGCGTCATCTCCTCTTCAGTCCGGACAGCCCGGGGTCGCCAAAGCTCAGGCTCAGGAGCCCAGAGGGAACGAAGCAAATAGTCTCCTGAGTCACACATTCCTTCTTTTCTTCACTTCCCTTCTTGGTTGCTCCTTCCTTTAACCCATTGGTTCCCTTAAGAAACCCTTCTGACCGACGAAAATCAAGAGATTCGGTAATGCGCAAAGGTGGCCACGCTGTGGACACATCGGCCCCTTCCCAAGTGGTCAGCAAGCAATGAGGAGGCACAAAGGGTCAGACAGGCAGTGGCGGGCTGGTGGGACCAAATGCCTAGACGCCAGCAAAGGAAGAAACCGCAGGAGGAGGAAGAGCGGGCAGTATGACTTCATTCCTACTGGGCAAGTGGAGGAGTGCGTAGCCGTCTGGGATGGGGGTAGGAGCTTTGGACCATAGGAATGGGGCAGAGGCCCTGGAGAGGCACTTGTCATTTCCCAATCCTTTGTGCTCTGGAGATGTTTTGTTTCGCATGCATGTTCTCTGTGTTTCAATAGCGGCAATTTGTTTTCTTTTTTATGGTTTCAATTATCTGTCTGTTCTACCAATGAACTCCTTCATCCAGCTCGATAATCTCTATCACCTTTCCGAGGCTACCACGTCCAACGACGATGGGAGGAGTCTCAGGTGAAAGACGCTAAGAAAGAGGCCTGGTGTTTATGTATAAAAACTTAATTATTAATAAGTTGGGCAAGTGTCTGGACAGATATGACCCGGAATATATATACATTACTCCAAACACGTGCGACAGCAATCGCATCGATACACTTTCTTCGGCGATGGAATGGTGTTGCTCTAACGCCTTTCAGTCCATCTTCTGTGTGTTGAGAGTGGCCCAAGGGAGACATCCGTTCACAGGGGGGCGGTTGCTCTGGAACGTAAACTGTGCCATCGTTCCTTCGGTGATAGCTGTGGAACAAACTGTCTTCCAGTTCCCAGTTCCCACTCTCACACCTAAGGGAAAAGAAACATGTTAAAAAAGAAAGAAAAGGAAAAGAAAAAGAAAAAAACTGTCCTTTTTAAAAAATCCCCTTATGAGTAGAGAGGGCGTCCGCTCTTTCTCTACACACCTACCGAATAATTTCCAATTTGAGGGCCCATCTTGCCAGAAGGGAAAGAAGTTGAGATGTGTCCAAGGTAGGCCTATTTCCGTCGCCGGGGTTCGCTTAGGATTCGTGGATTGCACAGACTGCCAAGGAGGCAACGATGGCAGAGAGGAGTTCCGATCAGTCGTGCGAAGGCTTTTGTTCATCTGGCTTTAGCCAATGGGTCCATCGCCTGGTGCCCCTGGTGCCTCCGGGGGCAAGATCGAGGAGCCTCCAAAGGATCAGGCACCCCACGACTTGAAGATGCACAGTCAGCGCTGCGTCCATGTGCTAGGTCCAAGTGTCCCAGAGTCTTATCTTTCTTCCCGCGTTCCTTCGGCTCCGGAACACCGCGTCGTGGCTGTCCAGCATCTCTTTCCATCGTACGGATTCGTCCTCAAGGGATAGATGCCTGGATGTGGGTTCGGTCAGTCTTGCAGCGCGTCAAGCAGAGCGCGAAAGTCAATGTCGCCGAGGCAGAGTTCGAGTTGTGGAGGGTCCTCCTCCTGTGGATCCGCGTTCAGAAAGGTTTGGGACTTTCCCTGCAACTCCGGGGCGGAGAGGAGTTCATCTAAAAGGCTCTCGGTTTCCTGGCAGTCTTGGTCTGGTGGATGAGATGACCCTTGAGCCGATGGTGCCGGCTCCGGCCACAGGTGTGCCTCGGAGTGTCCGGGCTGCTGGAGTGTCTCTTGGCTGGGTTCCCATCGGGCAGTCACACCCTGGGCCACCTCACAGCCCCATTGCGTGAAGGGAGCTGTGACTTGCTGAGCCGGAACCTGCCCTTGCGTCTTTGAATTGTCAGGCCGAGAAGGGTCTTGGGCGAGCCACCCTGCCGAGACAGCGTGTTGGTCGCGATCCTGGTCATTTCCTGGGTATTGGGGCCAGAAGGGAGCCTGAGGGTCTGACAGCCTGTCTCCCACAGTGGGTCCTGTTGGCGATTGGTTCAGGTGTGTCCCCGGCGCGTGAGAGGTCTCTGCTGTCTTCTTCACAATCAGGGCGGGCTGGTCCATCACGGCACCCGGTGCTTGGCCGGCACAGCCCTGGGTGGGTTCCGAAGGAAGAAACGGTGGACGGGACTCAGTGAGAACAGGTTGGATGGCTTGGTTGCTGCTGGAAGGATGGGAGGGTGGGCCGAGAGGGTAGGTGCTCTGTACAGAGGACAGGTCGCTCTGGTCAAGTGGAAGCGTGGCCGCAGGAGTCGGGCTGTCTGCCAAGGACTTCGGCGGTGCACTCGCGCTCTGCACCGGCTTCCGAGCTCTTCGGTTCTGAAACCATACGTGAATTCGGGATCGCGGAAGGCCAGTTCGTTGAGCCAGTTCTTCCTTGGCCTCGTTACCAGGGTACCGGTTCTTCTCGAAGGCCTCGACTAGGAGACTCGTTTGCGATCTGGTGATGCGTGTGCGTTTTCATCTGGCCGCTTTGGGGAAATTTTCCGGAGACCAAGGCTGAGGCTCTCCCTGTCCCTGGGACGGCTCTTCTTCGGAGGCCTGTCCAGAGGCCGAGCGGCTCTTCCTTAGGTGACCTGCTCTGCGGTTTCCAAACCAAGTCTGAATGCGATCCTCCGCGATGCCGGTTTCTCTGGCGAGTTCTTCTCTGGTAGTTATACCAGGGTAGGGGTTCTGCTCAAACGCTGCTTGCAGGGTCTCTCTTTGACTGGGCTTCAAAACCAACCTCTCTCGTCGGCCTCGTGGATTTTGAGAGCGACTCGAAGCGCCGGTCGGATCCATCGCGGCAAGTCAGCCGGACTGCACGGAGACTCGCGGCCAAGTGAACAGCTCCCGGAAAGGCGGGACTCAGCCACGCCCGGAATGCTTTGCGCAGCAAAGGAAGGCCCCAAGGCCCCTGTGGGAAATCACCTGACCCACCGGAGTCCTTCATTAAGTACCTGAGGCCTTGGAGGAAAGCGTTGAAGGGCAAGATGACTCACTCCTAAGTGGAAGTAGAGATTTTATCAGGGGATTTGGCAACGGTCGTCCTATTAGTGTGCTGCGTCAGAGGAATGCATTTCCAATGGAAGGATTTTCCGGCACCTTGTCAGGTCGGTGGGGGCTGGGGGACCGGACTGGGATTCCCAGGCGCCTTAGTTCGCTGGTGCCGCCCTGACAGAACTAGCACCCGTGCGTGGCTTGGACAAACAGAAATGTATTCTTTCACAGTCGACCAGGCGACGAGTCCCAATTCAGGGCGCCAGCGCCTGGGGAAGGAGTTCCCTGTCTGTCAGCTCTGGGTGAAGGCCCTAGTCATCAGTCATCTTCTGGTCTACGAGCTGCTCAGTGCGGGGACCCGAGGTCCCAAGGACGCGCTCTGCCTCTGCCTCTTCTTCCTTGGCGCCCACTGGTCCCTCTCCTCTCTGCTAGCTTCTCTCTTTTCTGTCTCAAAAGGGACTGCCTGCCCATACAACCTAATCCTGTACGTTGCCTCCTCCCTCATTGACATAACCGCCGCCTGTGCTCCTGCCTCATTAACATCATAAAAACCATCACAGAGGGTAGGATTTACAACCCGCGGGGTAATTAGGACGGATCACAAATCCCAGAAGGACCAGACAAGTCTGGGAATCCTGGATTCCTTGGATTCTCAGGCTGCCAAGGGTCTTGACCCCGCAATCCTGCCAGACGGTGAGTTGATTGTGATCCTAGCGATATCCCGCCTATTAAGGCCAGGAGGGACTCTGAGTTTCTGATAGCCTCTTTCCCACAGACGGTTCTATTGGCGGCAGATCTGCGCCTCCCCCAAGGTGGTTGCCCCCACCCCGCCCATCGCCTTAGCAGGATGAGCTCCCTGCCCCGCTGGCTGGTGCGCCTACACATCCCGCCGCTAGTGGAGCTGGGTTGGGGCTTTGGGGGGAGGGCGGGCCCGGCGGGTACCCTTGCGTGTGCGGCCCACGCCCCTCCCTCCCGAGTCCTCTCTCCGTCGCCTTCTCTCTCTCCCCCTCGCGGGTTGGCAATGCCTGGATAATTGGACAGAACGCACCGTTGTACGGAGGGTTAGTCAGGATTCTTTTGACACAATCATTGTCCCATTCCGCGGTTTGTTCCAAAGAGAACGCCGGTGGTGTCCTCCTGGGGAAGCAATGGAGACCCGCTCTCTTTCACAAAATCCCTTGGCACCGCCAGGTGCAGCTGGCTGAACCGCTTGCCCAGGAGACGTTCTGCCTTGCGGCCAATAAATAAATGAAGGAATGAATAAGTAAATACGTCACAGGATTATTCACTGGAAACAAAAGGAAAGGAAATGAGATTAAAACCTCACAATACGGTGGCGTCTCGAGGCTTCGTGTCACGCAGTTCAGCAACTGAGGGCGTCACCCGCGCAGTCCACCGCCTCTCATACCGCACCGTACAGAGTATTCAGCGTTGGTTTTTGTCCTAATGTTAACGGTACATCGTAATTCCCGTACATCGCTCCTTCTTTCACCTTGAGTTACTGCTTCATTCTCCAAAAAATAACTATATAGAAAAAAGAGACATGCATATCTATCTAGACATAACTGACCCCGGCTCACAAATACTAATTCCCACAATATCGTACCTAAAACAGCAGAAACTTTGACCAAATCAGCGACTACAAAAAGCCCCGCGGCCAAGAAAACAACAGCAGACAGACCGCGGAACCACGCGTTTCCAAGCGTCCTTGTAATCGGGTGATCGCCACAGCTCTCCCCACAGTGCTTTATCAGGTTCCGAAGGGAGGTTCGCACAGCGTCTTTAACCTTGTAGTTGCATCGACGCACGTAAGCACGGCTTGCGAAAAATGTTTCTGTAGGTATGTGTAACTCCAGGGATATCGTTTTCAAAATAACCTACGTCTGCTGGAACGCATCGGCGACGTTTCTGGACAGTCGTTTTGGTGTGGCCCTCTGACAGCGTCACCCGGTTGGGTCCGCTTCTCCACGACCCCCATCCCGTGACTTCACTGGGAAAAGCAGGTCAACCCCTTTAGGTAGTCACGTAGGCGCGCAGTCGGCCCGGGATAAATTTGCTCTCCTGGACCCACTGAGTTTGTCGCGGACTCATTCCCGGACTCACCTCCCTGACCCGCCTTCAGCTGCCGCCCAGGCTCCGGGCCCGCCTCCTTGCCGCCCGCGGCCGCCAGAGGGCGCAGCCTCCCCTCGAGAGCGCGGCCTGGTCCCCTCCAAGCGCCGGGAGCTCCCGGGCTTCCCGCTCCAGCCTAGGGCCTTCGCCATCCGCCCTGACCTGGGGAGCAGGCCTCTGCGGAGGGCCTTGACACCGCGCGGACCTCGTCGCCTCCTCTAACTCTCCCTGACTCGCTTCTGGACACACTGAACCCCGTCTGAGCTATCCGCCCTCCCCCTCCCCAGACCAGCCCCCCACCCCTCGGAGGGACTAATTCACGCTGAACCCGCCGCTCTCCGCCTGGGGCCTTTGAAGGGCCGCGAGGGCTCAGGGCCTCTGAACTGCGGCGTCATCTCATCTTCAATCCCGGACAGCCCGGGATCGCCAAAGCTCAGGCTCAGGAGGGTTTTGGTTAAGGGTAGGCTTAGGGCTACAGTTCAGGTTAGGGCTGGGGGGGGGGGTTAGGGCTAGGGCTAGGGCTAGGGCTAGGATTAGGGCTAGGGCGAGGGTTAGGGTTAGTGTTAGGGTGAGGGTGAGGGTGAGGGTGAGGTGCTAATTCACGCTGAACCCGCCGCTCTCCACCCGGGGCCTTTGGAGAGCCTCGAGGGCTTAGGGCGTCTAAGCTCCGGCGTCATCTCCTCTTCAGTCCGGACAGCCCGGGGTCGCCAAAGCTCAGGCTCAGGAGCCCAGAGGGAACGAAGCAAATAGTCTCCTGAGTCACACATTCCTTCTTTTCTTCACTTCCCTTCTTGGTTGCTCCTTCCTTTAACCCATTGGTTCCCTTAAGAAACCCTTCTGACCGACGAAAATCAAGAGATTCGGTAATGCGCAAAGGTGGCCACGCTGTGGACACATCGGCCCCTTCCCAAGTGGTCAGCAAGCAATGAGGAGGCACAAAGGGTCAGACAGGCAGTGGCGGGCTGGTGGGACCAAATGCCTAGACGCCAGCAAAGGAAGAAACCGCAGGAGGAGGAAGAGCGGGCAGTATGACTTCATTCCTACTGGGCAAGTGGAGGAGTGCGTAGCCGTCTGGGATGGGGGTAGGAGCTTTGGACCATAGGAATGGGGCAGAGGCCCTGGAGAGGCACTTGTCATTTCCCAATCCTTTGTGCTCTGGAGATGTTTTGTTTCGCATGCATGTTCTCTGTGTTTCAATAGCGGCAATTTGTTTTCTTTTTTATGGTTTCAATTATCTGTCTGTTCTACCAATGAACTCCTTCATCCAGCTCGATAATCTCTATCACCTTTCCGAGGCTACCACGTCCAAAGACGATGGGAGGAGTCTCAGGTGAAAGACGCTAAGAAAGAGGCCTGGTGTTTATGTATAAAAACTTAATTATTAATAAGTTGGGCAAGTGTCTGGACAGATATGACCCGGAATATATATACATTACTCCAAACACGTGCGACAGCAATCGCATCGATACACTTTCTTCGGCGATGGAATGGTGTTGCTCTAACGCCTTTCAGTCCATCTTCTGTGTGTTGAGAGTGGCCCAAGGGAGACATCCGTTCACAGGGGGGCGGTTGCTCTGGAACGTAAACTGTGCCATCGTTCCTTCGGTGATAGCTGTGGAACAAACTGTCTTCCAGTTCCCAGTTCCCACTCTCACACCTAAGGGAAAAGAAACATGTTAAAAAAGAAAGAAAAGGAAAAGAAAAAGAAAAAAACTGTCCTTTTTAAAAAATCCCCTTATGAGTAGAGAGGGCGTCCGCTCTTTCTCTACACACCTACCGAATAATTTCCAATTTGAGGGCCCATCTTGCCAGAAGGGAAAGAAGTTGAGATGTGTCCAAGGTAGGCCTATTTCCGTCGCCGGGGTTCGCTTAGGATTCGTGGATTGCACAGACTGCCAAGGAGGCAACGATGGCAGAGAGGAGTTCCGATCAGTCGTGCGAAGGCTTTTGTTCATCTGGCTTTAGCCAATGGGTCCATCGCCTGGTGCCCCTGGTGCCTCCGGGGGCAAGATCGAGGAGCCTCCAAAGGATCAGGCACCCCACGACTTGAAGATGCACAGTCAGCGCTGCGTCCATGTGCTAGGTCCAAGTGTCCCAGAGTCTTATCTTTCTTCCCGCGTTCCTTCGGCTCCGGAACACCGCGTCGTGGCTGTCCAGCATCTCTTTCCATCGTACGGATTCGTCCTCAAGGGATAGATGCCTGGATGTGGGTTCGGTCAGTCTTGCAGCGCGTCAAGCAGAGCGCGAAAGTCAATGTCGCCGAGGCAGAGTTCGAGTTGTGGAGGGTCCTCCTCCTGTGGATCCGCGTTCAGAAAGGTTTGGGACTTTCCCTGCAACTCCGGGGCGGAGAGGAGTTCATCTAAAAGGCTCTCGGTTTCCTGGCAGTCTTGGTCTGGTGGATGAGATGACCCTTGAGCCGATGGTGCCGGCTCCGGCCACAGGTGTGCCTCGGAGTGTCCGGGCTGCTGGAGTGTCTCTTGGCTGGGTTCCCATCGGGCAGTCACACCCTGGGCCACCTCACAGCCCCATTGCGTGAAGGGAGCTGTGACTTGCTGAGCCGGAACCTGCCCTTGCGTCTTTGAATTGTCAGGCCGAGAAGGGTCTTGGGCGAGCCACCCTGCCGAGACAGCGTGTTGGTCGCGATCCTGGTCATTTCCTGGGTATTGGGGCCAGAAGGGAGCCTGAGGGTCTGACAGCCTGTCTCCCACAGTGGGTCCTGTTGGCGATTGGTTCAGGTGTGTCCCCGGCGCGTGAGAGGTCTCTGCTGTCTTCTTCACAATCAGGGCGGGCTGGTCCATCACGGCACCCGGTGCTTGGCCGGCACAGCCCTGGGTGGGTTCCGAAGGAAGAAACGGTGGACGGGACTCAGTGAGAACAGGTTGGATGGCTTGGTTGCTGCTGGAAGGATGGGAGGGTGGGCCGAGAGGGTAGGTGCTCTGTACAGAGGACAGGTCGCTCTGGTCAAGTGGAAGCGTGGCCGCAGGAGTCGGGCTGTCTGCCAAGGACTTCGGCGGTGCACTCGCGCTCTGCACCGGCTTCCGAGCTCTTCGGTTCTGAAACCATACGTGAATTCGGGATCGCGGAAGGCCAGTTCGTTGAGCCAGTTCTTCCTTGGCCTCGTTACCAGGGTACCGGTTCTTCTCGAAGGCCTCGACTAGGAGACTCGTTTGCGATCTGGTGATGCGTGTGCGTTTTCGTCTGGCCGCTTTGGGGAAATTTTCCGGAGACCAAGGCTGAGGCTCTCCCTGTCCCTGGGACGGCTCTTCTTCGGAGGCCTGTCCAGAGGCCGAGCGGCTCTTCCTTAGGTGACCTGCTCTGCGGTTTCCAAACCAAGTCTGAATGCGATCCTCCGCGATGCCGGTTTCTCTGGCGAGTTCTTCTCTGGTAGTTATACCAGGGTAGGGGTTCTGCTCAAACGCTGCTTGCAGGGTCTCTCTTTGACTGGGCTTCAAAACCAACCTCTCTCGTCGGCCTCGTGGATTTTGAGAGCGACTCGAAGCGCCGGTCGGATCCATCGCGGCAAGTCAGCCGGACTGCACGGAGACTCGCGGCCAAGTGAACAGCTCCCGGAAAGGCGGGACTCAGCCACGCCCGGAATGCTTTGCGCAGCAAAGGAAGGCCCCAAGGCCCCTGTGGGAAATCACCTGACCCACCGGAGTCCTTCATTAAGTACCTGAGGCCTTGGAGGAAAGCGTTGAAGGGCAAGATGACTCACTCCTAAGTGGAAGTAGAGATTTTATCAGGGGATTTGGCAACGGTCGTCCTATTAGTGTGCTGCGTCAGAGGAATGCATTTCCAATGGAAGGATTTTCCGGCACCTTGTCAGGTCGGTGGGGGCTGGGGGACCGGACTGGGATTCCCAGGCGCCTTAGTTCGCTGGTGCCGCCCTGACAGAACTAGCACCCGTGCGTGGCTTGGACAAACAGAAATGTATTCTTTCACAGTCGACCAGGCGACGAGTCCCAATTCAGGGCGCCAGCGCCTGGGGAAGGAGTTCCCTGTCTGTCAGCTCTGGGTGAAGGCCCTAGTCATCAGTCATCTTCTGGTCTACGAGCTGCTCAGTGCGGGGACCCGAGGTCCCAAGGACGCGCTCTGCCTCTGCCTCTTCTTCCTTGGCGCCCACTGGTCCCTCTCCTCTCTGCTAGCTTCTCTCTTTTCTGTCTCAAAAGGGACTGCCTGCCCATACAACCTAATCCTGTACGTTGCCTCCTCCCTCATTGACATAACCGCCGCCTGTGCTCCTGCCTCATTAACATCATAAAAACCATCACAGAGGGTAGGATTTACAACCCGCGGGGTAATTAGGACGGATCACAAATCCCAGAAGGACCAGACAAGTCTGGGAATCCTGGATTCCTTGGATTCTCAGGCTGCCAAGGGTCTTGACCCCGCAATCCTGCCAGACGGTGAGTTGATTGTGATCCTAGCGATATCCCGCCTATTAAGGCCAGGAGGGACTCTGAGTTTCTGATAGCCTCTTTCCCACAGACGGTTCTATTGGCGGCAGATCTGCGCCTCCCCCAAGGTGGTTGCCCCCACCCCGCCCATCGCCTTAGCAGGATGAGCTCCCTGCCCCGCTGGCTGGTGCGCCTACACATCCCGCCGCTAGTGGAGCTGGGTTGGGGCTTTGGGGGGAGGGCGGGCCCGGCGGGTACCCTTGCGTGTGCGGCCCACGCCCCTCCCTCCCGAGTCCTCTCTCCGTCGCCTTCTCTCTCTCCCCCTCGCGGGTTGGCAATGCCTGGATAATTGGACAGAACGCACCGTTGTACGGAGGGTTAGTCAGGATTCTTTTGACACAATCATTGTCCCATTCCGCGGTTTGTTCCAAAGAGAACGCCGGTGGTGTCCTCCTGGGGAAGCAATGGAGACCCGCTCTCTTTCACAAAATCCCTTGGCACCGCCAGGTGCAGCTGGCTGAACCGCTTGCCCAGGAGACGTTCTGCCTTGCGGCCAATAAATAAATGAAGGAATGAATAAGTAAATACGTCACAGGATTATTCACTGGAAACAAAAGGAAAGGAAATGAGATTAAAACCTCACAATACGGTGGCGTCTCGAGGCTTCGTGTCACGCAGTTCAGCAACTGAGGGCGTCACCCGCGCAGTCCACCGCCTCTCATACCGCACCGTACAGAGTATTCAGCGTTGGTTTTTGTCCTAATGTTAACGGTACATCGTAATTCCCGTACATCGCTCCTTCTTTCACCTTGAGTTACTGCTTCATTCTCCAAAAAATAACTATATAGAAAAAAGAGACATGCATATCTATCTAGACATAACTGACCCCGGCTCACAAATACTAATTCCCACAATATCGTACCTAAAACAGCAGAAACTTTGACCAAATCAGCGACTACAAAAAGCCCCGCGGCCAAGAAAACAACAGCAGACAGACCGCGGAACCACGCGTTTCCAAGCGTCCTTGTAATCGGGTGATCGCCACAGCTCTCCCCACAGTGCTTTATCAGGTTCCGAAGGGAGGTTCGCACAGCGTCTTTAACCTTGTAGTTGCATCGACGCACGTAAGCACGGCTTGCGAAAAATGTTTCTGTAGGTATGTGTAACTCCAGGGATATCGTTTTCAAAATAACCTACGTCTGCTGGAACGCATCGGCGACGTTTCTGGACAGTCGTTTTGGTGTGGCCCTCTGACAGCGTCACCCGGTTGGGTCCGCTTCTCCACGACCCCCATCCCGTGACTTCACTGGGAAAAGCAGGTCAACCCCTTTAGGTAGTCACGTAGGCGCGCAGTCGGCCCGGGATAAATTTGCTCTCCTGGACCCACTGAGTTTGTCGCGGACTCATTCCCGGACTCACCTCCCTGACCCGCCTTCAGCTGCCGCCCAGGCTCCGGGCCCGCCTCCTTGCCGCCCGCGGCCGCCAGAGGGCGCAGCCTCCCCTCGAGAGCGCGGCCTGGTCCCCTCCAAGCGCCGGGAGCTCCCGGGCTTCCCGCTCCAGCCTAGGGCCTTCGCCATCCGCCCTGACCTGGGGAGCAGGCCTCTGCGGAGGGCCTTGACACCGCGCGGACCTCGTCGCCTCCTCTAACTCTCCCTGACTCGCTTCTGGACACACTGAACCCCGTCTGAGCTATCCGCCCTCCCCCTCCCCAGACCAGCCCCCCACCCCTCGGAGGGACTAATTCACGCTGAACCCGCCGCTCTCCGCCTGGGGCCTTTGAAGGGCCGCGAGGGCTCAGGGCCTCTGAACTGCGGCGTCATCTCATCTTCAATCCCGGACAGCCCGGGATCGCCAAAGCTCAGGCTCAGGAGGGTTTTGGTTAAGGGTAGGCTTAGGGCTACAGTTCAGGTTAGGGCTGGGGGGGGTTAGGGCTAGGGCTAGGGCTAGGGCTAGGATTAGGGCTAGGGCGAGGGTTAGGGTTAGTGTTAGGGTGAGGGTGAGGGTGAGGGTGAGGTGCTAATTCACGCTGAACCCGCCGCTCTCCACCCGGGGCCTTTGGAGAGCCTCGAGGGCTTAGGGCGTCTAAGCTCCGGCGTCATCTCCTCTTCAGTCCGGACAGCCCGGGGTCGCCAAAGCTCAGGCTCAGGAGCCCAGAGGGAACGAAGCAAATAGTCTCCTGAGTCACACATTCCTTCTTTTCTTCACTTCCCTTCTTGGTTGCTCCTTCCTTTAACCCATTGGTTCCCTTAAGAAACCCTTCTGACCGACGAAAATCAAGAGATTCGGTAATGCGCAAAGGTGGCCACGCTGTGGACACATCGGCCCCTTCCCAAGTGGTCAGCAAGCAATGAGGAGGCACAAAGGGTCAGACAGGCAGTGGCGGGCTGGTGGGACCAAATGCCTAGACGCCAGCAAAGGAAGAAACCGCAGGAGGAGGAAGAGCGGGCAGTATGACTTCATTCCTACTGGGCAAGTGGAGGAGTGCGTAGCCGTCTGGGATGGGGGTAGGAGCTTTGGACCATAGGAATGGGGCAGAGGCCCTGGAGAGGCACTTGTCATTTCCCAATCCTTTGTGCTCTGGAGATGTTTTGTTTCGCATGCATGTTCTCTGTGTTTCAATAGCGGCAATTTGTTTTCTTTTTTATGGTTTCAATTATCTGTCTGTTCTACCAATGAACTCCTTCATCCAGCTCGATAATCTCTATCACCTTTCCGAGGCTACCACGTCCAACGACGATGGGAGGAGTCTCAGGTGAAAGACGCTAAGAAAGAGGCCTGGTGTTTATGTATAAAAACTTAATTATTAATAAGTTGGGCAAGTGTCTGGACAGATATGACCCGGAATATATATACATTACTCCAAACACGTGCGACAGCAATCGCATCGATACACTTTCTTCGGCGATGGAATGGTGTTGCTCTAACGCCTTTCAGTCCATCTTCTGTGTGTTGAGAGTGGCCCAAGGGAGACATCCGTTCACAGGGGGGCGGTTGCTCTGGAACGTAAACTGTGCCATCGTTCCTTCGGTGATAGCTGTGGAACAAACTGTCTTCCAGTTCCCAGTTCCCACTCTCACACCTAAGGGAAAAGAAACATGTTAAAAAAGAAAGAAAAGGAAAAGAAAAAGAAAAAAACTGTCCTTTTTAAAAAATCCCCTTATGAGTAGAGAGGGCGTCCGCTCTTTCTCTACACACCTACCGAATAATTTCCAATTTGAGGGCCCATCTTGCCAGAAGGGAAAGAAGTTGAGATGTGTCCAAGGTAGGCCTATTTCCGTCGCCGGGGTTCGCTTAGGATTCGTGGATTGCACAGACTGCCAAGGAGGCAACGATGGCAGAGAGGAGTTCCGATCAGTCGTGCGAAGGCTTTTGTTCATCTGGCTTTAGCCAATGGGTCCATCGCCTGGTGCCCCTGGTGCCTCCGGGGGCAAGATCGAGGAGCCTCCAAAGGATCAGGCACCCCACGACTTGAAGATGCACAGTCAGCGCTGCGTCCATGTGCTAGGTCCAAGTGTCCCAGAGTCTTATCTTTCTTCCCGCGTTCCTTCGGCTCCGGAACACCGCGTCGTGGCTGTCCAGCATCTCTTTCCATCGTACGGATTCGTCCTCAAGGGATAGATGCCTGGATGTGGGTTCGGTCAGTCTTGCAGCGCGTCAAGCAGAGCGCGAAAGTCAATGTCGCCGAGGCAGAGTTCGAGTTGTGGAGGGTCCTCCTCCTGTGGATCCGCGTTCAGAAAGGTTTGGGACTTTCCCTGCAACTCCGGGGCGGAGAGGAGTTCATCTAAAAGGCTCTCGGTTTCCTGGCAGTCTTGGTCTGGTGGATGAGATGACCCTTGAGCCGATGGTGCCGGCTCCGGCCACAGGTGTGCCTCGGAGTGTCCGGGCTGCTGGAGTGTCTCTTGGCTGGGTTCCCATCGGGCAGTCACACCCTGGGCCACCTCACAGCCCCATTGCGTGAAGGGAGCTGTGACTTGCTGAGCCGGAACCTGCCCTTGCGTCTTTGAATTGTCAGGCCGAGAAGGGTCTTGGGCGAGCCACCCTGCCGAGACAGCGTGTTGGTCGCGATCCTGGTCATTTCCTGGGTATTGGGGCCAGAAGGGAGCCTGAGGGTCTGACAGCCTGTCTCCCACAGTGGGTCCTGTTGGCGATTGGTTCAGGTGTGTCCCCGGCGCGTGAGAGGTCTCTGCTGTCTTCTTCACAATCAGGGCGGGCTGGTCCATCACGGCACCCGGTGCTTGGCCGGCACAGCCCTGGGTGGGTTCCGAAGGAAGAAACGGTGGACGGGACTCAGTGAGAACAGGTTGGATGGCTTGGTTGCTGCTGGAAGGATGGGAGGGTGGGCCAAGAGGGTAGGTGCTCTGTACAGAGGACAGGTCGCTCTGGTCAAGTGGAAGCGTGGCCGCAGGAGTCGGGCTGTCTGCCAAGGACTTCGGCGGTGCACTCGCGCTCTGCACCGGCTTCCGAGCTCTTCGGTTCTGAAACCATACGTGAATTCGGGATCGCGGAAGGCCAGTTCGTTGAGCCAGTTCTTCCTTGGCCTCGTTACCAGGGTACCGGTTCTTCTCGAAGGCCTCGACTAGGAGACTCGTTTGCGATCTGGTGATGCGTGTGCGTTTTCGTCTGGCCGCTTTGGGGAAATTTTCCGGAGACCAAGGCTGAGGCTCTCCCTGTCCCTGGGACGGCTCTTCTTCGGAGGCCTGTCCAGAGGCCGAGCGGCTCTTCCTTAGGTGACCTGCTCTGCGGTTTCCAAACCAAGTCTGAATGCGATCCTCCGCGATGCCGGTTTCTCTGGCGAGTTCTTCTCTGGTAGTTATACCAGGGTAGGGGTTCTGCTCAAACGCTGCTTACAGGGTCTCTCTTTGACTGGGCTTCAAAACCAACCTCTCTCGTCGGCCTCGTGGATTTTGAGAGCGACTCGAAGCGCCGGTCGGATCCATCGCGGCAAGTCAGCCGGACTGCACGGAGACTCGCGGCCAAGTGAACAGCTCCCGGAAAGGCGGGACTCAGCCACGCCCGGAATGCTTTGCGCAGCAAAGGAAGGCCCCAAGGCCCCTGTGGGAAATCACCTGACCCACCGGAGTCCTTCATTAAGTACCTGAGGCCTTGGAGGAAAGCGTTGAAGGGCAAGATGACTCACTCCTAAGTGGAAGTAGAGATTTTATCAGGGGATTTGGCAACGGTCGTCCTATTAGTGTGCTGCGTCAGAGGAATGCATTTCCAATGGAAGGATTTTCCGGCACCTTGTCAGGTCGGTGGGGGCTGGGGGACCGGACTGGGATTCCCAGGCGCCTTAGTTCGCTGGTGCCGCCCTGACAGAACTAGCACCCGTGCGTGGCTTGGACAAACAGAAATGTATTCTTTCACAGTCGACCAGGCGACGAGTCCCAATTCAGGGCGCCAGCGCCTGGGGAAGGAGTTCCCTGTCTGTCAGCTCTGGGTGAAGGCCCTAGTCATCAGTCATCTTCTGGTCTACGAGCTGCTCAGTGCGGGGACCCGAGGTCCCAAGGACGCGCTCTGCCTCTGCCTCTTCTTCCTTGGCGCCCACTGGTCCCTCTCCTCTCTGCTAGCTTCTCTCTTTTCTGTCTCAAAAGGGACTGCCTGCCCATACAACCTAATCCTGTACGTTGCCTCCTCCCTCATTGACATAACCGCCGCCTGTGCTCCTGCCTCATTAACATCATAAAAACCATCACAGAGGGTAGGATTTACAACCCGCGGGGTAATTAGGACGGATCACAAATCCCAGAAGGACCAGACAAGTCTGGGAATCCTGGATTCCTTGGATTCTCAGGCTGCCAAGGGTCTTGACCCCGCAATCCTGCCAGACGGTGAGTTGATTGTGATCCTAGCGATATCCCGCCTATTAAGGCCAGGAGGGACTCTGAGTTTCCGATAGCCTCTTTCCCACAGACGGTTCTATTGGCGGCAGATCTGCGCCTCCCCCAAGGTGGTTGCCCCCACCCCGCCCATCGCCTTAGCAGGATGAGCTCCCTGCCCCGCTGGCTGGTGCGCCTACACATCCCGCCGCTAGTGGAGCTGGGTTGGGGCTTTGGGGGGAGGGCGGGCCCGGCGGGTACCCTTGCGTGTGCGGCCCACGCCCCTCCCTCCCGAGTCCTCTCTCCGTCGCCTTCTCTCTCTCCCCCTCGCGGGTTGGCAATGCCTGGATAATTGGACAGAACGCACCGTTGTACGGAGGGTTAGTCAGGATTCTTTTGACACAATCATTGTCCCATTCCGCGGTTTGTTCCAAAGAGAACGCCGGTGGTGTCCTCCTGGGGAAGCAATGGAGACCCGCTCTCTTTCACAAAATCCCTTGGCACCGCCAGGTGCAGCTGGCTGAACCGCTTGCCCAGGAGACGTTCTGCCTTGCGGCCAATAAATAAATGAAGGAATGAATAAGTAAATACGTCACAGGATTATTCACTGGAAACAAAAGGAAAGGAAATGAGATTAAAACCTCACAATACGGTGGCGTCTCGAGGCTTCGTGTCACGCAGTTCAGCAACTGAGGGCGTCACCCGCGCAGTCCACCGCCTCTCATACCGCACCGTACAGAGTATTCAGCGTTGGTTTTTGTCCTAATGTTAACGGTACATCGTAATTCCCGTACATCGCTCCTTCTTTCACCTTGAGTTACTGCTTCATTCTCCAAAAAATAACTATATAGAAAAAAGAGACATGCATATCTATCTAGACATAACTGACCCCGGCTCACAAATACTAATTCCCACAATATCGTACCTAAAACAGCAGAAACTTTGACCAAATCAGCGACTACAAAAAGCCCCGCGGCCAAGAAAACAACAGCAGACAGACCGCGGAACCACGCGTTTCCAAGCGTCCTTGTAATCGGGTGATCGCCACAGCTCTCCCCACAGTGCTTTATCAGGTTCCGAAGGGAGGTTCGCACAGCGTCTTTAACCTTGTAGTTGCATCGACGCACGTAAGCACGGCTTGCGAAAAATGTTTCTGTAGGTATGTGTAACTCCAGGGATATCGTTTTCAAAATAACCTACGTCTGCTGGAACGCATCGGCGACGTTTCTGGACAGTCGTTTTGGTGTGGCCCTCTGACAGCGTCACCCGGTTGGGTCCGCTTCTCCACGACCCCCATCCCGTGACTTCACTGGGAAAAGCAGGTCAACCCCTTTAGGTAGTCACGTAGGCGCGCAGTCGGCCCGGGATAAATTTGCTCTCCTGGACCCACTGAGTTTGTCGCGGACTCATTCCCGGACTCACCTCCCTGACCCGCCTTCAGCTGCCGCCCAGGCTCCGGGCCCGCCTCCTTGCCGCCCGCGGCCGCCAGAGGGCGCAGCCTCCCCTCGAGAGCGCGGCCTGGTCCCCTCCAAGCGCCGGGAGCTCCCGGGCTTCCCGCTCCAGCCTAGGGCCTTCGCCATCCGCCCTGACCTGGGGAGCAGGCCTCTGCGGAGGGCCTTGACACCGCGCGGACCTCGTCGCCTCCTCTAACTCTCCCTGACTCGCTTCTGGACACACTGAACCCCGTCTGAGCTATCCGCCCTCCCCCTCCCCAGACCAGCCCCCCACCCCTCGGAGGGACTAATTCACGCTGAACCCGCCGCTCTCCGCCTGGGGCCTTTGAAGGGCCGCGAGGGCTCAGGGCCTCTGAACTGCGGCGTCATCTCATCTTCAATCCCGGACAGCCCGGGATCGCCAAAGCTCAGGCTCAGGAGGGTTTTGGTTAAGGGTAGGCTTAGGGCTACAGTTCAGGTTAGGGCTGGGGGGGGGGTTAGGGCTAGGGCTAGGGCTAGGGCTAGGATTAGGGCTAGGGCGAGGGTTAGGGTTAGTGTTAGGGTGAGGGTGAGGGTGAGGGTGAGGTGCTAATTCACGCTGAACCCGCCGCTCTCCACCCGGGGCCTTTGGAGAGCCTCGAGGGCTTAGGGCGTCTAAGCTCCGGCGTCATCTCCTCTTCAGTCCGGACAGCCCGGGGTCGCCAAAGCTCAGGCTCAGGAGCCCAGAGGGAACGAAGCAAATAGTCTCCTGAGTCACACATTCCTTCTTTTCTTCACTTCCCTTCTTGGTTGCTCCTTCCTTTAACCCATTGGTTCCCTTAAGAAACCCTTCTGACCGACGAAAATCAAGAGATTCGGTAATGCGCAAAGGTGGCCACGCTGTGGACACATCGGCCCCTTCCCAAGTGGTCAGCAAGCAATGAGGAGGCACAAAGGGTCAGACAGGCAGTGGCGGGCTGGTGGGACCAAATGCCTAGACGCCAGCAAAGGAAGAAACCGCAGGAGGAGGAAGAGCGGGCAGTATGACTTCATTCCTACTGGGCAAGTGGAGGAGTGCGTAGCCGTCTGGGATGGGGGTAGGAGCTTTGGACCATAGGAATGGGGCAGAGGCCCTGGAGAGGCACTTGTCATTTCCCAATCCTTTGTGCTCTGGAGATGTTTTGTTTCGCATGCATGTTCTCTGTGTTTCAATAGCGGCAATTTGTTTTCTTTTTTATGGTTTCAATTATCTGTCTGTTCTACCAATGAACTCCTTCATCCAGCTCGATAATCTCTATCACCTTTCCGAGGCTACCACGTCCAACGACGATGGGAGGAGTCTCAGGTGAAAGACGCTAAGAAAGAGGCCTGGTGTTTATGTATAAAAACTTAATTATTAATAAGTTGGGCAAGTGTCTGGACAGATATGACCCGGAATATATATACATTACTCCAAACACGTGCGACAGCAATCGCATCGATACACTTTCTTCGGCGATGGAATGGTGTTGCTCTAACGCCTTTCAGTCCATCTTCTGTGTGTTGAGAGTGGCCCAAGGGAGACATCCGTTCACAGGGGGGCGGTTGCTCTGGAACGTAAACTGTGCCATCGTTCCTTCGGTGATAGCTGTGGAACAAACTGTCTTCCAGTTCCCAGTTCCCACTCTCACACCTAAGGGAAAAGAAACATGTTAAAAAAGAAAGAAAAGGAAAAGAAAAAGAAAAAAACTGTCCTTTTTAAAAAATCCCCTTATGAGTAGAGAGGGCGTCCGCTCTTTCTCTACACACCTACCGAATAATTTCCAATTTGAGGGCCCATCTTGCCAGAAGGGAAAGAAGTTGAGATGTGTCCAAGGTAGGCCTATTTCCGTCGCCGGGGTTCGCTTAGGATTCGTGGATTGCACAGACTGCCAAGGAGGCAACGATGGCAGAGAGGAGTTCCGATCAGTCGTGCGAAGGCTTTTGTTCATCTGGCTTTAGCCAATGGGTCCATCGCCTGGTGCCCCTGGTGCCTCCGGGGGCAAGATCGAGGAGCCTCCAAAGGATCAGGCACCCCACGACTTGAAGATGCACAGTCAGCGCTGCGTCCATGTGCTAGGTCCAAGTGTCCCAGAGTCTTATCTTTCTTCCCGCGTTCCTTCGGCTCCGGAACACCGCGTCGTGGCTGTCCAGCATCTCTTTCCATCGTACGGATTCGTCCTCAAGGGATAGATGCCTGGATGTGGGTTCGGTCAGTCTTGCAGCGCGTCAAGCAGAGCGCGAAAGTCAATGTCGCCGAGGCAGAGTTCGAGTTGTGGAGGGTCCTCCTCCTGTGGATCCGCGTTCAGAAAGGTTTGGGACTTTCCCTGCAACTCCGGGGCGGAGAGGAGTTCATCTAAAAGGCTCTCGGTTTCCTGGCAGTCTTGGTCTGGTGGATGAGATGACCCTTGAGCCGATGGTGCCGGCTCCGGCCACAGGTGTGCCTCGGAGTGTCCGGGCTGCTGGAGTGTCTCTTGGCTGGGTTCCCATCGGGCAGTCACACCCTGGGCCACCTCACAGCCCCATTGCGTGAAGGGAGCTGTGACTTGCTGAGCCGGAACCTGCCCTTGCGTCTTTGAATTGTCAGGCCGAGAAGGGTCTTGGGCGAGCCACCCTGCCGAGACAGCGTGTTGGTCGCGATCCTGGTCATTTCCTGGGTATTGGGGCCAGAAGGGAGCCTGAGGGTCTGACAGCCTGTCTCCCACAGTGGGTCCTGTTGGCGATTGGTTCAGGTGTGTCCCCGGCGCGTGAGAGGTCTCTGCTGTCTTCTTCACAATCAGGGCGGGCTGGTCCATCACGGCACCCGGTGCTTGGCCGGCACAGCCCTGGGTGGGTTCCGAAGGAAGAAACGGTGGACGGGACTCAGTGAGAACAGGTTGGATGGCTTGGTTGCTGCTGGAAGGATGGGAGGGTGGGCCGAGAGGGTAGGTGCTCTGTACAGAGGACAGGTCGCTCTGGTCAAGTGGAAGCGTGGCCGCAGGAGTCGGGCTGTCTGCCAAGGACTTCGGCGGTGCACTCGCGCTCTGCACCGGCTTCCGAGCTCTTCGGTTCTGAAACCATACGTGAATTCGGGATCGCGGAAGGCCAGTTCGTTGAGCCAGTTCTTCCTTGGCCTCGTTACCAGGGTACCGGTTCTTCTCGAAGGCCTCGACTAGGAGACTCGTTTGCGATCTGGTGATGCGTGTGCGTTTTCGTCTGGCCGCTTTGGGGAAATTTTCCGGAGACCAAGGCTGAGGCTCTCCCTGTCCCTGGGACGGCTCTTCTTCGGAGGCCTGTCCAGAGGCCGAGCGGCTCTTCCTTAGGTGACCTGCTCTGCGGTTTCCAAACCAAGTCTGAATGCGATCCTCCGCGATGCCGGTTTCTCTGGCGAGTTCTTCTCTGGTAGTTATACCAGGGTAGGGGTTCTGCTCAAACGCTGCTTGCAGGGTCTCTCTTTGACTGGGCTTCAAAACCAACCTCTCTCGTCGGCCTCGTGGATTTTGAGAGCGACTCGAAGCGCCGGTCGGATCCATCGCGGCAAGTCAGCCGGACTGCACGGAGACTCGCGGCCAAGTGAACAGCTCCCGGAAAGGCGGGACTCAGCCACGCCCGGAATGCTTTGCGCAGCAAAGGAAGGCCCCAAGGCCCCTGTGGGAAATCACCTGACCCACCGGAGTCCTTCATTAAGTACCTGAGGCCTTGGAGGAAAGCGTTGAAGGGCAAGATGACTCACTCCTAAGTGGAAGTAGAGATTTTATCAGGGGATTTGGCAACGGTCGTCCTATTAGTGTGCTGCGTCAGAGGAATGCATTTCCAATGGAAGGATTTTCCGGCACCTTGTCAGGTCGGTGGGGGCTGGGGGACCGGACTGGGATTCCCAGGCGCCTTAGTTCGCTGGTGCCGCCCTGACAGAACTAGCACCCGTGCGTGGCTTGGACAAACAGAAATGTATTCTTTCACAGTCGACCAGGCGACGAGTCCCAATTCAGGGCGCCAGCGCCTGGGGAAGGAGTTCCCTGTCTGTCAGCTCTGGGTGAAGGCCCTAGTCATCAGTCATCTTCTGGTCTACGAGCTGCTCAGTGCGGGGACCCGAGGTCCCAAGGACGCGCTCTGCCTCTGCCTCTTCTTCCTTGGCGCCCACTGGTCCCTCTCCTCTCTGCTAGCTTCTCTCTTTTCTGTCTCAAAAGGGACTGCCTGCCCATACAACCTAATCCTGTACGTTGCCTCCTCCCTCATTGACATAACCGCCGCCTGTGCTCCTGCCTCATTAACATCATAAAAACCATCACAGAGGGTAGGATTTACAACCCGCGGGGTAATTAGGACGGATCACAAATCCCAGAAGGACCAGACAAGTCTGGGAATCCTGGATTCCTTGGATTCTCAGGCTGCCAAGGGTCTTGACCCCGCAATCCTGCCAGACGGTGAGTTGATTGTGATCCTAGCGATATCCCGCCTATTAAGGCCAGGAGGGACTCTGAGTTTCTGATAGCCTCTTTCCCACAGACGGTTCTATTGGCGGCAGATCTGCGCCTCCCCCAAGGTGGTTGCCCCCACCCCGCCCATCGCCTTAGCAGGATGAGCTCCCTGCCCCGCTGGCTGGTGCGCCTACACATCCCGCCGCTAGTGGAGCTGGGTTGGGGCTTTGGGGGGAGGGCGGGCCCGGCGGGTACCCTTGCGTGTGCGGCCCACGCCCCTCCCTCCCGAGTCCTCTCTCCGTCGCCTTCTCTCTCTCCCCCTCGCGGGTTGGCAATGCCTGGATAATTGGACAGAACGCACCGTTGTACGGAGGGTTAGTCAGGATTCTTTTGACACAATCATTGTCCCATTCCGCGGTTTGTTCCAAAGAGAACGCCGGTGGTGTCCTCCTGGGGAAGCAATGGAGACCCGCTCTCTTTCACAAAATCCCTTGGCACCGCCAGGTGCAGCTGGCTGAACCGCTTGCCCAGGAGACGTTCTGCCTTGCGGCCAATAAATAAATGAAGGAATGAATAAGTAAATACGTCACAGGATTATTCACTGGAAACAAAAGGAAAGGAAATGAGATTAAAACCTCACAATACGGTGGCGTCTCGAGGCTTCGTGTCACGCAGTTCAGCAACTGAGGGCGTCACCCGCGCAGTCCACCGCCTCTCATACCGCACCGTACAGAGTATTCAGCGTTGGTTTTTGTCCTAATGTTAACGGTACATCGTAATTCCCGTACATCGCTCCTTCTTTCACCTTGAGTTACTGCTTCATTCTCCAAAAAATAACTATATAGAAAAAAGAGACATGCATATCTATCTAGACATAACTGACCCCGGCTCACAAATACTAATTCCCACAATATCGTACCTAAAACAGCAGAAACTTTGACCAAATCAGCGACTACAAAAAGCCCCGCGGCCAAGAAAACAACAGCAGACAGACCGCGGAACCACGCGTTTCCAAGCGTCCTTGTAATCGGGTGATCGCCACAGCTCTCCCCACAGTGCTTTATCAGGTTCCGAAGGGAGGTTCGCACAGCGTCTTTAACCTTGTAGTTGCATCGACGCACGTAAGCACGGCTTGCGAAAAATGTTTCTGTAGGTATGTGTAACTCCAGGGATATCGTTTTCAAAATAACCTACGTCTGCTGGAACGCATCGGCGACGTTTCTGGACAGTCGTTTTGGTGTGGCCCTCTGACAGCGTCACCCGGTTGGGTCCGCTTCTCCACGACCCCCATCCCGTGACTTCACTGGGAAAAGCAGGTCAACCCCTTTAGGTAGTCACGTAGGCGCGCAGTCGGCCCGGGATAAATTTGCTCTCCTGGACCCACTGAGTTTGTCGCGGACTCATTCCCGGACTCACCTCCCTGACCCGCCTTCAGCTGCCGCCCAGGCTCCGGGCCCGCCTCCTTGCCGCCCGCGGCCGCCAGAGGGCGCAGCCTCCCCTCGAGAGCGCGGCCTGGTCCCCTCCAAGCGCCGGGAGCTCCCGGGCTTCCCGCTCCAGCCTAGGGCCTTCGCCATCCGCCCTGACCTGGGGAGCAGGCCTCTGCGGAGGGCCTTGACACCGCGCGGACCTCGTCGCCTCCTCTAACTCTCCCTGACTCGCTTCTGGACACACTGAACCCCGTCTGAGCTATCCGCCCTCCCCCTCCCCAGACCAGCCCCCCACCCCTCGGAGGGACTAATTCACGCTGAACCCGCCGCTCTCCGCCTGGGGCCTTTGAAGGGCCGCGAGGGCTCAGGGCCTCTGAACTGCGGCGTCATCTCATCTTCAATCCCGGACAGCCCGGGATCGCCAAAGCTCAGGCTCAGGAGGGTTTTGGTTAAGGGTAGGCTTAGGGCTACAGTTCAGGTTAGGGCTGGGGGGGGGGTTAGGGCTAGGGCTAGGGCTAGGGCTAGGATTAGGGCTAGGGCGAGGGTTAGGGTTAGTGTTAGGGTGAGGGTGAGGGTGAGGGTGAGGTGCTAATTCACGCTGAACCCGCCGCTCTCCACCCGGGGCCTTTGGAGAGCCTCGAGGGCTTAGGGCGTCTAAGCTCCGGCGTCATCTCCTCTTCAGTCCGGACAGCCCGGGGTCGCCAAAGCTCAGGCTCAGGAGCCCAGAGGGAACGAAGCAAATAGTCTCCTGAGTCACACATTCCTTCTTTTCTTCACTTCCCTTCTTGGTTGCTCCTTCCTTTAACCCATTGGTTCCCTTAAGAAACCCTTCTGACCGACGAAAATCAAGAGATTCGGTAATGCGCAAAGGTGGCCACGCTGTGGACACATCGGCCCCTTCCCAAGTGGTCAGCAAGCAATGAGGAGGCACAAAGGGTCAGACAGGCAGTGGCGGGCTGGTGGGACCAAATGCCTAGACGCCAGCAAAGGAAGAAACCGCAGGAGGAGGAAGAGCGGGCAGTATGACTTCATTCCTACTGGGCAAGTGGAGGAGTGCGTAGCCGTCTGGGATGGGGGTAGGAGCTTTGGACCATAGGAATGGGGCAGAGGCCCTGGAGAGGCACTTGTCATTTCCCAATCCTTTGTGCTCTGGAGATGTTTTGTTTCGCATGCATGTTCTCTGTGTTTCAATAGCGGCAATTTGTTTTCTTTTTTATGGTTTCAATTATCTGTCTGTTCTACCAATGAACTCCTTCATCCAGCTCGATAATCTCTATCACCTTTCCGAGGCTACCACGTCCAACGACGATGGGAGGAGTCTCAGGTGAAAGACGCTAAGAAAGAGGCCTGGTGTTTATGTATAAAAACTTAATTATTAATAAGTTGGGCAAGTGTCTGGACAGATATGACCCGGAATATATATACATTACTCCAAACACGTGCGACAGCAATCGCATCGATACACTTTCTTCGGCGATGGAATGGTGTTGCTCTAACGCCTTTCAGTCCATCTTCTGTGTGTTGAGAGTGGCCCAAGGGAGACATCCGTTCACAGGGGGGCGGTTGCTCTGGAACGTAAACTGTGCCATCGTTCCTTCGGTGATAGCTGTGGAACAAACTGTCTTCCAGTTCCCAGTTCCCACTCTCACACCTAAGGGAAAAGAAACATGTTAAAAAAGAAAGAAAAGGAAAAGAAAAAGAAAAAAACTGTCCTTTTTAAAAAATCCCCTTATGAGTAGAGAGGGCGTCCGCTCTTTCTCTACACACCTACCGAATAATTTCCAATTTGAGGGCCCATCTTGCCAGAAGGGAAAGAAGTTGAGATGTGTCCAAGGTAGGCCTATTTCCGTCGCCGGGGTTCGCTTAGGTTTCGTGGATTGCACAGACTGCCAAGGAGGCAACGATGGCAGAGAGGAGTTCCGATCAGTCGTGCGAAGGCTTTTGTTCATCTGGCTTTAGCCAATGGGTCCATCGCCTGGTGCCCCTGGTGCCTCCGGGGGCAAGATCGAGGAGCCTCCAAAGGATCAGGCACCCCACGACTTGAAGATGCACAGTCAGCGCTGCGTCCATGTGCTAGGTCCAAGTGTCCCAGAGTCTTATCTTTCTTCCCGCGTTCCTTCGGCTCCGGAACACCGCGTCGTGGCTGTCCAGCATCTCTTTCCATCGTACGGATTCGTCCTCAAGGGATAGATGCCTGGATGTGGGTTCGGTCAGTCTTGCAGCGCGTCAAGCAGAGCGCGAAAGTCAATGTCGCCGAGGCAGAGTTCGAGTTGTGGAGGGTCCTCCTCCTGTGGATCCGCGTTCAGAAAGGTTTGGGACTTTCCCTGCAACTCCGGGGCGGAGAGGAGTTCATCTAAAAGGCTCTCGGTTTCCTGGCAGTCTTGGTCTGGTGGATGAGATGACCCTTGAGCCGATGGTGCCGGCTCCGGCCACAGGTGTGCCTCGGAGTGTCCGGGCTGCTGGAGTGTCTCTTGGCTGGGTTCCCATCGGGCAGTCACACCCTGGGCCACCTCACAGCCCCATTGCGTGAAGGGAGCTGTGACTTGCTGAGCCGGAACCTGCCCTTGCGTCTTTGAATTGTCAGGCCGAGAAGGGTCTTGGGCGAGCCACCCTGCCGAGACAGCGTGTTGGTCGCGATCCTGGTCATTTCCTGGGTATTGGGGCCAGAAGGGAGCCTGAGGGTCTGACAGCCTGTCTCCCACAGTGGGTCCTGTTGGCGATTGGTTCAGGTGTGTCCCCGGCGCGTGAGAGGTCTCTGCTGTCTTCTTCACAATCACGGCGGGCTGGTCCATCACGGCACCCGGTGCTTGGCCGGCACAGCCCTGGGTGGGTTCCGAAGGAAGAAACGGTGGACGGGACTCAGTGAGAACAGGTTGGATGGCTTGGTTGCTGCTGGAAGGATGGGAGGGTGGGCCGAGAGGGTAGGTGCTCTGTACAGAGGACAGGTCGCTCTGGTCAAGTGGAAGCGTGGCCGCAGGAGTCGGGCTGTCTGCCAAGGACTTCGGCGGTGCACTCGCGCTCTGCACCGGCTTCCGAGCTCTTCGGTTCTGAAACCATACGTGAATTCGGGATCGCGGAAGGCCAGTTCGTTGAGCCAGTTCTTCCTTGGCCTCGTTACCAGGGTACCGGTTCTTCTCGAAGGCCTCGACTAGGAGACTCGTTTGCGATCTGGTGATGCGTGTGCGTTTTCGTCTGGCCGCTTTGGGGAAATTTTCCGGAGACCAAGGCTGAGGCTCTCCCTGTCCCTGGGACGGCTCTTCTTCGGAGGCCTGTCCAGAGGCCGAGCGGCTCTTCCTTAGGTGACCTGCTCTGCGGTTTCCAAACCAAGTCTGAATGCGATCCTCCGCGATGCCGGTTTCTCTGGCGAGTTCTTCTCTGGTAGTTATACCAGGGTAGGGGTTCTGCTCAAACGCTGCTTGCAGGGTCTCTCTTTGACTGGGCTTCAAAACCAACCTCTCTCGTCGGCCTCGTGGATTTTGAGAGCGACTCGAAGCGCCGGTCGGATCCATCGCGGCAAGTCAGCCGGACTGCACGGAGACTCGCGGCCAAGTGAACAGCTCCCGGAAAGGCGGGACTCAGCCACGCCCGGAATGCTTTGCGCAGCAAAGGAAGGCCCCAAGGCCCCTGTGGGAAATCACCTGACCCACCGGAGTCCTTCATTAAGTACCTGAGGCCTTGGAGGAAAGCGTTGAAGGGCAAGATGACTCACTCCTAAGTGGAAGTAGAGATTTTATCAGGGGATTTGGCAACGGTCGTCCTATTAGTGTGCTGCGTCAGAGGAATGCATTTCCAATGGAAGGATTTTCCGGCACCTTGTCAGGTCGGTGGGGGCTGGGGGACCGGACTGGGATTCCCAGGCGCCTTAGTTCGCTGGTGCCGCCCTGACAGAACTAGCACCCGTGCGTGGCTTGGACAAACAGAAATGTATTCTTTCACAGTCGACCAGGCGACGAGTCCCAATTCAGGGCGCCAGCGCCTGGGGAAGGAGTTCCCTGTCTGTCAGCTCTGGGTGAAGGCCCTAGTCATCAGTCATCTTCTGGTCTACGAGCTGCTCAGTGCGGGGACCCGAGGTCCCAAGGACGCGCTCTGCCTCTGCCTCTTCTTCCTTGGCGCCCACTGGTCCCTCTCCTCTCTGCTAGCTTCTCTCTTTTCTGTCTCAAAAGGGACTGCCTGCCCATACAACCTAATCCTGTACGTTGCCTCCTCCCTCATTGACATAACCGCCGCCTGTGCTCCTGCCTCATTAACATCATAAAAACCATCACAGAGGGTAGGATTTACAACCCGCGGGGTAATTAGGACGGATCACAAATCCCAGAAGGACCAGACAAGTCTGGGAATCCTGGATTCCTTGGATTCTCAGGCTGCCAAGGGTCTTGACCCCGCAATCCTGCCAGACGGTGAGTTGATTGTGATCCTAGCGATATCCCGCCTATTAAGGCCAGGAGGGACTCTGAGTTTCTGATAGCCTCTTTCCCACAGACGGTTCTATTGGCGGCAGATCTGCGCCTCCCCCAAGGTGGTTGCCCCCACCCCGCCCATCGCCTTAGCAGGATGAGCTCCCTGCCCCGCTGGCTGGTGCGCCTACACATCCCGCCGCTAGTGGAGCTGGGTTGGGGCTTTGGGGGGAGGGCGGGCCCGGCGGGTACCCTTGCGTGTGCGGCCCACGCCCCTCCCTCCCGAGTCCTCTCTCCGTCGCCTTCTCTCTCTCCCCCTCGCGGGTTGGCAATGCCTGGATAATTGGACAGAACGCACCGTTGTACGGAGGGTTAGTCAGGATTCTTTTGACACAATCATTGTCCCATTCCGCGGTTTGTTCCAAAGAGAACGCCGGTGGTGTCCTCCTGGGGAAGCAATGGAGACCCGCTCTCTTTCACAAAATCCCTTGGCACCGCCAGGTGCAGCTGGCTGAACCGCTTGCCCAGGAGACGTTCTGCCTTGCGGCCAATAAATAAATGAAGGAATGAATAAGTAAATACGTCACAGGATTATTCACTGGAAACAAAAGGAAAGGAAATGAGATTAAAACCTCACAATACGGTGGCGTCTCGAGGCTTCGTGTCACGCAGTTCAGCAACTGAGGGCGTCACCCGCGCAGTCCACCGCCTCTCATACCGCACCGTACAGAGTATTCAGCGTTGGTTTTTGTCCTAATGTTAACGGTACATCGTAATTCCCGTACATCGCTCCTTCTTTCACCTTGAGTTACTGCTTCATTCTCCAAAAAATAACTATATAGAAAAAAGAGACATGCATATCTATCTAGACATAACTGACCCCGGCTCACAAATACTAATTCCCACAATATCGTACCTAAAACAGCAGAAACTTTGACCAAATCAGCGACTACAAAAAGCCCCGCGGCCAAGAAAACAACAGCAGACAGACCGCGGAACCACGCGTTTCCAAGCGTCCTTGTAATCGGGTGATCGCCACAGCTCTCCCCACAGTGCTTTATCAGGTTCCGAAGGGAGGTTCGCACAGCGTCTTTAACCTTGTAGTTGCATCGACGCACGTAAGCACGGCTTGCGAAAAATGTTTCTGTAGGTATGTGTAACTCCAGGGATATCGTTTTCAAAATAACCTACGTCTGCTGGAACGCATCGGCGACGTTTCTGGACAGTCGTTTTGGTGTGGCCCTCTGACAGCGTCACCCGGTTGGGTCCGCTTCTCCACGACCCCCATCCCGTGACTTCACTGGGAAAAGCAGGTCAACCCCTTTAGGTAGTCACGTAGGCGCGCAGTCGGCCCGGGATAAATTTGCTCTCCTGGACCCACTGAGTTTGTCGCGGACTCATTCCCGGACTCACCTCCCTGACCCGCCTTCAGCTGCCGCCCAGGCTCCGGGCCCGCCTCCTTGCCGCCCGCGGCCGCCAGAGGGCGCAGCCTCCCCTCGAGAGCGCGGCCTGGTCCCCTCCAAGCGCCGGGAGCTCCCGGGCTTCCCGCTCCAGCCTAGGGCCTTCGCCATCCGCCCTGACCTGGGGAGCAGGCCTCTGCGGAGGGCCTTGACACCGCGCGGACCTCGTCGCCTCCTCTAACTCTCCCTGACTCGCTTCTGGACACACTGAACCCCGTCTGAGCTATCCGCCCTCCCCCTCCCCAGACCAGCCCCCCACCCCTCGGAGGGACTAATTCACGCTGAACCCGCCGCTCTCCGCCTGGGGCCTTTGAAGGGCCGCGAGGGCTCAGGGCCTCTGAACTGCGGCGTCATCTCATCTTCAATCCCGGACAGCCCGGGATCGCCAAAGCTCAGGCTCAGGAGGGTTTTGGTTAAGGGTAGGCTTAGGGCTACAGTTCAGGTTAGGGCTGGGGGGGGGTTAGGGCTAGGGCTAGGGCTAGGGCTAGGATTAGGGCTAGGGCGAGGGTTAGGGTTAGTGTTAGGGTGAGGGTGAGGGTGAGGGTGAGGTGCTAATTCACGCTGAACCCGCCGCTCTCCACCCGGGGCCTTTGGAGAGCCTCGAGGGCTTAGGGCGTCTAAGCTCCGGCGTCATCTCCTCTTCAGTCCGGACAGCCCGGGGTCGCCAAAGCTCAGGCTCAGGAGCCCAGAGGGAACGAAGCAAATAGTCTCCTGAGTCACACATTCCTTCTTTTCTTCACTTCCCTTCTTGGTTGCTCCTTCCTTTAACCCATTGGTTCCCTTAAGAAACCCTTCTGACCGACGAAAATCAAGAGATTCGGTAATGCGCAAAGGTGGCCACGCTGTGGACACATCGGCCCCTTCCCAAGTGGTCAGCAAGCAATGAGGAGGCACAAAGGGTCAGACAGGCAGTGGCGGGCTGGTGGGACCAAATGCCTAGACGCCAGCAAAGGAAGAAACCGCAGGAGGAGGAAGAGCGGGCAGTATGACTTCATTCCTACTGGGCAAGTGGAGGAGTGCGTAGCCGTCTGGGATGGGGGTAGGAGCTTTGGACCATAGGAATGGGGCAGAGGCCCTGGAGAGGCACTTGTCATTTCCCAATCCTTTGTGCTCTGGAGATGTTTTGTTTCGCATGCATGTTCTCTGTGTTTCAATAGCGGCAATTTGTTTTCTTTTTTATGGTTTCAATTATCTGTCTGTTCTACCAATGAACTCCTTCATCCAGCTCGATAATCTCTATCACCTTTCCGAGGCTACCACGTCCAACGACGATGGGAGGAGTCTCAGGTGAAAGACGCTAAGAAAGAGGCCTGGTGTTTATGTATAAAAACTTAATTATTAATAAGTTGGGCAAGTGTCTGGACAGATATGACCCGGAATATATATACATTACTCCAAACACGTGCGACAGCAATCGCATCGATACACTTTCTTCGGCGATGGAATGGTGTTGCTCTAACGCCTTTCAGTCCATCTTCTGTGTGTTGAGAGTGGCCCAAGGGAGACATCCGTTCACAGGGGGGCGGTTGCTCTGGAACGTAAACTGTGCCATCGTTCCTTCGGTGATAGCTGTGGAACAAACTGTCTTCCAGTTCCCAGTTCCCACTCTCACACCTAAGGGAAAAGAAACATGTTAAAAAAGAAAGAAAAGGAAAAGAAAAAGAAAAAAACTGTCCTTTTTAAAAAATCCCCTTATGAGTAGAGAGGGCGTCCGCTCTTTCTCTACACACCTACCGAATAATTTCCAATTTGAGGGCCCATCTTGCCAGAAGGGAAAGAAGTTGAGATGTGTCCAAGGTAGGCCTATTTCCGTCGCCGGGGTTCGCTTAGGATTCGTGGATTGCACAGACTGCCAAGGAGGCAACGATGGCAGAGAGGAGTTCCGATCAGTCGTGCGAAGGCTTTTGTTCATCTGGCTTTAGCCAATGGGTCCATCGCCTGGTGCCCCTGGTGCCTCCGGGGGCAAGATCGAGGAGCCTCCAAAGGATCAGGCACCCCACGACTTGAAGATGCACAGTCAGCGCTGCGTCCATGTGCTAGGTCCAAGTGTCCCAGAGTCTTATCTTTCTTCCCGCGTTCCTTCGGCTCCGGAACACCGCGTCGTGGCTGTCCAGCATCTCTTTCCATCGTACGGATTCGTCCTCAAGGGATAGATGCCTGGATGTGGGTTCGGTCAGTCTTGCAGCGCGTCAAGCAGAGCGCGAAAGTCAATGTCGCCGAGGCAGAGTTCGAGTTGTGGAGGGTCCTCCTCCTGTGGATCCGCGTTCAGAAAGGTTTGGGACTTTCCCTGCAACTCCGGGGCGGAGAGGAGTTCATCTAAAAGGCTCTCGGTTTCCTGGCAGTCTTGGTCTGGTGGATGAGATGACCCTTGAGCCGATGGTGCCGGCTCCGGCCACAGGTGTGCCTCGGAGTGTCCGGGCTGCTGGAGTGTCTCTTGGCTGGGTTCCCATCGGGCAGTCACACCCTGGGCCACCTCACAGCCCCATTGCGTGAAGGGAGCTGTGACTTGCTGAGCCGGAACCTGCCCTTGCGTCTTTGAATTGTCAGGCCGAGAAGGGTCTTGGGCGAGCCACCCTGCCGAGACAGCGTGTTGGTCGCGATCCTGGTCATTTCCTGGGTATTGGGGCCAGAAGGGAGCCTGAGGGTCTGACAGCCTGTCTCCCACAGTGGGTCCTGTTGGCGATTGGTTCAGGTGTGTCCCCGGCGCGTGAGAGGTCTCTGCTGTCTTCTTCACAATCACGGCGGGCTGGTCCATCACGGCACCCGGTGCTTGGCCGGCACAGCCCTGGGTGGGTTCCGAAGGAAGAAACGGTGGACGGGACTCAGTGAGAACAGGTTGGATGGCTTGGTTGCTGCTGGAAGGATGGGAGGGTGGGCCGAGAGGGTAGGTGCTCTGTACAGAGGACAGGTCGCTCTGGTCAAGTGGAAGCGTGGCCGCAGGAGTCGGGCTGTCTGCCAAGGACTTCGGCGGTGCACTCGCGCTCTGCACCGGCTTCCGAGCTCTTCGGTTCTGAAACCATACGTGAATTCGGGATCGCGGAAGGCCAGTTCGTTGAGCCAGTTCTTCCTTGGCCTCGTTACCAGGGTACCGGTTCTTCTCGAAGGCCTCGACTAGGAGACTCGTTTGCGATCTGGTGATGCGTGTGCGTTTTCGTCTGGCCGCTTTGGGGAAATTTTCCGGAGACCAAGGCTGAGGCTCTCCCTGTCCCTGGGACGGCTCTTCTTCGGAGGCCTGTCCAGAGGCCGAGCGGCTCTTCCTTAGGTGACCTGCTCTGCGGTTTCCAAACCAAGTCTGAATGCGATCCTCCGCGATGCCGGTTTCTCTGGCGAGTTCTTCTCTGGTAGTTATACCAGGGTAGGGGTTCTGCTCAAACGCTGCTTGCAGGGTCTCTCTTTGACTGGGCTTCAAAACCAACCTCTCTCGTCGGCCTCGTGGATTTTGAGAGCGACTCGAAGCGCCGGTCGGATCCATCGCGGCAAGTCAGCCGGACTGCACGGAGACTCGCGGCCAAGTGAACAGCTCCCGGAAAGGCGGGACTCAGCCACGCCCGGAATGCTTTGCGCAGCAAAGGAAGGCCCCAAGGCCCCTGTGGGAAATCACCTGACCCACCGGAGTCCTTCATTAAGTACCTGAGGCCTTGGAGGAAAGCGTTGAAGGGCAAGATGACTCACTCCTAAGTGGAAGTAGAGATTTTATCAGGGGATTTGGCAACGGTCGTCCTATTAGTGTGCTGCGTCAGAGGAATGCATTTCCAATGGAAGGATTTTCCGGCACCTTGTCAGGTCGGTGGGGGCTGGGGGACCGGACTGGGATTCCCAGGCGCCTTAGTTCGCTGGTGCCGCCCTGACAGAACTAGCACCCGTGCGTGGCTTGGACAAACAGAAATGTATTCTTTCACAGTCGACCAGGCGACGAGTCCCAATTCAGGGCGCCAGCGCCTGGGGAAGGAGTTCCCTGTCTGTCAGCTCTGGGTGAAGGCCCTAGTCATCAGTCATCTTCTGGTCTACGAGCTGCTCAGTGCGGGGACCCGAGGTCCCAAGGACGCGCTCTGCCTCTGCCTCTTCTTCCTTGGCGCCCACTGGTCCCTCTCCTCTCTGCTAGCTTCTCTCTTTTCTGTCTCAAAAGGGACTGCCTGCCCATACAACCTAATCCTGTACGTTGCCTCCTCCCTCATTGACATAACCGCCGCCTGTGCTCCTGCCTCATTAACATCATAAAAACCATCACAGAGGGTAGGATTTACAACCCGCGGGGTAATTAGGACGGATCACAAATCCCAGAAGGACCAGACAAGTCTGGGAATCCTGGATTCCTTGGATTCTCAGGCTGCCAAGGGTCTTGACCCCGCAATCCTGCCAGACGGTGAGTTGATTGTGATCCTAGCGATATCCCGCCTATTAAGGCCAGGAGGGACTCTGAGTTTCTGATAGCCTCTTTCCCACAGACGGTTCTATTGGCGGCAGATCTGCGCCTCCCCCAAGGTGGTTGCCCCCACCCCGCCCATCGCCTTAGCAGGATGAGCTCCCTGCCCCGCTGGCTGGTGCGCCTACACATCCCGCCGCTAGTGGAGCTGGGTTGGGGCTTTGGGGGGAGGGCGGGCCCGGCGGGTACCCTTGCGTGTGCGGCCCACGCCCCTCCCTCCCGAGTCCTCTCTCCGTCGCCTTCTCTCTCTCCCCCTCGCGGGTTGGCAATGCCTGGATAATTGGACAGAACGCACCGTTGTACGGAGGGTTAGTCAGGATTCTTTTGACACAATCATTGTCCCATTCCGCGGTTTGTTCCAAAGAGAACGCCGGTGGTGTCCTCCTGGGGAAGCAATGGAGACCCGCTCTCTTTCACAAAATCCCTTGGCACCGCCAGGTGCAGCTGGCTGAACCGCTTGCCCAGGAGACGTTCTGCCTTGCGGCCAATAAATAAATGAAGGAATGAATAAGTAAATACGTCACAGGATTATTCACTGGAAACAAAAGGAAAGGAAATGAGATTAAAACCTCACAATACGGTGGCGTCTCGAGGCTTCGTGTCACGCAGTTCAGCAACTGAGGGCGTCACCCGCGCAGTCCACCGCCTCTCATACCGCACCGTACAGAGTATTCAGCGTTGGTTTTTGTCCTAATGTTAACGGTACATCGTAATTCCCGTACATCGCTCCTTCTTTCACCTTGAGTTACTGCTTCATTCTCCAAAAAATAACTATATAGAAAAAAGAGACATGCATATCTATCTAGACATAACTGACCCCGGCTCACAAATACTAATTCCCACAATATCGTACCTAAAACAGCAGAAACTTTGACCAAATCAGCGACTACAAAAAGCCCCGCGGCCAAGAAAACAACAGCAGACAGACCGCGGAACCACGCGTTTCCAAGCGTCCTTGTAATCGGGTGATCGCCACAGCTCTCCCCACAGTGCTTTATCAGGTTCCGAAGGGAGGTTCGCACAGCGTCTTTAACCTTGTAGTTGCATCGACGCACGTAAGCACGGCTTGCGAAAAATGTTTCTGTAGGTATGTGTAACTCCAGGGATATCGTTTTCAAAATAACCTACGTCTGCTGGAACGCATCGGCGACGTTTCTGGACAGTCGTTTTGGTGTGGCCCTCTGACAGCGTCACCCGGTTGGGTCCGCTTCTCCACGACCCCCATCCCGTGACTTCACTGGGAAAAGCAGGTCAACCCCTTTAGGTAGTCACGTAGGCGCGCAGTCGGCCCGGGATAAATTTGCTCTCCTGGACCCACTGAGTTTGTCGCGGACTCATTCCCGGACTCACCTCCCTGACCCGCCTTCAGCTGCCGCCCAGGCTCCGGGCCCGCCTCCTTGCCGCCCGCGGCCGCCAGAGGGCGCAGCCTCCCCTCGAGAGCGCGGCCTGGTCCCCTCCAAGCGCCGGGAGCTCCCGGGCTTCCCGCTCCAGCCTAGGGCCTTCGCCATCCGCCCTGACCTGGGGAGCAGGCCTCTGCGGAGGGCCTTGACACCGCGCGGACCTCGTCGCCTCCTCTAACTCTCCCTGACTCGCTTCTGGACACACTGAACCCCGTCTGAGCTATCCGCCCTCCCCCTCCCCAGACCAGCCCCCCACCCCTCGGAGGGACTAATTCACGCTGAACCCGCCGCTCTCCGCCTGGGGCCTTTGAAGGGCCGCGAGGGCTCAGGGCCTCTGAACTGCGGCGTCATCTCATCTTCAATCCCGGACAGCCCGGGATCGCCAAAGCTCAGGCTCAGGAGGGTTTTGGTTAAGGGTAGGCTTAGGGCTACAGTTCAGGTTAGGGCTGGGGGGGGGGTTAGGGCTAGGGCTAGGGCTAGGGCTAGGATTAGGGCTAGGGCGAGGGTTAGGGTTAGTGTTAGGGTGAGGGTGAGGGTGAGGGTGAGGTGCTAATTCACGCTGAACCCGCCGCTCTCCACCCGGGGCCTTTGGAGAGCCTCGAGGGCTTAGGGCGTCTAAGCTCCGGCGTCATCTCCTCTTCAGTCCGGACAGCCCGGGGTCGCCAAAGCTCAGGCTCAGGAGCCCAGAGGGAACGAAGCAAATAGTCTCCTGAGTCACACATTCCTTCTTTTCTTCACTTCCCTTCTTGGTTGCTCCTTCCTTTAACCCATTGGTTCCCTTAAGAAACCCTTCTGACCGACGAAAATCAAGAGATTCGGTAATGCGCAAAGGTGGCCACGCTGTGGACACATCGGCCCCTTCCCAAGTGGTCAGCAAGCAATGAGGAGGCACAAAGGGTCAGACAGGCAGTGGCGGGCTGGTGGGACCAAATGCCTAGACGCCAGCAAAGGAAGAAACCGCAGGAGGAAGAAGAGCGGGCAGTATGACTTCATTCCTACTGGGCAAGTGGAGGAGTGCGTAGCCGTCTGGGATGGGGGTAGGAGCTTTGGACCATAGGAATGGGGCAGAGGCCCTGGAGAGGCACTTGTCATTTCCCAATCCTTTGTGCTCTGGAGATGTTTTGTTTCGCATGCATGTTCTCTGTGTTTCAATAGCGGCAATTTGTTTTCTTTTTTATGGTTTCAATTATCTGTCTGTTCTACCAATGAACTCCTTCATCCAGCTCGATAATCTCTATCACCTTTCCGAGGCTACCACGTCCAACGACGATGGGAGGAGTCTCAGGTGAAAGACGCTAAGAAAGAGGCCTGGTGTTTATGTATAAAAACTTAATTATTAATAAGTTGGGCAAGTGTCTGGACAGATATGACCCGGAATATATATACATTACTCCAAACACGTGCGACAGCAATCGCATCGATACACTTTCTTCGGCGATGGAATGGTGTTGCTCTAACGCCTTTCAGTCCATCTTCTGTGTGTTGAGAGTGGCCCAAGGGAGACATCCGTTCACAGGGGGGCGGTTGCTCTGGAACGTAAACTGTGCCATCGTTCCTTCGGTGATAGCTGTGGAACAAACTGTCTTCCAGTTCCCAGTTCCCACTCTCACACCTAAGGGAAAAGAAACATGTTAAAAAAGAAAGAAAAGGAAAAGAAAAAGAAAAAAACTGTCCTTTTTAAAAAATCCCCTTATGAGTAGAGAGGGCGTCCGCTCTTTCTCTACACACCTACCGAATAATTTCCAATTTGAGGGCCCATCTTGCCAGAAGGGAAAGAAGTTGAGATGTGTCCAAGGTAGGCCTATTTCCGTCGCCGGGGTTCGCTTAGGTTTCGTGGATTGCACAGACTGCCAAGGAGGCAACGATGGCAGAGAGGAGTTCCGATCAGTCGTGCGAAGGCTTTTGTTCATCTGGCTTTAGCCAATGGGTCCATCGCCTGGTGCCCCTGGTGCCTCCGGGGGCAAGATCGAGGAGCCTCCAAAGGATCAGGCACCCCACGACTTGAAGATGCACAGTCAGCGCTGCGTCCATGTGCTAGGTCCAAGTGTCCCAGAGTCTTATCTTTCTTCCCGCGTTCCTTCGGCTCCGGAACACCGCGTCGTGGCTGTCCAGCATCTCTTTCCATCGTACGGATTCGTCCTCAAGGGATAGATGCCTGGATGTGGGTTCGGTCAGTCTTGCAGCGCGTCAAGCAGAGCGCGAAAGTCAATGTCGCCGAGGCAGAGTTCGAGTTGTGGAGGGTCCTCCTCCTGTGGATCCGCGTTCAGAAAGGTTTGGGACTTTCCCTGCAACTCCGGGGCGGAGAGGAGTTCATCTAAAAGGCTCTCGGTTTCCTGGCAGTCTTGGTCTGGTGGATGAGATGACCCTTGAGCCGATGGTGCCGGCTCCGGCCACAGGTGTGCCTCGGAGTGTCCGGGCTGCTGGAGTGTCTCTTGGCTGGGTTCCCATCGGGCAGTCACACCCTGGGCCACCTCACAGCCCCATTGCGTGAAGGGAGCTGTGACTTGCTGAGCCGGAACCTGCCCTTGCGTCTTTGAATTGTCAGGCCGAGAAGGGTCTTGGGCGAGCCACCCTGCCGAGACAGCGTGTTGGTCGCGATCCTGGTCATTTCCTGGGTATTGGGGCCAGAAGGGAGCCTGAGGGTCTGACAGCCTGTCTCCCACAGTGGGTCCTGTTGGCGATTGGTTCAGGTGTGTCCCCGGCGCGTGAGAGGTCTCTGCTGTCTTCTTCACAATCACGGCGGGCTGGTCCATCACGGCACCCGGTGCTTGGCCGGCACAGCCCTGGGTGGGTTCCGAAGGAAGAAACGGTGGACGGGACTCAGTGAGAACAGGTTGGATGGCTTGGTTGCTGCTGGAAGGATGGGAGGGTGGGCCGAGAGGGTAGGTGCTCTGTACAGAGGACAGGTCGCTCTGGTCAAGTGGAAGCGTGGCCGCAGGAGTCGGGCTGTCTGCCAAGGACTTCGGCGGTGCACTCGCGCTCTGCACCGGCTTCCGAGCTCTTCGGTTCTGAAACCATACGTGAATTCGGGATCGCGGAAGGCCAGTTCGTTGAGCCAGTTCTTCCTTGGCCTCGTTACCAGGGTACCGGTTCTTCTCGAAGGCCTCGACTAGGAGACTCGTTTGCGATCTGGTGATGCGTGTGCGTTTTCGTCTGGCCGCTTTGGGGAAATTTTCCGGAGACCAAGGCTGAGGCTCTCCCTGTCCCTGGGACGGCTCTTCTTCGGAGGCCTGTCCAGAGGCCGAGCGGCTCTTCCTTAGGTGACCTGCTCTGCGGTTTCCAAACCAAGTCTGAATGCGATCCTCCGCGATGCCGGTTTCTCTGGCGAGTTCTTCTCTGGTAGTTATACCAGGGTAGGGGTTCTGCTCAAACGCTGCTTGCAGGGTCTCTCTTTGACTGGGCTTCAAAACCAACCTCTCTCGTCGGCCTCGTGGATTTTGAGAGCGACTCGAAGCGCCGGTCGGATCCATCGCGGCAAGTCAGCCGGACTGCACGGAGACTCGCGGCCAAGTGAACAGCTCCCGGAAAGGCGGGACTCAGCCACGCCCGGAATGCTTTGCGCAGCAAAGGAAGGCCCCAAGGCCCCTGTGGGAAATCACCTGACCCACCGGAGTCCTTCATTAAGTACCTGAGGCCTTGGAGGAAAGCGTTGAAGGGCAAGATGACTCACTCCTAAGTGGAAGTAGAGATTTTATCAGGGGATTTGGCAACGGTCGTCCTATTAGTGTGCTGCGTCAGAGGAATGCATTTCCAATGGAAGGATTTTCCGGCACCTTGTCAGGTCGGTGGGGGCTGGGGGACCGGACTGGGATTCCCAGGCGCCTTAGTTCGCTGGTGCCGCCCTGACAGAACTAGCACCCGTGCGTGGCTTGGACAAACAGAAATGTATTCTTTCACAGTCGACCAGGCGACGAGTCCCAATTCAGGGCGCCAGCGCCTGGGGAAGGAGTTCCCTGTCTGTCAGCTCTGGGTGAAGGCCCTAGTCATCAGTCATCTTCTGGTCTACGAGCTGCTCAGTGCGGGGACCCGAGGTCCCAAGGACGCGCTCTGCCTCTGCCTCTTCTTCCTTGGCGCCCACTGGTCCCTCTCCTCTCTGCTAGCTTCTCTCTTTTCTGTCTCAAAAGGGACTGCCTGCCCATACAACCTAATCCTGTACGTTGCCTCCTCCCTCATTGACATAACCGCCGCCTGTGCTCCTGCCTCATTAACATCATAAAAACCATCACAGAGGGTAGGATTTACAACCCGCGGGGTAATTAGGACGGATCACAAATCCCAGAAGGACCAGACAAGTCTGGGAATCCTGGATTCCTTGGATTCTCAGGCTGCCAAGGGTCTTGACCCCGCAATCCTGCCAGACGGTGAGTTGATTGTGATCCTAGCGATATCCCGCCTATTAAGGCCAGGAGGGACTCTGAGTTTCTGATAGCCTCTTTCCCACAGACGGTTCTATTGGCGGCAGATCTGCGCCTCCCCCAAGGTGGTTGCCCCCACCCCGCCCATCGCCTTAGCAGGATGAGCTCCCTGCCCCGCTGGCTGGTGCGCCTACACATCCCGCCGCTAGTGGAGCTGGGTTGGGGCTTTGGGGGGAGGGCGGGCCCGGCGGGTACCCTTGCGTGTGCGGCCCACGCCCCTCCCTCCCGAGTCCTCTCTCCGTCGCCTTCTCTCTCTCCCCCTCGCGGGTTGGCAATGCCTGGATAATTGGACAGAACGCACCGTTGTACGGAGGGTTAGTCAGGATTCTTTTGACACAATCATTGTCCCATTCCGCGGTTTGTTCCAAAGAGAACGCCGGTGGTGTCCTCCTGGGGAAGCAATGGAGACCCGCTCTCTTTCACAAAATCCCTTGGCACCGCCAGGTGCAGCTGGCTGAACCGCTTGCCCAGGAGACGTTCTGCCTTGCGGCCAATAAATAAATGAAGGAATGAATAAGTAAATACGTCACAGGATTATTCACTGGAAACAAAAGGAAAGGAAATGAGATTAAAACCTCACAATACGGTGGCGTCTCGAGGCTTCGTGTCACGCAGTTCAGCAACTGAGGGCGTCACCCGCGCAGTCCACCGCCTCTCATACCGCACCGTACAGAGTATTCAGCGTTGGTTTTTGTCCTAATGTTAACGGTACATCGTAATTCCCGTACATCGCTCCTTCTTTCACCTTGAGTTACTGCTTCATTCTCCAAAAAATAACTATATAGAAAAAAGAGACATGCATATCTATCTAGACATAACTGACCCCGGCTCACAAATACTAATTCCCACAATATCGTACCTAAAACAGCAGAAACTTTGACCAAATCAGCGACTACAAAAAGCCCCGCGGCCAAGAAAACAACAGCAGACAGACCGCGGAACCACGCGTTTCCAAGCGTCCTTGTAATCGGGTGATCGCCACAGCTCTCCCCACAGTGCTTTATCAGGTTCCGAAGGGAGGTTCGCACAGCGTCTTTAACCTTGTAGTTGCATCGACGCACGTAAGCACGGCTTGCGAAAAATGTTTCTGTAGGTATGTGTAACTCCAGGGATATCGTTTTCAAAATAACCTACGTCTGCTGGAACGCATCGGCGACGTTTCTGGACAGTCGTTTTGGTGTGGCCCTCTGACAGCGTCACCCGGTTGGGTCCGCTTCTCCACGACCCCCATCCCGTGACTTCACTGGGAAAAGCAGGTCAACCCCTTTAGGTAGTCACGTAGGCGCGCAGTCGGCCCGGGATAAATTTGCTCTCCTGGACCCACTGAGTTTGTCGCGGACTCATTCCCGGACTCACCTCCCTGACCCGCCTTCAGCTGCCGCCCAGGCTCCGGGCCCGCCTCCTTGCCGCCCGCGGCCGCCAGAGGGCGCAGCCTCCCCTCGAGAGCGCGGCCTGGTCCCCTCCAAGCGCCGGGAGCTCCCGGGCTTCCCGCTCCAGCCTAGGGCCTTCGCCATCCGCCCTGACCTGGGGAGCAGGCCTCTGCGGAGGGCCTTGACACCGCGCGGACCTCGTCGCCTCCTCTAACTCTCCCTGACTCGCTTCTGGACACACTGAACCCCGTCTGAGCTATCCGCCCTCCCCCTCCCCAGACCAGC